>NC_042617.1:13773383-14097421 GCF_901001135.1 Rhinatrema bivittatum | reverse complement strand
CAGGCCAGAGAGCATACTGAAGATCAGCAGAACCAGGGAGTTGGCTTTTATTTCTCTTCCGCCCTTTGTAACTCTTTTGCCACCTTATCTGTCACTTTGGCAGCACATTTACAAATTCTCCATGCCAATGATGTCATAAATCTGAATTGAAGACAGATTGAAAGTTAGAAAGTCCCTGATAAATGAGAGAGGGGTAGTTTTTGACACTTCATGATTATTTGTAATGTTTCTTTAAATTTTCCAAACCCTCCAATTTGCTTTTCTAGACCTTGCTGCAACCCATTGTCTGAAGCCGGAAAACCAGCAGGGGAGATGGGGAAAAAGGATTGAGAGTCTTAACAGTTGCCCAAGTTACTGTGAGGCTATTGGGTTCTCTGCCACATACTTATTTTTCTCTGTGGGCGCTGCCATTAAATGCAGCCCTTTTTCTTGTGCAAGTGTTAAGATGGCCTGCTTTTAAAAGCTATTTAGAGGGACATGTGGCAGGACTTTCAGTCTCTCTTACCAGTAAGCTGAGATGACTGTACTTTGTATGTAGTTTTGCAGTTTTATGACTGTTTGAATGTCGTGCTTTCAGCTGATCTCAATGTAAGTGCCCGAGATCATGCACTGTGCGAGAGTGGACATAGATGAGAAATAACTTGTTGCTTTGTGTAACAGAAGGTGGAAAAACTTACATAGACCAATTGGCAAATCCAGTCTGCCCAGCAAGCTCCCACACTTATTTTCCCATACTTATCTGTTTCACCGACCACCAAGTTCAGGGCCCTTGTTGGTAACTGTTTGATTCAAATTTCCTCCACCCCCTGCCATTGATGCAGAGAGTAATGCTGGGGTTGCATCAAAGGTGAGCATAAGGCTTAATGGTTAAGGGTAGTAACTGCCGCATCAAGCAAGTTACCCCGATGCTTGTTTACCCAGACTTCACAGATCCATGCCTTGTTGGTTGTTGTCTGAATGCAAATCCTCTTTTCCACATTTCCCCATGCCATTGAAGCAAAGAGCAATGTTGGAGTTGTATTAACCGTGTGAAGGCTTATTGAGTAAGGGTAGTAATCACCAGGTAGTAGCCACCAGTCCAGCAAGCCATCCCCATGTCTTCTCTTCATTCCCATCCTCTAGCCTTTATGGATCCACAGCGTTTAAGCGAGTGTTTCTTTGGGTATCTTGTAGGATTAATGGGACATCTGTCTCAGTCACACTGTAGTTTCTACAGATTAAAGCAGAAAAAGTTGATAACTTTTAAGAGAGAGCGGTCAGTAAACAGTTCTCAGATGAGAATCCCAAACCCAGTCTGTGTGCGAGATGTTTCCCGTGAGGTTCATCTGATAAAACTGGAACATAACTTCTGTTTGTTCTTATCAGTAACCCTGATTGAAACATAGGCGAGTTGATTAGTCTCTGCGCGCTGTCATCCACTGAGGCCTGATTTGCTGATGCAGAAGTAAATTGTGGCTGTGCTTCCAGGCCAGAAATAACTAGCTTTGGTTTTTCCTTTGTAAAATATTTGAGAAGAGATTTTGGTGTAAAATCTCAAAAATTTGACCTACAGAGGGCAATTTTCAAAGTCCTTTCTGGGCCTGAAACATTTTAGCTGCAGAAATGGAGTTTGAAATTGCCCCTACGTTCACTATGGTAAAAGGGGGGGAGAGTGTGCACCAGGATTTCCTGCACTTTCTCTCAGGTACTTCTGCAGCAGCTTCAAAGTGGGCACAAACGAGCAGGCCCCTCCTGAAGACTGCTCAATGGGGCAGCTCTGTCCAAGTTTTCCCTTACTGAACAAGTGACCTTTCCCCTTTACAGTAAGGAAAAAATCATTGGCAAACAATTTTTTAAGAGAATTAATAAACAGGGATATTTAGATCTGTCTTTTTTTGTTTGTTTGTTTGTTTGTACGCACCTTAGCTCAGTTTATTTGCTTATATGCGGTTTACATGGTTTTTTTTAAATGACTGGAGGACAGTCCACTCCTGGATGCAGGAGAGGTTGGGTAAGTTATCACTCTTCGCCTCGCACAAGTCGTAGGTGTTCTTAAGAGTTGTTTGGTTTTTTTAAATTAATTTCCTTAAATGATTTAGGATTACGAATGATCACTTTTTTTTTTTTTTTAAACATTTTACAGGACTTCATGATGCAACAAACAATGCTTCGAATAAAAGATCCCAAGAAGTCACTGGAATTTTACACTAAAGTTCTGGGAATGACGTGAGTCTTAATTCTGCTACTCTGTGTTTTGTGTGTAATCATCTCTGTGTGATGTTGTACCTTCTTGGCTTGGAAGGTCTCCAATGCTGTCAGTTCCTGTATCGGCCAGTTGACAGGCAGTCTTGAAATCTGGCATGCTGTAAGCTTTGTGGGACCTATAACATTTTGTCCAGCTACCAACTCACGGATCAGAAGCTGTAGTGTTGGCCTGTTGCTTGTTTGTTTTTATTTATATTTTTGTGTTCTTGTATTGAATTCGCAAGAACCTTTTTATGTACAGTTTGAACCGAAAACATTAACTCGTATGGGAGGATAGTACCATCTTATTGTACAACATAGTTTATATATACAACATCATTTTAGTGGCAGCAACCAACATACACCAAACCTTTTCTAATTTCTACATATAAATCCTCCCAGATCAAAAGGATAAAACTGCCTTAGAACAAATAGGATGACATGAGTTGCAATCAGATCTGTAAGAGGAATATTATCCATCCTTTCTTCCTATATCTTATTTCCCATGCAAAACTTTACTTTTTCCTAATAAGTATAAAAACAGAGCTATAATGCTATATATCTACTCCTTGGGGAGTTCTGCATTTGCCTCATGGAATAAGGCACAGGGACCAGGAAGCAGCAGCAGCCAGGGCAGTGAAGGCCTGCATGGGCCAGATTGAAGGAACTGGGTCTGTCTCAACTGGAAGTGAGAGAGGAGCAGCGGCAGGCTGTCCTGAGGACTGGAAAAGAGCTGGCGTTGGCCCACGAAGGCCCTAAGACCTGATTCTGCAGCAGCCTATGGCCTGAACAAAGAGAGCAATGGGGGTCCCGTGGAGTCTGAACGAGCAAAGTCGATGGTGAGACATTGGAGAAGGGCAGGAGAGAGTGTGGGGGAAGGAGCGATGGAGGAAAGCCAGGGGATCTTGTTAGAGTGAAGGGAGAAAATTTGGGGGAGGGGCTTTCTCTCTGCTCCCCCAGCAGTCAAGCCTGGAGGGGGCAGGTAGAGAAAGCTGGGGACCAGTTTGCCCCTGGTGGGACAGAGAGAAATCTGGTGAGGGGAAGGAATGGGAGAGGGGTCAACCCTGGGTGAGTGCGAGATAGTGAGCGACATGGGGAATTGACCCAGAGGAGAGAACAAGCTTTGGGAACAAGGTTCAAGTTGTAAGGGGGAGGTCAGTCTTGGGGCGGGGGAACAGAAATCAGGCTTTGATGGGACAAATCTGCACAAAATTAAAAATTTTGCATCTGAGTAATAACTTTTTTTTTTTTTTTTGTATTTGTATTATAAATTAACTGCTCAAAAACAGCAATTAAAAAAATTGTGTTTTGACCAAATAAAGCCTGCCGAATTTCCCCATGGATACATATGGGAAGCAGTCCTTAAGGAAAATAATTGCCTTCTGTTTTTATTCCTTTTCTGAATTTCAGACACGTTTCTGCATTTTCCCTTTGCTCCATCCTTTCACTCATTTTGACATCTGCTGATGTGGCCTATCAATCTCCCCAGCCTAAGCCTTAATAAATCTTAGTCTATAAAGTACCAGCCGCCTCTTCTCTCTTTTGCTACTTCAGATTAACTTGGCCACTTGTGTGGAAGTGTTATCGTTTTTAACTAGCGTAAGACTGTACATGAGCCATTTTGCAGCCCTAAATTGATTCCACATCATTTTGCAGAATAAACATGTAAACGACAGCTGCAGAAATCCTGCTGAGACTGTAGTACCCCTCTTGGATCGGTACATCTCAGTATCAGCGGTTACGTTTGCCACCCTCTCATCCTCGGGTACCATAGCTGAAATGAGCGGGACGTTAAGAGGTTATTAGTAATAGATCTGCAATTTCATCTTTTAGTCCTTTCAGAAATCTGGGGTGGATGCCATCTTGTCCCGGTGATTTGTTACTCTTTAGTTTGTCCATTTGCCCTTGTTCCTCTGTATTGCTGCCCTCAAAGGATATTTCCAGCAAAGGTATCTGTCCAGCAGCCTCCTGAGTAGAGACCGAAGCAAAGAATTTGTTCAGGTTTTCTGCTTTGGCCATGTGTTCCCTTGGGTCATCCAGAGCTCCAGATTGCGACTTCACAGGCCCCTTACTTCCAGTATAGTCTGACAAGCTTTTCAGTTTTTGTTGCTCTGGCGAGTTTCTTTTCAATGCTTTCCATCTAACTGTCAGTGCTTATGCTCTTTATGACTCTCTTCATTTAGATCCACTTTACCGTTTTTGAAAGATGTCCTTTCACGTTACTGCTTCACCATGCTGGCAGTCATTTGGTTGTCTCTGACTTTTTTTTTTTAATGTATAAAATACATCTGGTCAGGGCTTCCAAGATGGTGCTCTTAAACTATTTATTTAAATACTTTATAGCCTTTTGATCCACATTCTCAGCAGGTTACAACTTACATACAAATTTGTCAAAGCATAAAGGAACATCATTACAGGACAAAAAAAACCCAAAAAATTGTCCACTTCCAATAAAACTAGCATACAGGCTTGTTACAAATGTAAGGGGGAAGGGGTGCACAAGAATATTCCTATACCAGTCTGCAGAAGGAACTGCTAAATTAGTACCAGTTAGATGGGGGAACATGAATAGTAGTTAATAGCTCTGTGGCCATCCAACTCCTGACTGACTGCAGCGACTGAACATCTTTTAAATAATACAGAAGTGGCAAACTTAAGACTTATCATTCAGGGATTTCTTCTTAGCTTCGGTGACTTTTATGATGGCTTCAAGGTTTTTTCTCCCAAGATCAGGACCTTCATAGTTCTGAGCCAGGCACATGCCAACCACAGTGAGAGCACTGAGAGGAAAGGATCACTTTGCTGGTGGCTGAGAAGAATCAAGGAGTACTGCTTGGGGAGATTTTTAGAACTTAAAAGTATTGTGGAGAAGTAAACTACTATTTAGTGTGTTTGAGTGTCTGTATTGAATAGCTAGTCAGAGGGAGGACAAAAAACAGACGTTTGTGGGTGTTTGTATTAAATAGGTAGCCAGAAAGGCAGGCAACAAACAGAAATTGGGCTTCCAAATGGCAGATAAAATGTAATGTGGACAAGTGCAAAGTGATGCATACAGGGAAAAATAACCCTGGCTGTAGTTACACGATGTTAGGTTCCATTTTAGGAGCTACCACCCAGGAAAAAGATCTAGGCATCATAGTGGATAATACATTGAAATCATCTGTCCAGTGTGCTGTGGCGATGAAAAAAACAAACAGAATGTTAGGAAGGGAATGGAAAATAAAATGGAGAATGTCATAATGCCTCTGTATTGCTCCATGGTGAGACCGCACCCTGAATATTATGTGCAGTTCTGGTTGCTGCATCTCAAAAAAAGATAGTTGCACTAGAGAAAGTGTAGAAAAGGGCAACCAAAATAAGGGGCATGGAACGGCTGACCTATGAGGTAAGGCTAAGGAAGTTAGGGCTGTTAGTATCACCCCACATCGCATGGGAATTATTAGAAAGGGAATGGTGAATAAAACGGAAAATGTCATAATGCCTCTGTATCGCTCCATGGTGAGACCGCACCTTGAATACTGTGTACAATTCTGGTCGTTGCATCTCAAAAAAGATATAATTGCGATGGAAAAGGTACAGAGAAGGGCTACCAAAATGATAAGGGGAATGGAACAACTCCCCTATGAGGAAAGACTAAAGAGGTTAGGACTTTTCAGGCTGGAGAGAAGACGGCTGAGGGGGGATATGATAGAGATGTTTAAAATCATGAGAGGTCTAGAACGGGTAGATGTGAATCGGTTATTTACTCTTTCAGATAATAGAAAGACTAGGGGGCACTCCATGAAGTTAGCATGGGGCACATTTAAAACTAATCGGAGAAAGTTCTTTTTTACTCAACGCACAATTAAACTCTGGAATTTGTTGCCAGAGGATGTGGTTAGTGCAGTTAGTGTAGCTGTGTTTAAAAAAGGATTGGATAAGTTCTTGGAGGAGAAGTCCATTACCTGCTATTGAGGTCACTTAGAGAATAGCCACTGCCATTAGCAACGGTTACATGGAATAGACTTGGTTTTTGGGTACTTGCCAGGTTCTTATGGCCTGGATTGGTCACTGTTGGAAACAGGATGCTGGGCTTGATGGACCCTTGGTCTGACCCAGTATGGCATTTTCTTATGTTCTTATCTATGAAGTGGTCTCCCTGACAGAATTAGGCAGCTGCATGATTTCTGTGCTTTTTGCAAACAGGCAAAGGCTTATTTGTAGCTCGAGGCCCTTGAGTGAGTGATGTTTAAGTACTGTATGTACGTGATGTGTATTTTAAATTCTCTTTAAAGGTTGTAAATGTCAGGATAGGGGCTCACCTGAGCACCAGTGATCAGCAGACGGTATGGTTTGATATCACAAACAGTATACAAAGAAGTCGCACAAAGACTCGAGTTTTGAATTTCTCACATACGGATTTCGTCAGAATGGGGCTGGAACTGGAAAACTGGGCCAAACTGTAAGGAGCTATTACAAAAGCAACAAATCCATATGTTAGAAAATTTAAGAAGAGTAAGGTGAAAAAGAAACCAATCTGGTTCTCAAGGAGGTGGCTGAAAAAATAAAGACTAAAGAACAGCGTTTAAGAAGTACAAAGGATCCCACATGGAGAAGGCAGGGAAGGCAAACTTGTGAAAGTGAGGGAGGTCAGGTGGAAGAAAGGATAGCTGCTGTAATTCCTTGAAAATAAGAATGCTTAAAGCCAGGTGCAGAGAAGTTGTTAAATGCTATAAAATAATATAAAACCTAAATCTTATTGAATAATATATAAAACTTAAACCTTATTTAATAATCTCAAAGGATTTTACTGATAACAAACATTACGGTATATAAAATTTCAGTTGTAAATTTCCAACCCCTAAACTAGGTTTCATAATTGTCAATTTCTATAATTGGCTTTCTATTATAAACAAATGTGAATGGCCACATGGTAACTTCATTTTCGTCTCACATATAAACGTTTTCTTGATTTGTCAAGCATTATCAAACCCAGTACAGTTCAGTGCGCTCCGACGGAACGCACTGTTAACCCTCTATTGGACGCCTATTTTCGACCCGCTAGCGTTACCCCTTATTCAGTAAGGGGCCGAAAACATGCGTCCACCCCCCCCCCCCCCCCCCCCCGAACTTAATAGCGCCCGCAACATGCAAATGCATGTTGATGGCCCTATTAGGTATTCCTGCACGATTCAGAAAACAAAATATGCAGCTAAGCCGCACATTTTGCTTTCAGAAATTAGCGCCTACACAAAGATAGGCGCTAATTTCTTCAGGGACCGGGAAAGTGTACAGAGACTGCTTTTCTGTGCATCCACTGACTTAATATCATGGCGATATTAAGTCGGAGGTCCTGAAAGTTACCAAAAGTGAAAAAAAATTTTTTTTTGAAGTCTGCTCGCGGGTTGAAAACTGGACGCTCAATTTTGCCGGCGGCCAGTTTCCGAACCCGTGGCAAAATTGAGCGTCGGCTGTCAAACCCACTGTCAGCCGCTGCTCTGGTCCAAAAGGAGGCGCTAGGGACGCGCTAGGGTCCCTAGCATCTCATTTTGCCTGTTTTTACCGCCGGACCTAATCTGCATAGTGAATCGCGCGCACTGGAGAGTGGCCTGTGCGCGCGGGGACTTTACTGTATCGGCCCGATAGTCAGGTACAAGGCAAGAGTCTGGGTCCAGGCAGCAGGCAAAAGTGATTAGGGCCAAGGGAGGACAAGGACTGACAGAGACACTGGATGAGACTAGCAGGATAAGGCTGGACGAGAGAACACAGGAACGCAGGAGCAACACGCTGTGCACAAGGCAGGGGACCTGTTGCTGAGGCAGTATTAGGCAGACCAGGGCCTGCTGATGTTATCACTAGGCACCGCAGGGCTTTTCCCGCCACTGGCTGTTTAAGTACTGTGTCGCGCATGTGTATGGAGATCCTGGGGAGGAGCAGGATGTTGGTAGCTTGCAGTCTGCGTTGGAGCCGCATCAAACTGAGGGTGTAGGAGATGCTGGGGTGAGTTGTAAAGAGTAGCTGGTTGCAGGCCTACCCTCTAAACTTAACAGGGGTGCCACCTACAGGAGGCAGGTGACATGGCGAGTAAGTCCTGAAGGAATTTTAGAATTTCTGAAAAACCAAAAATCACCATGTAGCACTTCTGCCAGAAGTATAGTACATAACTCACTGCCTCAAGCTCGTATTCTCAGTCATCTCCTCCTGTACTTTTTTTAATTTTAGTTTTACTAATTTCAACAATAAAAGCAAGATATTCCTTACAGAAAATAAAAATGAATATCCAGAAAGGAAATACAGATAAAGTATGCAAATAAAAAAAACGAATCCATTGATATATCATTTTTCCAAAGGTAACAAAAAAACTTAAAGGGGCAGCAATAAAGGAAGTTAAACTTAAAAAAAAAAAAGAAACAGGCTTAACGTGGACTTGGCAAACAATTTCTTTGGATCTTTGAACCTACTAATTACCAGAAGAAAGAGACGGTATACTCCTAGAGTTAATGAGAGATTCAGTTGTTTAGGAAGAAAAAACAAAACCATTCATTCTGAGAACGAATAACACATTTACATGGATATCTTAATATGAAGGAAAATCCTAGAGATTATCTGCGGTCTTAAAGCAAGAAAACTTTGTCTCCTTTCTTGAGTGGCACGGGCAAAGTCCGTATAAATACGAACTATCTGACCATGAAAAGAAGCAGAGATATTCTGAAAATATCGTTTCATAACGTCACTTAGTTCCTGTTCAGAAACAAAGGAGATAAGAAGAGTAGAGTTCATAAGTCTCAGCCGCAGAATATTCTAAAAATTGGGTCTAATTTGCAATAACATCAGCGTATTTCGTGAGTTAGTTTCGCCTTAGATGGAACCCGCAGAAAAAAACATCGTATTAATACAAGGACATTTTCCTTGCTTCAAACGTCAAGGAAATAATTCTTCAAGGCCTTTCCCCACTATCTTAGGAAAATTCAGGAAGTGGAGATTTAAATGCCTTGTATAATTCTCTAAATATTCCAACCTATTGGATCTTAGAAACAACCTCCTTAAATCTAAAATAGACTTCGATCATTAATTTGAGCGTCAAATTTAACCTGAGTCTACCTTGGTGGTAGGTTGGAGAATCTTATCGTGATGATCCTTCATAGAACAAACAAATCCTGCTATTAGGTCCCATAAAGCCTCAAGAGTAACAACTGCTGGCTTGGGTGGAAGATGGAAAAGCTCACCCAAATGACCAGTAGAAGACACATCTGCTTCTGGAGTCACTTTTGCCGAAACCGCCACGTTTCCTGCACGTTCTCCCAGAGTCTCCACCGGTGATGAAGCAGCAGCAAAATCCAGGAAACCCAAAGTCTCCGACACAAGTATGGGGCGAACGGAGGCAATGTTGGCAGCCCTCCCCCACAGTCGCAGCGTCATCACTCTGCACTGTGGTCATATGTGGAAGGTCAGCGATCGCCGGGGCCAGCGGGTGGTGAAGATCTGGGGGGGACTTAAGGTAACTTCCCCAGGCAATTTAGACGCCCCCTCGTCGAATCTCAGTGGGGTCAGGTACCCCCTCTTGTATTGCCGTTCCCGATGTTATAAGACGCTGTCCCGAAGGAAAGGAAGTGTCGGGTGGGTAAACACAAACCTTCCCTTTTTGTTTAGGCGGCATCTTTAGAAGTAGCAAAGAAACAGGGAGGGCGTCTAAAAGCATCTGGATCACGCCGCCATCTCGCCCCCCGTCCCATCTCAACCCACACTTGAGGTTCAATGTCACAGTTTTTGTTTTCGGAAGGAATTGTTTATATCCTTGTAGTTCTTCAGAATTCGCAGTTATTTTAGTCATCTTGTTCATAGTAATCTTTTTCCTCCCTGGATAGAACATTCCAATTCTTGTTTTCATCTGTCTTCCTCCCGCAATGCCAGAAACGTCTTCCCTTTACTGTACTGTAACTTTATTTAGATCCTTGACAATTAAAATTTTCTTTCTTCCCCATGTACAAGTGACCACAATTTTTTTTTTTTTTTCAGGATTTCCAATATATGAGGATATCTCAAGATGAAAAATACTAGAGATCAATAGTGATTTTTCCTTTTTCTGATAATATGGAAAGGCACTCTGTGCTCTTTCAGTCTCTGTCCTTTATAAACTGAATTTCCAGCAGCTTTGGCAGAAATATCTCCATAAATTTCATTGGATCATCGCCTTCCATTCCCTCTGTAGTCCCCAAATTCTCCAATTGTTTCTCTGACAGAGAATGGTGACCAAAATGATAAAGGGAATGGAACAGCTCCCCTATGAGGAAAAGCTGAAGAGGTTAGGGCTGTTCATCTTGGAGAAGAGATGGCTGAGGGGGGATATGATAGAGGTCTTTAAGATCATGAGAGGTCTTGAATGAGTAGATGTGAATCGGTTATTTACACTTTCAGATAATAGAAGGACTAGGGGGCACTCCATGAAGTTAGCATGGGGCACATTTAAAACTAATCGGAGACTCAGCACACAATTAAGCTCTGGAATTAATTGCCAGAGGATGTGGTTAGTGCAGTTAGCGTGGCTGGGTTTAGAAAAGTGTAAGACAAATTCCTGGAGAAGACCATAAACTGTTATTATCCAAGTAGACTTAAGAAATAGCCCCTACTTATCACTGTGCAATAGCAGCATGGGATATATTTACTGTTTGGGAACTTTCCAGGTACTTGTGACCTGGATTGACCATTTTGGAAACAGGATACTGGGCTTGATGGACACGGTCTGGCAAGTATTTGCCTCATCAAAATTCCTTTTTGGTTCGGCAGTGACTTTGCTTTTTACAGTATCTGCCAACAAGGAAGGCCTTTCCAGTTCATCCAGTCTTTTGAAAGAGAAAATTGGGCTGTAAGGGAAACCACCGCCCATTTCAATTTCTTGCTGCATCAGGATGCTCTGTCGTTAGTACTTTTGGGGACTGCGGCTCTTTAATGATCATAGTAAGGGAGGGTTCAGTGTCCTTCCTAACAGCCATTTTCTGCGGTGAGGAAGGGTCCTAATTGGAGCTTTTTTTTTTTTTGGCACTTCTGTGGTGCCAAGTTTTACCACCCACCATGGTTAGTGGAATGAGCATTTGGAGAACAACTTTTACTTGCAGGATTTCCTGATGAGTGGATCTCTTACACATTCGTTGGGTAGCAAGCTTTCCAGTGCCCTTCTCCCCACCACCACCACCATCTCCTCCCTCCAGTCTGTTTTTAATAATTATGCTTGTTTATGAAACAAAAACATTCAGAGAAGGCAATTTTCAAAACTATGTGGGTAGCTGCAAAGATTGCTGGCGTTCTTTCCCATGGACTTTGCACCAGCTCTCAAGAGGAAAGCATGTGTGGATTTTCCCTTGGAAAATCTGCACCTACTTTTTCCCTGAAAAGCATGCATAGTTTTGAAACAGCACAACTGCGTGTGCTTGCCTTCCCAGCCAGCCCCCCCTGCTTCTCCCGTGGGTGAAACCTCATGTATTGTTGATCCCCCGGGCCTACGTTTCCCTCATACAGGTTGCTAGCTTCCAGTCTGTCTAGTTCTATCCAGGTAACTCTCCATGTGAAGATCACGTATCGGTCGGTCCCAGGTGGGCCTACAAATCTCTTTCCCTTGGCATGTGCGTTCATCAGCACAACAACAAGTCCATTGTGTAGGCCAACTCCTGCATGTACCTGGACAAAGCCTCAGCCTGGAGGCCAGGCTGGAGAGGAGTAACCACAGAGCCCCCAGCAAAACTCAAAAGGAGTGCATCTTGCTGCAGATGCTTTTGAGCTAAACATTGGCAGCTGAAATTAGGCACACGTCGATCTGAAAGGATTTTTAAAGATGGACTGCTCCGATGTAGTAAACCATCTTGAGTTTATGCAGCCTCTGTCTTGTCCATCTTGGAGCAGTGTTTATAGTCACCTTCCCCCTCCCTCTTGAAAGGACTGAGTCCTATATCTCTCGTACTCCGTACTCTGAGCCTTGCATGCAGGAGCCGGTCAGAAGCAAGACATTGCCGTCTTCTCTTTCGACCATGCCCTGCATCTGTATCTTGCAAACTCTGAGCTCTGTGGGAGGGAGAAGCATCTCCATAGTAATTTGGGTGCTTGCATGATGCAGGAATATTTGTGTCCATCCTGTATAAGGAAAGGAAACAGTTCTTCCTTTTCCCAGGATGTCTGGGTGCCTTCAGACCCTTTTTACACTCTTTGTTGTCTGCCTACTTTGTGCCGTCTTACCATGAGCAGGTAGTGTAACTTTCACGTAGCTTTGGGGAATTCCTTCAGCTTCTTTGTCTGATGAATCCCCTGCTTTCCATCAGGAAAATAAATGCATCAGAAGGGTGGCATTCTGAAATACTTTAAACTAAAAGTGCAGGCTGATCAATGTACTGCCATGGTTGGTATAACGTCTTTAACTTACTGTGTCAAGATCCAGAAAGCCAGACGAGCCACCTGAGCATGTCCACAAACAATAATAAGGCGGGTGTTAATTAAAGAGAGCAGCATGGAAGTATGAAAGCCTGTTTTCTTTAACCTCTCCCCTAACACTTCCAGTTCGCTGTCTTGATTGTTCATAGCTGCATAAATGGAGTCTCTGATTATGGAAGCATTGCCTCCTATCTTAGCCCAGCCTGTGCTGCAGAAGCAAATATTTCCCAAGACGTGTGGTGTGATATCCCCTTTGCAAAGTGCTCTTGTCCTTTAGGCCCTCTTCATCGAGCGATGCTGACATTTTGAAGAGCATTAGGAATTAAATTGCCTTTCTGCAGACTTGTGTGTATGAAATTACATTTCCTAGCATGTAGCCAGATGGACTCAGGACCAATGGGTATTGGGCTCTTCTGCTAGCAGATGAGTCAGATTTCAAAGCTGACGTCACCCTAGATACACCCCTGCAGTGACTTCAGCTCCTCAGTATCTCTTGTCTCCTAGCAGATGCGGACACTATCCCCCACACTAGAATAGTGTAAAAAAATTACAGCAAAGAAGAAAAAAAAATTTACCTTAAGGAAGATTGAGCCCCGCTCTCCAGCGTTGATACCTAAGGGTCCATCCCCCAGTCGAGAATTCCTGAGGTTGATCTCAGATATCCCTCAGAGGTGTGCTTTGGTCTGGGAGCCGGTTCCCGGCGTGGACTTAGCCCCCCAGTGTGACTGAAAGGCAGCGGGTGCAGAAACGAGCTCGGTGGTGAAGGTAATACTCTCTCTTCCTCCTTCCCCCCCCCCCACACCGCAGCTGAAGACCGTCCGGCACACGATCGGTAAGCGCCGAGACCAGATAAGAAACAAAATCTTTAAATTCAGGTCTCCGGTCTCCACAGCTCTGATTTCCGTACCGAATCCAACCCAGCGAGGTTAGAAGGGAGCACTGATCGGGTTGAGCAGCCTTGGTTAGGCTAGGGTCCACACACATGGAGACCCTCGGGGGGAGGGGGGGTGCCATCTTCCCTTCTCGCCGGCGGGGCAGGCCGTGCGGCCAATGCGCATATCGGCGGGCACAACTACACGCACAACCGCATTTACAACTGCATGCTCGCAAACGCATAAGAGACAAGGGCACCAGTGCCCAAAAAGTCCAGAAGGCACTGTCTTTGCACAGCCTGCCATATCAATATTGCAAAGAAGCCCAGGGGAACCAAAGCCTGGTCCCTTGCTGTTGGGAGATGGTTCCAGAACTACTGACAATAGCTCCCCGGACCTATGCATTTCTGAGGTAGCTTCCCCACAGGAGGGCACCTCTGGGGCCCCTACTCAGACTCCCCCTGGGATTAACATGGACCCAGGGACCTTCTCCTGGTTGGAATTTTTCCAAGGGCTGCAAGCCTTTTTTCAGGCGCAATCAGCCCCAGCTGCGCCCCAGGCTTGATCCCTGCCGGAATCAGAAGATCCTCCCAGCCCTGCTCGGATGCCTCAAGACATGCCTCGCCTAACCAAGAACTTCCCTAACAGGGACCCAGACACCTCGGGTGATGAGCGACTCCCTGGAAGAAGGAGAAAGCCCTCCAGGAATGGAACCATGCTTCGCTTCTTCCACAAGGATGAATTGCTAGCCCTTGTTTCCCAGACTCTGAAGACTCTGGGTATTCCTGGCACAGACCCTATGGCGGAACCAAAGAAGAACCCCATCTTGGTGTCCCTACGTAAGGCCTCATACTACTTTCCAGTGATGGAAGCCATCCAGGAACTGATTGACCTGGAATGGGATGCCCCGGAGGCCAGCTTCAAAGGGGGTCAGGCCTTGGAAGCCCTATACCCTCTAGAATCAGCGACCAAGGAACGCCTGCATTTCCCAAAAGTGGATGCTATGGTCTGTGCCATCTCAAACAATTCCTGTTGCGGCAGGGGCTGCATTAATCAGGCAGAGGATCGCAGCGCTTTAGACCCTACAGGAACTCAGTTCCAGGCATCTCGTCCCTCCAGAAGGTCCCAGCCCTTTCGGAACAGACAGACCAAGAGGAGAGCAGGCCAGGGGGCAGGCTCCAGCTGTGCTCCACAATGAGACTTGGCCGACCCATCCAGGGGAAGAGAATATAGGGGGTCGACTTGCCCTCTTCTACCAAAGATGGGTCGAGATAACCTCAGACAAATGGGTTCTAAACATCATTCGAGAAGGTTACTCTCTGGAGTTCTACAGCATCCCTTGAGACAAATTTATGTCGTCACCTTGCCACTCCCATTCCAAGAGACTGGCAGTAGAAACCACTCTAACAAGACTACTCAGTCTGAAGGCAATAACTCCGGTTCCCATGCCCCAACAAAATATGGGGCGCTATTCCATCTATTTTTATCGTTCCCAAGAAAGAAGGATCTTTCCAGCCCATCTTGGACCTCAAAAACATCAACAGTTATCTGCGGATTCTTCACTTCTGCATGGAAACTCTTTGTTCTGTAATAATGGCAGTACAACTGGGAGAGTTTCTATCCTCCCTGGACCTTTCCGAAACCTACCTTCACATCCCAGTCCATCAGGATCACAAACGCTTCCTGCGCTTTGCAGTGCTGGGTCATCATTACCAGTTCCGAGCACTACCCTTCGGCCTAGCAACCACCCCCATAACCTTCACCAAAATCATGGTGGTTGTGGCAGCAACACTGAGGAAGGAAGGGATCTTGGTACACCCTTACCTGGACAATTGGCTAATCAGGGCAAAGTCTTCGGAAGAGAGCCAGCAGGTGACCAGCTGAGTCAAGAGCCTACTGCAGGAACTTGGTTGGGTTGTGAACACCGGCAAGAGCAGTCTGCAGCCCTCTCAATCGCTAGAGTACCTGGGGGCCCGTTTCGACACCAAACATAACAATCTTCCTCCCGCATGGAGAAGGAAACTGATGGAACAATTACGACGATTGATGACCAATGCACGCCCCCAAGGTATGGGACTATCTTCAAGTCCTCTGTCTCATGGCATCAACCCTGGAAGTCGTCCCTTGGACAAGGGACCATATGTGTCCACTCCAGTGCTCCTTACTGTCACGATGGAACCCACTGTCCCAGGACCACTCAATTACGCCTCCAACTACCAGCAGAGGTATGTTCTCAGCTCCAGTGGTGGCTACAGGAAGACACCTAAGCAGAGGAGTAAGCCTATCCCCACCGAACTGGATCTTGCTCACCACGGATGTGAGCCTGCGAGGGTGGGGAGCCTATTGTCAGGAACTGACGGCCCAGGGACAATGGAACATAAACTGCCTGGAAGCTCGAGCAGTCAGACTAGTGTGCCTGCAATTCAGCCACGGACTTCGAGGCAAAGCAATTCGAGTAATGTTGGACAAAGCGACAACGGTTGCTTACATCAACCGCCAGGGAGAAACCAAGAGCCAGCAAGTGTCTCTGGAGATTAGACCCTCTCACGGCATGGGCGGAGATAAACCTACAAGGGATCTCTGCCTCCCACATCGCAGGAAAAGACAGCGTCTCAGCAGACTTCCTCAGAGAGAGAGCCTGGACCCAGGGAATGGACTCTGTCAACCACAGCCTTCCTACTGATAGTAAATCGCTGTGGCCTCCCGGCCATGGACCTACTGGCCACCCATCTCAGTGCCCAGGTCCCCAGTTTCTTCAGCTGCAGATGAGAGCCACAATCCCAAGGAATCAACGCTCTCATCCAGACTTGGCCACAGGAAGACTTACTGTACGCCTTCCTCCCATGGCCACTACTGGGCAGGATCATCCACAAGATAGAACATCACAGGGGACTAGTTCTACTAGTGGCCCCGGATTGACCAAGACGTCCTTGGTATACAGACATGCAAAGACTCCTTGCTGGGAACCCTCTGTGCCTACCTCCACACAGGGACCTTCTCCGGCAGGGCCCGATTCTCCACGAAGATCCGTCTCGATTCTTTTTTACGTTCTGGCCCTTGAGAGGACTCACCTGAAGAAGCGTGGTTACTCGAAGGCCGTGATTGACACCCTGCTCCGAGCGTGCAAGTTCTCCACATCCCTGTCATACATACGGATCTGGAGAGTATTCGAAGCCTGGTGTGAGGACTGCGGGATTCTCCCATGGACAGCCAAGATTCCCAGGATTCTGGAGTTCTACAGGACTGTATGAAGAAGGGATTGTCACTCAACTCCCTCAAGGTCCAAGTAGCCGCCCTGGCTTGCTTCAGAGCAGACGTGGACAGTTACCAGCTATCAACCCATCCGGACTTGTCCCGCTTGTACCCTAAAGTGGCTGGTGACTCTATAGAATCTCAGTCTAGTATTAGACTTCCTAGCTGAGGCTTCCTTCAGACCAACACGCGGTCTGTCACTACACCTCTTAACATTGAAAATGGCATTCCTGGTGGCACTATGTTCAGCTCGTTGCATCTCCGAACTACAGACTCTATCCTGTCAGGAACCGTTCCTTAGGTTCACACCTGGAACCATACAACTGAGCACTGTCCCCTCCTTCCTTCTGAAAGTGGTTTCCGAGTTTCACTTGAACCAAACCATCTTGCTACCAGCTCTGAAGACTCATGCATTCTTTGCCACCTGAATGTCTGCAGACTCCTGGTGCGATACCTGGAAAGATCGGAACCGGTGCACAAAATGGATCGCTTGTTCGTTCTTCACAGTGGGAAGAAACAAGGAGAAGCAGTCTCGTGGGCGACTGTAGCCCGTTGGATCAAAGAAGTAATCTAGGCAGCCTACATAGAGGCAGGAAAGCCCTTACCTCTACAGGTTAAGGCTCATTCTACGAGGGCCCAGGCAGTCTCCTGGGCAGAAACCAAGCTGCTGTCGCCTGCAGAGATCTGCCAGGCGGCGACATGGCCCTCCATACACACCTTCTCCAGGTTCTACCACCTGGATGTTCAGGCACGGGAAGATGCAGCCTTTGCACGGGCAGTATTAAGTGGGTCATGGGCAGCCTCCCGCCCTGTCCGGAAGTAGCTTTTGTACATCCCATTAGTCCTGAGTCCTGGCTACACACTAGGAAATGGAGAAATTACTTACCTGATAATTTTTGTTTTCCTTAATATAGACAGATGGACTCAACATCCCGCCCACGGCTGCCCTGGAAAAGGAGAACCTTGGATAACAAACCTCGAGACTAAGCAAATACGGGTAAGCCGCAGCCTACCCCTAGTTCAAGACCCCCACAGTTTGTCTGGTGTCGGCATTAATTGGTTGAGTGCACTGGCGGTCTCCAGTTTGGAAATTAGTTGAACCAGTTCAAGTTTTACTCAAGTTTAATCAAGTTATTTAAGCAAAGATATATCCACAATGGCTTTTCGAAGAGAATACTGAAGAGCTGAGGTTATTGCAGGGGTATATCTAGAGTGACGTCACCTTTGAAATCTGACTCAGTCTCCTATCTGCGAGAAGAACACATAACTCGCTGGTCCTGAGTCCATCTGTCTACACTAAGGAAAACAAAATTATCAGGTAAGTAATTTCTCCATTTTTAATTAGTTTCAAAGATCTCGTTTGTAGCAGAATCTTCTTGGGTCTCTGTTTTCACAGAGAGAATATAGACATCTTTGTTTTTGAATACTTCTTTTTATTTCCTCTAATGAAGACAAAATTAGATAAACTGATGTATGGGGCAGCTTTTTCTCACGATCCTTGCTAGAATTTACTACAACCTATTATTTCTCTAATTCAAGGGGGTGATGGCTAACAAAACATTGTACGGGTAAGATGTGGCAGCTAGTTCTCAATGTGTTAAGATCATGTTTCAAGCAATAAAACACACAGCATGACTTCTTATTTTTACATCAGTATGTGTTAGGGAAAAGAACAAGCTTGCTGTTTGAGATGGGCCTCAGTCTTTCACATATTGAACATTTTAAAAATAGGGTTTCCCAAAACTGTGCTGTTAATCCTGCAGCCGATGAGGTTTTTAGGACATCCAGAATGAATGTGCATGAAAGGAATGTGTGTATGCTGTCTGCAGATTTCTCATGCATATTCATGGTTGTGGGGCTCTCCAGATATGTAGAGGTTTCATGATATGGTCTGTTTAATTATTGTTGTGACAGTGTCACGTTTTATTCATTTTCTGTTTTTGTTACATGTTTTATTTGTTCTAATCTGTTTTTATTGTTCTGATGCTTATTATGCAAGTTTTATTGTATATCACTTAGAAATAGAGGTTCACCTCCTGATTCTTCTCAAAAAAAAAAAAATCTTCCATACTGCCTTCCAGACCAGTTTACAAAAACGTGCCTGCCTCTGTGCCACATGTACATACAAAATACAGTATAGCTTTTTTTCTTTTTAACATCTACCTCTGATTAACAAAGTTACTCTATGCTTTTTCCTGCATTTCCTATCTTAAATGAAAAGGGAGATAAAAATTCTTTCTAGTGATTTAAATCTATTCTCTTTTTGGATTCCACCACTTTACTCCAGTAATGTAAATTTAATTTGCCCCCCCTCCCTGCTCCGTGCATTACGCTGGGTCATTGTAACTTTTAAATTGTCCATCTCTTCCGTTGTCTTAATCCCTCGTTTAAATGTAAGGCCCCTCTGTAGTGCAGCCTGACTCCCTTCCCTCGGGCCAAGCACTCCTACAGCAAGGGGTCTGTGATTAATTGCAAGTGAGGCTGACGGGCCCCTGGCAGATTTAAAACAAGGTAACTTATGGGAGCAGGAGCAGATACTGACAAGCCAGAACCTTCTTAGGCAATTGTAATTGACCTGCCTAGTTGTGCTAAACCTGTCAGTGCCGCTCAGGAACTTGTGTTGGCAAAATAGAAAACCATTCTGCTGACGAGATTCATTTTTTTTTTTATTTAAACTTTATTAATTTTAAACAATATTACAAAGCATAAAAAACTTTGTTGAAAATTATGTATCATGTTGGTACAAAGAAATCAAAATTTAGTCCTCACATCATAAGCAGCAACATATATTCCCCAACACTTTACAACATAAACTAGACCCCAAACCTTTGGGGGGGGGGGGGGGGGGTGTAGCGTACAATTTAAGGAGATAAAAAAGGAAAATACATAATGAATCAAAATCTTTGGTTTCCAGATTTAAGCAGCTATTTCCTATATGACATCTCTTACTACTATCTTAAGATGGTAGTATTCGTTTGGCATCAACAAAATTTTTCAGTTGCTCAGGATGAAAAAATATATAACTGTTTTCAAACTTCACAACACATTTACACGGGAACCTCAATAAATAAGTTGCCCCCATGGCTATTACTTCTGGTTTCAGAGCAAGAAAGTTTTTACGCTTAGTTTGAGTAGTTTTTGTGAAGTCTGGGAATATCCTTATCCAGGATCCCATAAAGGTTTCCTTGATCTTTTTAAAGTACGCCTTCATGATTACTCCTTGATCAATTTCATTAAAGAAAGTTATTAATAGCGTAGATCTTTCAGCTGTCTCATATCCGGAAGATTCTAGAAAATCTGTTAGGTTCTCCAAAACGTTCTGTGGCATTTGTTGATTTAACCGAGCTTTGCGCACCGGCAGAAAATAAACTTTTTTCAAAGGGGGGATTTTTTCTGGAGCTATTTAAGGTAATTTTAGGTATCTCTCCGATCACCCTTGGAAAGTTTATTATCCTCAGATTTAAATGTCTCAAAAAGTTCTCAATATTTTCAATCTTCCTATTTGCTGCTCCACAGTCTTGTATTATATTTACTTGGACTTCTTTTATTTTCTTCACATCATTTTCTAACACTGTTATTTTCTCTGTTTCCAGTCTGTGTCCCTCAAAGTTATTATTTAACACTTCCAACTGTTGTGAAACAGAGTTAATCTTGACCGAACAATCCGAAACTGTTTTTGCTAATGCCGAAGTTAGACTCCACAGTGAGTCCAAGGTTACCACCGCTGGCTTTGGAGCGAAAACACTTAAATTAAGTGTGTCTGAGCTTACCCCTTCCTTCTCCTCTTGGCTCAGACCGTCTCCAGGTGTCGTCTCTCCGATTTTCCCAGGAGGCGCGGAGGTTATCATCGCAGCAGCCCCCTCAATTCGAAATTCTAGCTGCTTCCCTCCCGGCACTAGATCTGAATGCGGCGTCTATGTTTCCCGCTCTGCAGGGGCTAAACGGATGTCGGGCGGAGCGAGGGATAGCTCTTCCGAGGTCGGGTCGCATTGTCCTCCCTGCGACTCGACAGCCGGACCTCTCAGTTCCTCCTTCGCTGCTTCTATAGTACACTGAGCGATGGTTTTTTGCCCGGTGGGCTGCGGAGGATTTGAGGGGTAGATCCTCAGCTTCCCCTTGCGTTTCGGTGGCATTTTGCACTGTGGAAAAAGGTTTAAGATGCAATTTCTCCGGAGCAAGTTCACAGCGTTACCTCTCTGGACGCCATCTTGGCTCCACCCCGACGAGATTCTTAAAGGATCCAGACTTGTAGACCTGAACCTGGCATGTTTTATAAGCAGACTCACTAAATGACACGTTTTCAGGAAAACGCACGACACTTCAGGACTCTGCCTCCGCTGGTGGGGTGTGATTTGTGTGGCAATGCAGATACATTTTATTAGCAGAAATTAGGTTTTGAAATGTATCTCCCAGAGGTATATCTTTGTATGGATACAATTTGCCATTCTGTTACACAGATTTCTTACTACTTTTAAAATGCCTTATGAAATTTTGTTGCTGCAGTTTTAGGAATGCATAATATATATTGAAATATGTTAACTTAGAGTCAACAGTTAGCTATCTTCAGCCTATTGGTCCTTCTGCTTGAGCCCAGTATCATTTATGCTTTTTCAGGGCTGTGGAGAAAGTTGCAGTTATTGTACACAACTATCCACTTGCTGCCTTTTTTGCTTTTTCATCTCAAAACTATAGGTAGTTCCTTATTGCCTTTTTTTTTTAATTATTTTTTTCACAATTGCTGTAGACATAACTGAGCGAGTGTGAATAATTCTGTCTATTTGGTCTTCTGGTACAGTAAGATATAGAAAACGGAACTATTTTACAGTCCTTTCTTAGTCAACTGAATGCATTTAGCTACAATTTATTTTATTTATTTTTAACATTTTTATACCGACGTTCCTGTAAAAAGATGCAAATCACATTGGTTTACAATGTAACTGCAACATTCACTCAATAACCATATTAGTAATTTATAACCATATATAATTAATTTATAACCATATTAGTAATTTATTTTGGATTGATGTCTTGACGATGAATAGAGAACATTCCAAATTACCACACATTTGAAGAAGAGGCTTGATGCTGTTAAAGCTCTGCCGGTATTTTCCAGGACCAGTACAACTATTAGAACTTCCCATTTCTAGTGGAGAAATACTAAGAGTGTCTAAAATGCCATTGCAATCCCAACTTCATCACAGTCACCAAGGAGCAATGACAGAAACGGTACAGGGTACCTCATGCCCTGATTCTTCCTCTGCCTTGGAGGAGGCTGGGCTGGCACAAATGGGAGAGCTCACAGCCCTACAACTGAATTCATCATCTTTACTACATGGAGGTAGAGTAGTTTGTAAGTTCAGATCACATGTCACACGAGCTTTATGAATAACAAGAACATCTACAAGCTGGTCTTCTCAAAGGATACAATTTGAACTTGTGAGCAACCTATTGAAGTTACCTATATTCCTCAGAACATGAAAAGAGAGACAAACGAGCAAGAAATATTGTAATGACCTTACAGAGCAAGGGGTTGTACAGTAGAAGATGACCCTTCTCCTGTTCTAGGACTTCTGCAGGGTCCTAAACTGCATACAAGGAAGAACATAACCTACCAGTCTCTTTGGACTCATCCTGAATACACACAGGATGATCCAAGATACTGAGAGATGCTACATCAAAGAAATCTTCTTATTTGCCATGAATCGCCTCATGCTCCAGATGGAGACACAGCCCATCAAGGCCTGCTGCAAGCTGATCCTCCAGCTTCTTTCATGACTACATTGATGGCCCCAAGGAGGAAGATATTGGTGCCAACAAGTATTTTTAATCCAGTGACTCAGCGGGCTACATAGTAGCTGGGTTGATACTAAGTCTGTCACACCACAGAAGCCAACTGGGTCTGTACTAGCATGTTAGATCATGGTTACCATGTTATGTTGCTGTTTTTTCTGAAATCTGATAACATGTAATTTTTACTTTCTTTACCTTTAGTGTATCTGATATTGTGTTTATTGAAAACAATAGTATTTCAACTGATTCAGTATGCTAAAGCCCTTATGTAATCTTCCATTTATAGCAGTTATGTAATTGACCTCCTCTTGCTTTAATTGTGTATGATGCTTTAATGATCACTATTTTAAAACTTTTTTTAAAATCAGGACTTTAAATCTTTTTTTTTCTTTTAAGCACCTTCTTGAGTGACTTAAGATAAATTGTTCTTTGACTTTCCAAATTGCAAAGCATTCAATGCAATTTTGTGAGGAGGGCGTATACTCGTTTCCTAGAGACTATAGTATAATCCATTTCTTACTGGGTTTCCTTTCAAATTCTATAAATGTAAAATGCATCATTCCATTCTAATTATGGTTTGTTTTTTGTTTTTTTTTTTCAGATTACTTCAGAAGTGTGACTTTCCATCCATGAAATTTTCCCTTTATTTCCTGGGTTACGAGGATAAGAAAGATATCCCAAAAGATGTAAAAGAACGAACTGCTTGGACCTTTTCCAGGAAAGCTACAATTGAACTGACACAGTGAGTGAGATTTCCAGTGTTATGTTTTGACTTCCTCATTGTGTTACGTTGTGAAATTACTTCTATATTTGAACTTTTTTCTAGAATGTTCAGTGAAAATACAGGGAGATCCATGGAAAAGTAGCCCGCCTCCAATACCAGTGCCACGCAGGCAGGCTACTTTTCCATAGGCCACCCTGTATAATAGCTGCAGCTCTCTGTGTTCAAGAATAGTAATGTAGGGAATTGGGATGTCATCTTTCCTGACCTTCACGCATCTCTTGGGAGAAGAGCATCTTGATTCAAACTGACAATCAGATTGCCATATTCTACGTTAACAAGTGAGGAGTAACGTTATCGTGGCTTCTCTGTCAGGAAATCTGGAATTGGGTGGAAAGAAATTGAGCTGTTCTATAGGCCACACACTGGCGGATTGACCCCAATGAGTGGTCTTCACAGCAATCAGTGGCCAAGCTCTTAAGCTTATGGAGTCAACTGTTGATGGACCTGTTTGCTAAATCGAATTTGCTCAGTTTTGCCAAGTAATTGCAGACTAGCTCAGGATGCTTTCTTCCTCTATTGGGGTCAGAGCCTTGTGTACACTTTTCCACTGTTACCACTTATCACCAAGATAGTGCAAAAGGTTCATTAGGACCACGCTTGGCTGATTTTCATAGCCCTAGAGTGGCCCAGGCAGATCTGGTATGCATATCTCGTACAACTTTCCAGGTGTCCTCCCATACACCAGGCAAAAGAGCCTACTTTGTTAACTTAAGAAGATGGGACATTGTATCATCCCAACATCACAGTTGGTATGTTGAGTGCTTAGTGATCATGGATCTCCACGTACCTACTGTAATGAATCTGGTTGCTAGGCAGCTGTCCTCTAGCAAGAGACCTCAGTGAGCTGTCTGACCTGCTCTAGCTGCTGCCTTGAATGCTGCATGATGCAGCAAGACCAGCTCTATTTAACCCTGCCTTTCCCACAACTAGGGGCCTCATTGAGTCATCCTGACTCTTTTCTCTGGCCCACCTAGCCTAGTTCCTGCTCGGTCTCCTGGAGGCCTAATCGTCCTTCCTGTGTTCCTTATCTTGTTTCTGTCCTGTCTTCATTCTGGTTTGTTTGTTTCATATTGCCTACCTTCTTTCCTAGACCCCATGTGCATGAAGGTGAAAATGCTCTACATATTGTAGACTGAAAAAGGACCTTAGCATATTACAATAAACAAACTTGGCCACACCGTAAAACCTTCCAACTGTTTGTGTCATACGATTCCAACAGGCTAGTAGTAGCAGTTGATAAGCACAACTTGTCTAACTGGCTGGCTGAATGCATTCACCACTGCTACTTCTCATCAGGACTGTCTGTGAAAGCTCATCAACTGAGAGTTTTGGCTGCTTCTGTCGTTCATCTTCCAGAAGTACCTATTGAAGAGATCTGCAATTTGATCTTCCGTTCATACCTTTTTACATCCCGCTACTATCTTGCTAAACTCTCAAAAGTTGATAGTAAATTTGGACAAGCAGTTTTACAAAACCTGTTCTCGCTGTAGTCCATTGTCCATGTTGTGAGCTGGGTTGCATACTAGGTTAAATGCTCTGCTACAGGGGGCAGAGTCAAGATGGCAGCCTGAAAAAAAGTCTGTTTGCTGCCCCGTTGTTGCTTCGGTTCTATTTGCCTCTAACGTTTGCTTTTGTATTGTGTTAGAAAGCGCCATTGTGCCTGCTAAATGAAAAGAGAGTCCAGCTTGTGCCTTGGAGCCCACGCTTCCCTTGGGTCAGCTTACTATTCAACAGTGCCTGCACCCTGCTTCGGAAGGGGCCTTGGGTCTCGTTGCCGAGGCAGGCATGGAGAGCTTACCACGGCTGTGGATGAAATATCTCTCAGCCCCTTGGATGATCGGTTGCCACCGGTGGTACGAGGCTCAATGGCTGAGGCATCGGCGGCGGATCCTGGTGAGGTTAAGTCCGCCACCGAAAATGAGGGAGCAGTGATGTTTGGAAGCCCTGTGCAAGTGCTTCCTCCATGAGCTGGAAGCAATCCTGGAATGTTTGGACAGGGCACGGGTTTCCACTATTTCTGAGGATGAAGTTTGTTTTTCTCCTCCGGATTTTCAATGATTCCAAGGTTATTGTTTCCCATCCAGTTGAGAACATCTCTAAACAGCTTCTCTTAGTTTCAAGAGTTGGAGAATTAAAGAAGTGGAAGGGGAAGTTCAGTCCCTTAAGAGTGCAAGCTTCAATTATTCAAGACTGTAATGTCCTAAATAGAAGATATGAATATATAGAAAACAAACTGCATCACTTGAACCTATGTCTGTTAAACTTTCCAAGGGTAGTGGGTGAAACTTCTCGTCTTGCATTTAAAAGAGATTTTTTGGATATATTGGCTTTTTCCTCTGATTCCACCCCTACCATGGATTAAGTTTGCCATCTTGCTATTCTAACCAAAATCAAGCTTTGGATGCTAATTTGACTGCTGCTCTTGAATCTTCCAGTTATGAAGTTTCTGAGAGAGCGACTTTATTGGGGTTTTTTTTTTTATTTTTTTTTTTTTACAGAGTATGATTTGAGTTTAGTTATGAAGTTATTTTAAAAATTCCAATGCTTTGTTTATGGGCCGCAAAGTTAGAATATTTCAAAAATGACTCGCAAGAACAGGATTCTTGGCTCTACGCCAAGAAACCCAAGGAATAGGTGCGACTTTTTCCTGAGATATCCCTGCAAATGCATTGTGAGATATAATAATTGTTTTTCATGTACTGGAACAGTTAAGCCTTTGACTCCAAGAAATATTGGATTCCCATTGGAGTTTCTAATTTTGTCATCTAATTAATAATGGAGCGGAGTTTCTCGGGCTGTCATTTCCTAACATGATATATTTTCTTCAGTATTTTCCTTCTCCTCCCCCATGTTTTTCTTATTTGGGGGACTAATGCAGATGTGTCTTCTTTTTAAATTATTACTTATGTATTTGTTTTTCACATCTATGTTTCCATTACAAAGTGGATGCTTTGTTATAATTTACAATTGAATAAATAAAGAATAAAATAAAAATGCTCTGCTGCAACCCCAGCTTTGGGACTTTCCACATGTAATGACTAATTCAACCTGCTTATTGACAGAAAAAGCAGGTTTATGGTAAACAAATAATCTTTTCCATAGACAGAAGGTTGAATTAGCCATGGAATACCCACCCATCTCCCTGGAGAGTCAGCTACATGAGGCAACTCCTGCACATGCTCAGTAGAGCTTGGAGAGATGAGTTTGGTGCTACGGATGATGTCATCCACCTGTAATGGCAAACTCATCCTGCTATCTACAGAAAATGTTTACAGTAAGCAAACTTGCTTTCTCAGTGGAAAAGACCTCTAGGGAAATCTCTACAGATCTTGGCTCCTGCCAATCTCTGAGGGACCAGTTTTGCTGCCATTCATGCCTGAATCCTTGCTAGTTTATTAGCCCAGATAAAAGTAGATACAATCCCATCTGAAAACCCACCAGGTACTAAGCAAAGAGCTTGATGGCACAAATACATTAGCTGCAGAAGCATGTTGATTTTAAGTTTTGGTTATCCTGCCTGATCAAGCTGCTGTCAGATCACTCAAAGCCTTTAAGTAATTATTAATCCTAATTATTACAGCTCAATAGATTTAGCATTTAAGTAATAGAATTTCCTGGTAATTTGAGTCTAAGTATTAAGTCTAGATTTTTGCAGTCTGAATCTAGCAAGACAAGAAGGGATAATGGATCTGGGTCCAATAAGAACAAAACCTCTGATTTTCTTAGGTTCATTTGGTATCCTGATACCTCTATATTTAGTTAGTCATTTAGAATATTAGGAACTGAACGACAAGAATGCTAACATACAGCAAGACATCATCAGCATACAGAGATATCTTATGAGGTGTATCCCAGTCATGTATCCAATACTAATCCAATTGGCAATTTGAGCTGACAGCCAAATTTAAATATAGAGGCAACTCTAGCAAGTACCCCATAAAACTGGAAACTGACTCCTGCAGCTTTCTTGAGGGATCATCCCACCTTGTTTCTATTGGCCTGCCAAGCCCAGGAGTGACAGTATAGCCCATCCTTGTGCTGCCAGGCTCCAAATTGGCATACAGGGTTCCCTGAAACAACTTCTGCAACTTTAGCTTGGCTATCACAGGCAGGGGCCAGTGCTAGAGCGTGCTTTTCCCTCCCTATCCCAAACTATATCTCTGTTTATCCAAGATAGCCCTGGTGTAGCTTTGTTTCATGCAAAAAAATGTTCTTTTTTTTTTTTTTTTAAAGAAACTTGCTCAAGTCAAGGAAAAGAATATCATCCTTCCAGAATAGACTAGGGCAAATAGATGCTTGGTACATAGATTATTCTTGTGAATCGACCATGCTATTCCATCACATCCAATGCGACCTGTGCACCCTCTATTACCATTCTGAGGTGCTATCTGTATTGTCTCTTCACAGCCCATTATCTAGGTTATTTGGCAACTGAATGACTGTTTGATATTGTCATCATTGACACTGCTATAGATTGAACCTCCTGAGAGAGCACACACACGTCAACATCAGTCTTTTCCATCTCCCAGCCAGACATAGGTTGCATGGGATGTAGAATACTGCTGGTGTCTCCTCTTACTGTAGGTTGCCAAAACAGGTTAAAACAGCACTTGACACCCGTGGTTCTTAAAGCTAAAGATTCATACTTATGAGCTGCTTTGGCAAGCATTTAAACATACCTCCGATGAAGATAGAATTCGAAATGCCGGAGCAACAGGTGTTTTCATTGTTGGCGCTACTAAACTAGCTTGCTCCTGTGGATCAAAAAGCCTGGTTACAGGTTCTATTGATTATAAATATATGGGCACTGTAAGCAATTGTAAGACATAGACTGTACCATCAACTTCTGTGTCTTAGGTGCCTTGTATATGAGATCTGTCATAGAAACATAGAAATGACGGCAGAAGAAGACCAAATGGCCCATCCAGTCTGCCCAGCAAGCTTCCCTCATTTTTTCTCTCATACTTATCTGTTTCTCTTAGCTCTTGGTTCTATTTTCCTTCCACCCCCACCATTAATGTAGAGAGCGGTGATGGAGCTGCATCCAAGTGAAATATCTAGCTTGATTAGTTAGAGGTAGTAGGGGTAGTAACCGCCGCAATAAGCAAGCTACACCCATGCTTATTTGTTTTTACCCAGATTATGTTATACAGCCCTTATTGGTTGTTTATCTTCTCCCCTGCCGTTGAAGCAGGGAGTTATGCTGGATATGCGTGAGGTATCAGTTTTTTTCTTCTCCCCTGCCGTTGAAGCAGAGAGCTATGCTGGATATGCATTGAAAGTGAAGTATAAGAATGGAGTGATCAAGCTAGTTGAAAGGCATCAGGAATAGAGGAAGGTGGAGGTAGTAATTTGGTTATTTGGTTTGGGGTAGTAACCGCCGTAACAAGCCAGCTACTCCCCGCTTTGTGAGTGTGAATCCTTTTTTCTTCTCCCCTGCTGTTGAAGCAGAGAGCTATGCTGGAAATTCGTGATGTATCAGTCTTTCTCCCATGCCGTTGAAGCAGAGAGCTATGCTGGATATGCGTGAAGTATCAGTTTTTCTTCTCCCCTGCCGTTGAAGCAGAGAGCTATGCTGGAAATTCGTGATGTATCAGTCTTTCTCCCATGCCGTTGAAGCAGAGAGCCATGCTGGATATGTGTCGAGAGTGAAGTATCGGGTACATTTGGTTTGGGGTAGTAACCGCCGTAACAAGCCAGCTACTCCCCGCTTTGTGAGTGCGAACCCTTTTTTCTTCTCCCCTGCTGTTGAAGCAGAGAACTATGCTGGATATGCATTGAAAGTGAAGTATAAGAATGGAGTGATCAAGCTAGTTGAAAGGCATCAGGAATAGAGGAAGGTGGAGGTAGTAATTTGGTTATTTGGTTTGGGGTAGTAACCGCCGTAACAAGCCAGCTACTCCCGTCTTTGTGAGTGCAAATCCTTTTTTCCACATTTCCTCTTGCTGTTGAAGCTTAGAGTGATGTTGGAGTCACAGTAACCATGTGTATGTTTATTGAATAAGGGTATTGTCTCCAGGCAGTAGCCATCATTCTGGCAAGTCACCTACTCTTCATTGGCGGCCTCTTGACTTTATGGATCCACAGTGTTTATTCCACGCCCCTTTGAAGTCCTTCACAGTTCTTCACAGTCTTTAACTTTATATCCGATTTGAACAATCGCTGCATTGTTTGAGTGAATTTCTATTATTGGTTTAACATTGTAACATGACATTTGTGTTACAAACTTGTAGTTTTATATAGACAGTCAGATGCTATAAGCTAGATAAAGATGCTGAGTTACAAGGTTGTAGAGCATTTTGAACTGATATGAGGTTATTTAACATTCCCTCTAAAACAGGCACAAGATCAGTTTATATTCCATCTAAAATTATAGAACATATTCTTAGAACAAACCCAAGATTGCTAACGTTGAATTCTAAGAAAACATTTACATGTGAGATGAGAATTAAATTACCATGTTGCAATTCACATTGGTTTTCTAATATAAACAAATCATAGAAATTTTAACAATTATGTAGACTAGTTTAGGGGCTGGAAATACACAACTGAAATTCTATATAATGCTTAATCAGTAAAATCATTTGAGGGAGTTTATGCTAGTGCCTTTAATGGCACTCTGTCCAAAAGGTACTTTATTAAATAATGTTTAATATTTATATTTTTATAGTATTTTATTAAAAAAAACAAACAAAAAAAACTCCTCTTCTCTACAGCTAGTGGCTTTAAGCATTCTTATTTTCAGGGAACTACAACAGCATGAAAGCAGGGCTGAATGCTCTGGAATTTTTAACTCCTCATTGGGGCCAGTGCTTTCATTAGGCAAACCTAGGCGGTCACCTAGTGTGTCAAAACTTCAGGGGCAGCAAAATCTAGCCAGTGTGAAGCCCAAAGGGGTTCTGTATCAAAGCCAATACTGCCAAAGAAGGGACTACTGTGCTAGCGCCACTGCAGGAGGGAGCACTGGGCTGGAGCTACCACCAGTAGGTAAGCTGGGGGAGGGGAGCATGATCAAAGGAGTACCTAGGGCACCGAACCCTCCAGTACTCCTGCATGGCCTTGCTCCTCATTCTGTTCCACCTCTTTTCCCTCCATGTTGACAGATCAGATGGAGGATCCTCCTCATTCTGCTCTTTGCCCATTGTTCAATATATAACGATCTTGCTACTGAAATAGACATGACTGAGCTTTTATAGAGTGACCTTATATTGGATTATTCGTAAGTTTCATGCTACGTTGGGTATTTTTTAATTGCTTCGCCCATTGTTGGCGTTTTTGTGGACACAAGGCATGGTTACTGAACTAAGACACAGAGTTTATATTGGTGTTCTTTCTCATCCTGTATTAGACCCCTTTGGTATTAGGGAGTGATGATATCTAAGGGCAGCAAAAACCTAAACTTGTCACTGGAAGGTGGGAAATCTGGTGGGAGTAGGAGAGGTCCCCCGAAGAGACTGGGTAGTGGTATGAGCAAAGCTGGTATTTTTTAATGGTGGGAGGGCACCAATGTCAGGACCCTAGAGGATGGTATACAGGACCCTAGAGCTGGTCCTGCATACCATCCTTTTTGTACATTAGTTAACTCTGAGGTCCTTGGCACCCCTTGTTGGGCCTGATACACAGTAACTGAAAATGCCCTGGATTTCTACTGATTTCATTCAGCATGCAGTTTTTCTTTTTGTTACCTTACACTGTGTTCCATTAATTTCTTTTTTTTTTTTTTTTTTTTTTCTTTTCCTCTTTGGCAGCAATTGGGGAACTGAAAACGAAGAGAAGGGTTATCACAACGGTAATTCCGACCCCCGAGGATTTGGTATGTAGTCCGAGCTCCTTGCAAACAGGTTTATCGACACTCTGTTTAAATTGTATTCTAATGTAGTGGTTCTCCACCTTTTTCTCTGTCGGGACAAACCTGCTAGATGGTCCTCACATGTGTGACACACTGAACACATGACAGTCACAGGGCTAACCCCGACCCTCTGTAATGGCTATAAAGCAGAGCTAGAACATTCCCTGTACAAGTCATCATACAAAAAAGATATTCTGGTATTATCTCAATAACAGCAACACAAACTCCCTCTACTACCAATGCATGTCCAGTTGAGAAAACACAACAAATAAAATACTCCGCAGTCAGCAGATAGAGATAGTGAACAACTGGCTTGCTGACATCACTTCTTATAGGATCCCATTCTGCCTGACAGAATTGTTCTGTCTCCATCAGATGGCAGGAAAAATACTGTGGTGCTGCTGCTGCTACTACTACTTAATATTTCTGTAGCACTACATGACATGCACAGCGCTATACAAACACACAATAAAAAAGACAGTCCCTGCTCAATAGAGCTTACAATCTAATAAGACAAACTTACAGGGCAAGAGACTTGGGGAATTTCATAAAGTAAGACAGTGGTTAAAGAAAAAGTTAGTTAATAAGGCTAAAAGCAGATCATTGAGCCTAAGATTTAAATGCAACTTCAAAAAGGGTGGGTCTTTTAGATGGGATTTAAAATGGCGAGAGAGGGAGCAGGACGCACCAGGTCAGAAAGACTATTCCAATCACACAGCGCAGCCAGGTGGAAAGCACGGAGTCAGGAATTGGCAGTAGAGGAGAAGGGCACAGATAAGAGTGACTTATCAGACAAGCGGAGTGTACTACTAATATTGTAGTTGAGCCCTAGTATAAGCTGGGTGAAGAATTGCCTGTTAGGCTGCTCCTAGAGTGATAAGTCCTGGGACTCTGGCCCCTGGTGGAACTGCTCAAGTGGAAAAGAGTCTTATCCTTCCTGTGTTGAGTTAGTTTGTCAGCCAAGAAGGATTCTTGGAAGCTGGCTCTTTCCAGATATCTGTGAAATCCCTTGCCATTTTGTGTTCCTCTTCTCTACCTTGGCTTAGGGCGTCCGTCCTTTAAAAAAGAAAAAAAGTGCATGTTGGAGGATAAATTCTCAGTCTGAGGCTATCTTGGGGGTCTTTAAGGGTTCAGAGCCCCTGAGGAAGGGGAATATTCTCCCAGGGAAAACAGTGATTTCGCCAGTGGTGCGTCCCTTTTTTCATAAGGATGAGTTGTCTGCCTTGATAAATCTGTTCCTGAGTACTTGACATGGGAAGATGACGACGTTAATCCGGATGAGGATTCTATTATGCAGGGTTTACAGAAACCCCCCAGTCTCTCCCATTGCACAAAGAGCTGATTTCTGGAGACATGGGCTGCTCCTGAAGCTTCTTTTTAAAGGAGGTTAGGGCTATGTCTGAGCTCTGCTGTAACCAGACTAATCACTATTCCGGCTCAGGGTGGTGTGTCCCTCAAGGGTGCCCAGGACGGAAGGATTGAATCTGTTCTTAAGCATGCATTTGAAGCAGCAAGCTTTGCTCTACAGGTAGCAGTGTATAGTGGAATTGGGATTGTATCTGTCTCGGCAAATACAGAAGGCAGCCTTGGAAGCTGGACAAACGGAACCAGAAGTGGCCTTTTTGGCTAACCTCACTTACAGTTTGTAAAGAGAGAAGCCATGCTCCAAGCTGCCAATCATAGTACTGCGGCGCTTCTATTTCCAAGTCTAAAGTACGTTTCCCTTTAAGGGTAAGCTTCTTTTTGGAGAAGATCCAGAGACGTTTGTACAGGCCTTGGTGGAGCCTTAAGGCTCCTAGATTACAGGAAGATGAGCTTAAAGGAGCTGCTCTGTTCGCTACTTCTAGAAATCTGTTTCAGAACTCAAAGCAGGAAAGACCAGGCTGTACAGTCGGCAGAGATCAAGACTCTCTACAGCAGGTTTCAGTCTTTGCATCTTAACCACCTTTTTTATCAAGTTTTGAGTGGTGCCTTGGGCACCTGGATTTCGCAAGGAAGATTTGAGAACCCATCCTGTGCAAGAAGTAGGGGGGGGGGGGCCGTTTGTTAGCCATTTACCAGCGATGGGTTCAAAATGACATCAGATCAGTGGGTTCTGGAGGTCCTTGAGGGAGAATACACTGTAGAGCTTTTCTTGCCCTATTTCAGATGCTTTTATGGCATCCCCTGTCGAACCATGTGAAAAGTGGAAACAGTACGATAGACTCTTGAGCAGCTTTTACAGTTAGCAGCAGCAGCAGTTCTGGTTCCACAAAGGAAGTAGGGCAGGAATTTTAGTTTACTTCATTGTAACAGAGTGAAGGCACCTTTTTGTCCTATTTTGGATTTGAAAGGGGTCAATAGAGCACTGAAGGTTTCAAGTTTCAAAATGGAGACCTTGAGGTCTGTCATGACAGGGGAGTTCCTAATGTCTTTGGAGCTGACAGAACCATATCTGCATATTCCAGTACAGGCGGCTCATCAAAAGTATCTTTTGTTTTGCAATTCTGAGACCATTTTCAGTTTTGTGTACTACATTTCAGCCTGGCCGCTGCACCAAGAACTCTCCAGGGTGATGGTGGCGGCAGCTTCTCTGTGGCGCAAAGATATTCTGGTGCATCATTATCAAATATCTGTAAATAAATACGTACAGCATATCAAATATTATTTACCTGGATGATTAGCTCTCCTGAGAGGTCTTTGCCTGATTCAACCAGACAGCTGCGACCCGAGTGTTGCAATTCTTGTAGGAGCTAGGCTGGATGGTGAGTTTTACTAAGTGCAAGTTATATCTATCCCAGTCCTTGGAATATCTAGGGGCAAGGTTCAACACTAATTTGGGAAGAGTGTTCTTGACCAAGGAGAGGATGTTGAAGCTACAGGTTCAGGTGAGGGCATTGTTAAGGACTCCTGGGAGTATCTTCAGGTGCTGGGATCCATGGAGGAATTCCCTGGGTGTGGGCTCATATAGCGTCCCTTTTTCCTAGAAGGCCTTATTATCCACGTGGACCTCCTCATTCCCAAAGGCTGGTATTGCTGTCCCAAGAACCTAGAAGTGGGAGTGAATCTAGACTGATGCCAGTTTGGTAGGTTGGGGAGCACATTACCAGGGCCAAGTGGCTTGGGGTGCACGAACTCTGGAAGAGAGCAAATGGTCGATCAGTTGCTTGGAAACGAGGGCCATAAGATTTGGCATTCCTCTTTTGAAGGGGCAGGTGGTAACAATCCTTTTAGACATTGTGACACGGTGGCATATGTTAGTCACAGGCAAATTGTTTATTGAAATAGGCAGAGAAAAATGTGAGGATGATCTTGTCAGCCCACATAGGAGTCAAAAATGTAGAAGCGGATTTTCTCAGCCGTAACTGTCTTTGAATCCAGGGGAATAATCTGTGGGAGGCAGTGTTTACCTCGATAGTGAGCAGATGGGAAAAGCTGGTGAGGGATTTGGCTACCAATTGCAGTGCCAAGGAGAGGAGTTTTTATTTATTTATTTTTCCGTTTTAGAAAGAAAAAAAAAAAAGGTTCATTAGAGATGGCTGCTTTGATTCAGAAATGGCTGGAGTGTGGTCTGTTTTGTGTTCCTGCCATGGCTGTTAGTGGCAGAGTGGTGCCAGGCATCGGATCTTTCATACTAATTGCTTCAGACTGGTCAAGATCTCCCTAGTTTGTGGATGTAGTAAGGATATTAGAAGGTGACCCCCCCTCCCCTCATGCTTCTTCTAGCCAGAGGTCCCACTGTACCAGGGACCTGTCTTTCACAAGGATCCGGATCGATTCTGCCTTAAGGCTTGGCCATTGAAAGGGATAGTTTTAATGAAGAGATGTTATTCAGGGGGTTGTGAATACTTTCCAATTGAGGAAAAGTTTTTTGCTTCCTTGACAATATGTCAAGATTTGGTGCACAGAGGAGAATTGGCCAGGAAGGCATTACCTTCCCTTTTGGAATTTCTTCAGAAGGATTTGAATAAGGGGCTGAAAGAACAGATAGGAGGGATGCCTTGTTATAGGGGGGATGCCTAGGCGGAAGATCCTTGTCTTCTCAGCCAGACATATCGTGTTTTCTAAGAGGCGTCAAGCATTTCGAGCCCCCTCCCACTCCCTATGAATCTTGATCCCTGTGTGGGATTTGAAACTTCTTACTGGTCAGCTATTTGAACCGATGAGCGAAACATCGGTCAAGCTACTTACTGTAAAGGCGGTGTTTTTAGTGGCAATCTGTTCAGCTAGATGTGTGTCCAAGCTTCAGGCTTTTCGTATAGAGAGCTTTATGGATGAGGCAGTTTATATTTTCTTCTCAAAGTGGTATCTGTCCTCCTTTCAAAGGGAATCCTATGGGGGAGACTATGGTCATTTTACGTCATTTGGATGTGAAGACTATTTTATTGAGGTACGTGGAGGTGACTAATTTTAGAAAATCTGACTATCTTTGTCCTTTTTAATGGTCCTCAAAGAGGTGAGGCTGCTTCAAAGACAGCAGTAGCTTGATGGATCAAAGAAGTCATAACTGCAGCTTACATTGAGCCTTTCACTTCCCAAAGGGACTGAGAGCCCATTCCACTAGGGTGCAGGCTGTGTCACGGGCAGAGCTTCACTTGGTGTCGCCTTAAGACATTTGCAAGGCCTGATCTTCATTGCATTCTTTTTTTTTCTAAGCAATATCATTTGGATGTCTGGACCAAGGAAGAATCGCCTTGATTTGGGAGTTTTGAGTAAGGTTGGCAGAGTTCCACCCAGTGGAGAGAATGCTGTGGTACATCCTATACATCTGGACTGGTCTGACTAGATAATGAGGAAGGTGAAATTTAGTGCTTACCTGATAATTTCCTTTCCTGGAGTACAGCCAGACTAGTTCAGGACCCACCCTATCTGCCAATTGATTTCTTTATGCCTTATTAGTGTTGTGACCATTTTGGAATTCAGAAGAACATTTTCATATAATTTGTCAGTTCTCCTTTGGGATCCTCACAGGTAAGGAGCTCTGGTGTGTTTAATCTCTTTTTTTATCTTTGTTCATTTAGGCATTCTTGTTCCTTGGAAGCCCTCTGGTTGTAGTTAAAGGAGTTTGTTTTAAAAAAAAAAACACCCAAAAAACAACTTATTACATAGAATACTAGCAGGCTGTGAATGCAGCATGCACCCTGTAAGGCGTGATGTCAGCAAGCTCGTTGTTCTGTCTCCATCTGCTGCCTGGGGAGCATAACCCATGCTTCTGGACTGGTCTGGCTGCAGTCAAGGAAAGGCACTAACTTCCCCTTGATCTACCTCATTTCTCAGGTGTACCTTGACCGCCTCTCTTCTCTTTCTGGGACACAGACGTCCCCAGTCTGTCTAGGATTGTTTAACATATGATATGCTCTTTCCATCACACATGCTGCTGACATTCCTTCCTGCTTTAGATTTGAGCATATTCTCAGCAATGCTTTCTATATACAGTGGCAGATCTTAATGACTATATATATATATATCTATATCTTTTTTCACCAGTGTGTGTTTTTGGTTTTTTGTTTTCACTTATTCAGGTCACATTGGTCTCGCAGTCCCAGATGTATATGCGGCATGTAAGAGATTTGAAGAACTAGGAGTAACTTTTGTGAAAAAACCAGATGATGGTGAGTCTTCTGTCTCCCCCAGTCCTCTCACACAACAGCTATTTTAAAAATGTAATTCTTCAATAATCTGATCCCCTGGACCTGAAGAACATTAATTGTGTTAAACTCTTGAAGTTCTACATGTTGATCAGGATGTCCTAATCTGGTGCTCTGCAAGTTGCTCCACGAAATTAGTGGCACTCATACTTTACAGAATAAATGATCTCTTTCCAGTGGTGCTCCTGAAGAGCCAATCCACGAGACACAGCTCCCCGATAGGCCAGACTTGAAGCGAGTAGTGTAAAACCCTGAAATACTGTGAACCATAATGAAGATTGTATCATTTTAACCTTTCTTGAGACTGACAGTCAACCATTTTGAACAGATTTTGCCTTACTGTTCTCACAGTAACCTTTATTAAAGTGTTTGTTTGGCACCCTCAAAGAAGAAGAAAAAGCTAAAAGTAGATTCCTCCTGCCTCTTTGGACTTCCAGTTAAAAGCACCACCACCTCCTTACAGTATATTCCGAGCAGCTGTACCTCCCCTCCAGCCCTGCTTCCCAAAGGAGCCCACTAAGCTGCCACCTCTTCCCTTCCATGGGAGTGACGCTAGGAGCCTTCATTCACAACTACAGTTACTTTTTTAAATTTTTATCCTTCCCACCTCACTTAGGCCACTTATTGTCCGTGGCTGGGGGAACCCTTCAGCCCCATATCCGGCCACTAGATGTCACCATTACACAATGACCGAGACCTGAAACTTCCCCCCCCCCCCCCCTCACTGAAGCTGTGAGCGTTACCTCTGCAGAATCCTACATTTAAGAAGTAATATTTCAAAGCGATAGTAACTCAATAATATACCTGGACTTGACCAACATTACTCAAATAATGATTTTATTTAACCGAACTTTATTGGCACCTGTTAGAATGTACGATATCCTACATTTACTTACCTTAGTCTATGTGCCTATTTGTAAACCGTTGCGATGGTATATAACTTAGCGACGGTATAGAAAAGTTTTTAAATAAATAAATCCACAGCTGTCCTGGGGAGTGGAAGACTCAAATCAGGAATCAAGCCCAGATCCCTCTGCAAGACATTGCATTTAAGTAAATGTCCTAAAATAACTCTGGTGGGGAAAGGAAAGGGTATACATTTATCCTAATTTACATTTACAAGGGGGCAGTGTTGTAGGGGAGCATCCACTGGTGAACCTGACTAGGAGGGCAGAGAAGCAGCATTGTTCTGGTGTCAGGGCTGCTGGTGTTTGCTGTTGCTTCTGTTTTGGTGCCCTAGGCAACCACCTAGTTTACTTAATAGAGGAGTCTGCCCTGCATGTGTGGGACAATGTCAAAAGCTTTGCTGAAATCCATGCTTCCTTGTTTACTAATGAGGCTGTTGGGGAGGTACCCATTGCAGAGATGGTTTTCAAGGGGGGTGAGTCAGATGAACTGAACCAAATCACTGTGAACCTGGAAGATGTAGTAGGCCAGATTGACAAACTAAAGAGTAGCAAATCACCTGGACCAGATGGTATGCATCCTAGGGTACAGAAGGAACTAAAAAATGATCTATTAGTTAAAATGTGTAACCTATCATTAAAATCATCCATTGTACCTGAAAGACTGAAGGCTGACCAATGTAACCCCAATATGTAAAAAGAGCGCCGGGGTGATCGGAGAAAAATACTAGAAACTATTCTAAAGATCAAAATCATAGAGCATATAGAAAGAAATGGTTTAATGGAACACAGTCAACATGGATTTACCCAAGGGAAGTCTTGCCTAACAAATCTGCTTCATTTTTTTGAAGGGGTTAATAAACATGTGGATAAAAGTGAACTGGTAGATGTAGTTTATTTGGATTTTCAGAAGTCGTTTGACAAAGTTCCTCATGAGAGGTTTCTAAGAAAACTAAAAACTCATGGGATAGGCGATGTCCTTTTATAGATTACAAACTGGTTAAAAGACAGGAAACAGAGAGTAGGATTAAATGGTCAATTTTCCCAGTGGAAAAGGGTAAACAGTGGAGTGCCTCAGGGATCTGTACTCTGGTGCTTTTAAATCTATTTATAAATGATCTGGAAAGGAATTCAAGTGAGGTTATCAAATTTGCAGATACAAAATTATTCAGAGTAGTTAAATCACAAGCAGACTGTGATACATTACAGGAGGATCTTGCAAGACTGGAAGATTGGGCATCCAAATGGCAGATGAAATTTAATGTGGACAAGTGCAAGGTGATGCATATAGGCAAAAATAACCCTTGCTGTAGTTACACGATGTTAGGTTCCATATTAGCAGCTACCACCCAGGAAAAAGATCTAGGCATCATAGTGGGATAATACTTTGAAATCTCCGGCTCAGTGCTGTAGCAGTCAAAAAAAAAGCAAACAATGTTAGGAATTATTCGGAAGGGAATGGTTAATAAAACAGAAAATGTCATAATGCCTCTATCGCTCCATGGTGAGACCGCACCTTGAATACTGTGTACAATTCTGGTCGCCGCATCTCAGAAAAGATATAGTTGCAATGGAGAAGGTACAGAGAAGGGCGACCAAAATGATAAAGGGAATGGAACAGCTCCCCTATGAGGAAAGGCTGAAGAGGTTAGGGATATGATAGAGGTCTTTAAGATCATGAGAGGTCTTGAATGAGTAGATGTGAATTTATTTACACTTTCAGATAATAGGACTAAGGGGCATTCCATGAAGTTAGCAAGTAGCACATTTAAGACTAATCAGAGAAAACTATTTTTCACTCAACGCACAATAAAGATCTGGAATTTGTTGCCAGAGGATGTGGTTAGTGCAGTTAGTGTAGCTAGGTTCAAAAAAGGTTTGGATAAGTTCTTGGAGGAGAAGTCAATTAACTGCCATTAATCAAGTTGACGTAGGGAAAAGCCATTGCTAATTAATTGCATGGGATCTTCTTGGTGTTTGGGTACTTGCCAGGTTCTTGTGGCCTGGTTTGGCCTCTGTTGGAAACAGGATGCTGGGCTTGATGGACCCTTGTTCTGACCCAGAATGGCAATTTCTTATGTTCTTATACCAAATCCAGGGCATGCCCCTGATCTAGATCAGAGAAATTGATCTGATTTTTCTTCGGCTCTAAGATTCTGCATCCCACCAGATTTAAGGTATTCCCCTCTCCTTCCCCTTTAGTAATGTCAGACGAAGTGGCCTTTAGTTACCCGCCACCTCCCGCTTACCAGTTTTATGAAGCGATGACATTTGCTCTTCTGCTTCCTCAGATAGCTTGGACAGGACCATCCATGGAGCTGTGGGAACCCCTGTGATCTCCCTTAACGTACTTGGATGAATCCCATCCAAGCCCCATTGCCTTGTCCTCTCTTAGTTCTGCCAGTTCCATGCAATATCTGTTCCTGTACCAAATATCTGTCATGCTACTCATCCCTTTCTGGGTGAACACTATTCTTCCTTGTCAAAGTCCACACATTCTTGCTTTCTGCACTTTTTCCTTTCATGGATATCTTAATTTACCCTTTAGCTATCTTTCTTCTTGTGCTTTGCAATCCAGACTACTTTCCCTCCTTCTCTGTTTTCTAAGATATATTGGATCTCAGAGGATATCCTTTGAATACTGATCTATAATCTTTAGACCTGCTCCTCCTTTGATCTTCCACCTCATTTGAACCATGGCTAGGATCTGGCACCATGAAGCTTCCTTCATAATTTTCTGGGAATTTCCCCTTATTGCATATCCCCATTCCAACTTATGTGCAAATATTGCAGTGAGAGGCTTCTGGTGTGGAGACCAGGCACCAGGGCTTCTCTCAGAAACCTGCAGTCATGAGCCTGAAATCTAGTTTAGTAGGTAGCACCATAGTCTGACAGAGGCCCAGGCCCAAGGGTCTGTGAGTGGTAACTGCACAGAATTCCCATTCTCCTAGGACAAGCAGGATGGTAGTCCTCGCACATGAGTGATATCTGATGGAAAACTTATGTCAAAAGTTTCTAGAACTTTGGCACACTGAGCATGCCCAGCAAGCCACTATCCATGTGTCCACGCAGGGTCCCTCTCCAGTCTCTTCTTCTCCACAAGAGAGATCCTCTGGCAGTTGTGGAGCTCATGCTCCCTTTTTTTTTCTTCGGTATTGGAAAGCTTTTCCAGATCGATTCTTTGACTTTCTGTGCCAGGTCACTCTCCATTCCCCCGGCTTAGTTCAGCTGGGCAGCGTGGTAAGTCTTTCCTTTATGTGCGGTCGATTCCCAGTGGTGCTTCCTCTTAGTACCTGCTGGTCATTGACTGCTCGCTGGCTTGTTTTTTCTCTGGATTTGTTGGGTTTTCGTTGGTGCCCCCCGTGTCCTCTGGAATATTTGCCTCGCAGGTCTGCACGAGGTATGTCTCCTCTGTCTGGGAGCATCCTACGATGTCCAGCAGTCGTTTTTGTGACCAGATGACCCCCAAGGGCTGGTGGGCCCACCTGGACAAAATGGAGAAGCTTTTCAGTCCGAGAAGTCAGAACCCTCGATTCCGGTATCGGGGGCGTCAACACCTAGAAGCCGAGCTGGCATTGTCCACCCCACCACCAGGGCCCTTGATGGAGAGAAGCGCCAGGGATCGGCCGTTGTCTGTGTCTTCCCACTCCAGGATGTCTGCATCGTCTTTCCTCTTCGGTGCTGGGCCGAGCATCATGGGAAGTATCGCTACTGGTCTCAGTCTATGCTCACTGGGCATCGACAGAAGGGGCACAGCTCTCTATTGAACCCAGGAGATCCAGGCGTTCCCACAGATACTAGTGCCAGGCACCAATTTCCCTCAGGGTGCCGGAGCCTACTCCATCAATGTTGGCACTGCTTCTGGAGCACCTCTGTCCTTCTTGGCGTCCTCCCCATACAGCCGCTGCCAGTGCTCAGGGGTCCATCGATACCCCAGTGGCCACAGATGCCTCCTCCGAGGAGGAAGGCCCCTTGCAATCTACGGTGGTAACTGAATTGCTTTTTCTCTGTCTCTTACTCTTTTTGTTTGGGCTGACCTGGGCGTTGAAACCCATTCAGGGTGTGTTTTTCAATCTAATTTCAGATGTTTGTGTTTATCCAGAGATTATTTCGGGAAACTGAGCATCAGGCTTACTGTAGCATTATGATTCTGAATGGTGTTCAGGCTGAGACGCTGTAGAAGAGGATTATCTGCTTTTCTTTAGATACCTGGGGTAGCATTTTATTAACCCTGAGTTTCCCGATCAGGTGTGGCACGGAAAAGTCACCACTGCCTCGTTCTCAGATTGAGGCCAGCACTGGGGCTCTGCTTTCAGCCCCTCACAGCAGCAAGAGATAGCAGCTCCTTTCTAGAGTGTGATAATTAATGGGCAGCTTGCATTTCCTCAACTTCCCTGTCCTGAGCCGCCTCCTTTGAGTCCTATCCCCAGGCTGAGTGGGCTCTGAGCAGTGGCTGTGGCAGTAGTGAAGGAGCTTGGTATCCACGAGCTGCAGCTGGCTGCCTGCACCACACCATCGTCTCCCTTATCCTGCGCTTTTCCGGAGGGAGCTGCTCCATTGAAATGGGGTCAGAAGTCTGTCTGACCTCGCTCCTTTGTTTTAAAACTTGGAAGCAAGGCTGGTGGGGCTTTTGGTATTTCTCTAGCTCTTCATTTGTCCATATGAGTTCTCAGTCTGCACCTCCTGCTCCATGGAGGTTAATGTGCCAAACAATTTTTGTTAACCTAGATAGGCCTTGGGCTTGAAAAGGTTGGGAAACACTGTTTTAATTTGAGATAGGGCTATTTTACTTGCCAGCTTTTTAAGTACCTTTCAGGCCAAAAGCTTTTTTCCTAAATCTCAAATTTGGGAGAATTGATTCCCAAATGGGTAATTTCAAAGGGAATTCCATAGGTAAATTTCACCCACAGAAGAAAAAAAAAAAAAAGTTGAGGTTCCCCCACCCCTGAGGCAGGCCCAGTAAGGTAGGCATGGAGAGGAAAATTGGCTTGCAGGCCAGCGGGTACAAAGGTCCATGAAGTTTCAAAATTAATTTTACAAGTAATTTCTGCAGAAATGTCCTTTTCTTATAAAACTGCCTGTCTGATATGCAGGTAACGTGCATGCATGAGGATCCATATGTGTGAGCTTTCTCCTGCATGGAGGAGAGGCAGTCTGGGGCAGGTGATCGTAATCCCGGAAAGCACCCAAAATGCTGTCCGCGTAGGACAGCAACGCCCCATGCTGGGATGGCTCAAAGTGAGTAACTACACTAGCTAACCGTAAGAAACCACGCATCCAATTAACTATGTTTTTCGCGACGCGCGGGCCCGAACCGGATTTCCTCAGGCGTTTCTTCGCCTTCTTAGAAAGCTTTTTCCCTCCCCGTCTACCTTCAAGTAACTTAAATATATTAACGAACTTACGCTTTCGAATACGCTTAACTAAACGAGTGGGGACCTCTTCCCACAATTCGGACAGAGGGGCTACCGCCGGGTGAGCCGCCTCGCATTTAGGACCTTCCCCTAAAACCACCCGCCGACTAGGCTGAATCTCGCTAGACCGCGAGGACGAGGTGGAAGAGCTCCCGCTAGACTCCCCCCGGGATCTCCGTGTCTTACCCGGCCGGATACTGCCCACCCGCTGTAGCCCTTCCGTACCTGCAGGCCGCGCTACGTCCTCCAGGAGCGCTGTGTCAGGTAAGTCGCCTCCGGCATCCGTTGTCCTAGGCACGCTTCACGACTGGACGGGCCAGGGCGATCATCGTCTTCTGCAGCTGTGAACAAACCCCTCAGAACACTTTCCCCCCCTAGAACATTAGCGCTGAGCACTGAGCCTGCACCTGCGTACCCGCGCTGCCCCGAGGGGGAAACGCAGGCCTGGGCCGGACCGGCTGGGAAGAATTGCGCGCCCTGGGAGAAGCCATACTCCGGCTGCCACCCCCCGAAATTCTGGCGGCCGTGCGCACCACCCTCACTAGGCCCTTGGAGAAACCGATATCCCGATCTGGCCATGAGGTCTAAAACGTCAGCAATCAACGCAGCCGACGCAACAGGGCCACGCTGCTGGGAGGCGAAAGACTGCTGTGGGGGTGCAGGACAGGGGAGGGGGCGGGAAGCAGGCTCCGTGGGAGGGGGTTGGTACGCAGCAGTGGAGAGACGCCGGCCCCTGGGGGGGGGGGGGATCGGGGATACCGCGGGGGAGCACCCAGGAGCCTCGCTCCGGTGCCGATCCTGCTGGCTGCTGCGGGCCGCACCCCTGCGCCGAGCCGGCTGGCTGCTGCGGGGGCTACGGGCTTTGCTCCTGCGCCGGTCCAACGGACTGCTAAGGGAGTGATGGGGACGCACAGAAACAGCACCAGACCGCGAGCCGGCCAGGGAGGGCCCCATGAGGCTCGGCTGTAACGGGCCCGCGGCAAGGGATGAGGCAGGGGGGGTCCCAGGGACCAAGGAGGGGGCCTGGGGGCCGAGGGCAAGCGGCGCCGGAGAAAAGTTGGTAGGAGGGAGGAGGGGGGGCGCCGCGGGATGAAAGGAAGGCATGGCAGCAGCAGAAAGAGCAGGCAAGGTCAAGGGGGCAGATGAGAGCGCGGCCGGGCGCGGGTCGGAGGCCAGGACAAGACCGAAATGCGAACCCGGGCTGGCAAGCTGAGGTGGGCTGGAAGGAAGGGGCGGAGAGTCCGGCTCGGGGCCGCTTTCCCCGGAATCGACCGGCAAGAGCGGGGGGGGGGGGGGGGAACGCACGAGGAAGGTGAACAAGGTGCGGCAAGGAGGGGGGGGCCACAGCGAAGGAAGGAACACAATCGGGACTCACCGCAGGCAGGAGGTGCTGAGAAGGAGGAACGCTGGGAGGCGCAGGGGGACGCCACCGGCCGGGCCCGGCTGACGATGCAGGAGATCGAGCAGGCCTGGCCCGCGATTTCAGTGCCGTCTGGGTCCTGGGGCGCCGCATGGCGGGAACGCAGCGCAAAATAGCCTGGAACGGGAAAAATTCGCGAAGCAAGCGCGCCGGGTCAGTTGAAAACCAGGTGCGCGGCAAACAGGAGAAAACCCTCTGCTTACCACGCTGCCTGGATTGCAACTGACCCAGTCCCTGCTCTTTCCCCACTTGTGCCCTGCCTATCCACCAATGGGAGAGCAGCGTTTGAATTCACTGCCTCCCATTAGTGACCCTCCTTGTCTTTACTCCTCCCCCCCCTTTAATCCCGCCCCTGCTCGCTGCCGACCGATGCTCGCCCCCTTGTTATCGTCAGCGACCCCGGACCAGCCGGGATCGCCTCCCCTTTGAAAAGTATTCGTGTGAATTTTCACAGCAAAACTTCCTGCACTGAATAGTAGATGTCATCGTGTCCTGGGAGTTTTTCCAGGGTAACTTTCAAAGCAGACTTGCATGCACAAGTTTGTTTTGAAAATTGATACTTCTGTGTATAACAATCTGCATATTTATTCCTAACTGAACAAAGAGCATTTTAAAACTCCCCAAGCTTAGCAGTTTGAGCCAGTTTGCTTTGTTCTATGCCTTTAATTAGTCCTATCTGAAGGGCAGAACCTCTAATATCTTTGTAAGTAAAATAACTTGGGGGTGCTCAACTAGTTTTACTGTAAAAAGGCTGGAATGGCTGTAAGTTATGCATCTCAAATCTTAATCTATTCCTTAATTAATGTATTCGTTATAGCACCTATTCATAGTGTAGACTCTTCTACACCTCCTCCCAAATTTAGATAGTGAATCACACGCAAGGATTTCCTTTTTTTTCTCTTTGGAACTCAGCCTATTTTAAACATTTTATTTTTTTTTCTTTTCAGGAAGATGAAAGGTCTGGCCTTTATTCAGGATCCCGATGGTTACTGGATTGAAATTCTTAGTCCTAACAACATGATGTGCATCATTTAAGCTCTGTTCTTGTTCCTGCAGCATTGATAGAGATGTCAACATCAGTAAATCATTAGCTTGTACCCGATTTGTGTTGAATATACTAACTTCTCAAACTCTGTTTCATATTTTGCTGACCCCCTATTTTGATTTCTGGTCAGAGTTGGGCGAGGCGCTATGCCAGCATCACATTCACAATCCCACCAGAATGCGGTCTGCCCTGCTCTCTCTCCTTTTAATGGACGACTGCTGTGCCTTCGTGAACTTCAATGCCAACATTGGGAGAAGGTGCAGATTCAAAACGTGATGTATTCTGGGACAGGTGCATGAGATGTGTTTAAAACATCTTGATTTTTTTCAGTCAGCCATTTGATCCATTAGATAAAGCTTAATCATAATTGTAACCATTTTACTGTCATCTTTTAAGCACATGTTCATCCATTTTAAATGCACAATAGATGTCCTTTATTTAGTAGAGATGGACTTTGTCACAAATTAAAAAAAAAAACAAAAAACTTGTCCAAGGCGGTGAGGCTGTATCCGATATTTTCTGAAGCTGGATTTTTTTTTTTTTTGCATCTGATGAAATCATGTTAAAAGGCTTCCATCTAAGCAGAACCTTGGCTATTTTTACCTCTGCATTTTCAGATTGCTAAACCACAAGTTGTATTGGGACATCAAACATAGCATTCTGGAAAATTCTTGGATGGAGCACCACCTTTGAGTCATAACAGCAATCTTGATAGCCAAGCACTTGCAATTTCTGTTTCACAGCAAAAGAACTTAAGCTGCAGAGTTGATGACTGATGCTGCTATTGACTGTTACCTTCTGAACATGCACAGACTGCTGCCAGAACAGCTGTAGACTGACAATTCATGTTAAAAGAACAGGCTCAGGTCATGTGATTGGATCAAATTGTGTAAGGCTGTAGCTGACATTATGGGAATCCTATAAGAATTGCATTGTGTGTCAGTTTTATAATTTGATAAAGAGCACGATTCAGTGTGTCTGAAAATAAAAAGAAATGCAGTAATGTGCAGAGTAGCACTTTGGGGTTGCAGTTAGAATTTTGTTATTAAACTTGGCTTTTACTCTTCACTCTGAAGATCTTATTTTGCTCCTTGTTCCTCCCTCTCAGTAACAATGACAGTCTGTGGCCAGGGGTCTTGGAACTCAAACATGGATGCAGAGTGGCAGTTAGGTGTCCTCTCACCCCCCCCCCCCTAGGGCCTGTGAATGCTTCCTCTGCAGCACAGCTGACCAGGCCAGGGAACATCAGCTAGGCCTAGGAATTAAATCTGGCTCTTGCACATGGCAGTGTCCTGCACAGCCACTGTCCTGAGCTTTTCTGGCTTTCTAACTTTAGACTACATGCGTTGATATCATGACTATTTTATGATCACATTTTCTTCTAATTGTATTGGGATACTGTACTTACTTTTAGTTATATTTTTTTCCCAGTGAAAAATCTTTCCAATTAGTTTTCTCCATCTTTTAGTATCTTTTCATCTACTGTGGTGGGTTTTTCCCCCCCCCCCCCCCCCCTTCAGATGCATTGTAACCAACCTAACTTAAACATCTACAGGCCGATGCAATATTGGTGCTTCTTAAACGGGCATTAAGTGCCTGCTCCCTTGCTGCATGCCGTTCCACCTCTCCCGTGCTAAAAAGGAGTCACTAGAGGAAACTGTGTGCCCCTAGTGCTGCCACAGCAGCAGGCACCCAGGAGAGGTGGTGGTCACCCTAGGCAAATGGATACTCAATTTTATGAGCATCTGTTTCCCTAACCTGTGCATAGCCCACAGGTTAGGGAAATGGATGCTCGTTAATGGAGCATCCCTTTTTCCTAACGTGACTGCAGGCACACAATTTTTTAAAATTATCCTATTTTAGTTCCTCCAACTTAATGCTGCAATGATATTGCACCTGCTTTGGGTAGGTGTTAATTTTTTTTTTTATGCAATTTTAAATATACAAAGCATCAAATCTTTGGAAAGGCAATAGGAGAATAGCAAAAGAAACAATCTTAACTCAATTAATACATTGCCTTTATATCCACTGAAAAACCTGCTGACATTATCATACCTTAATAAAAAAAAGAAAAACAGGAGCATAAATAACTCCAGCGAGTAAACACAGCAACTCAGGGAAAGGTGAGTAGCAAGTAAGGATGCCCCCTCCCCCCCATACATTAATAAAGGTCTCTAATAACTAAGGACCAGGCAGAACTGGAGAGGAAGTAACTATTTTCCAAGCATTAAGGAAAGATTGTAGCTGCTCATGAGAAAATAAAACACACACCTCCACACACTTGTTGCCTATACCTACAGGTGGTGGATCAGAAGTTCCTTTGCCAATCCCATGGTGCCAGGAATGGACCTGGCTTCCTTGGTGGGAGTTGATTTTTTTTTTCAAGGGCCTACAGCCCTTTGGTAGAGGGCAGGAATGACAATATGGGACCTAAAAGGAAACCCCACCACCAGTCACCCTCCCTGAGAAGCAGAAAATACTCCATTTTTGAAAGACTTCCTTTTCATTAAACCTTCCTAATGTAAGGGGATTATTGGGGGGTGGGTTCCCTTCTAGTTCTCTTTTTTACTTTTCATTCTTCTCTTTTCTTTCATCTTTTAGTCCTACTACCATCCTTCCACTAGCAGGATGCTGCCTCTAAGCCATGGCTTGAATTACTAACCCTAGGCCTCTAATACTAGCTTTAGCCTCAATGTGCTGATAATTTAGTAGCAGAACACACAGAGGTACTGCTATTGGAAAACAACCAAGGGTCTGATTGTATGAAGTGAGAATAGTCTCTGTCTTTTAGCTGACTGAGAATCCAGTGCCATTGGAAAAAGAGCTGCTTTAAAATAAATAACACGGCAGAGGCTGGAGCAGTTGACATGGGAAGCCACAAGCCTTGTTTGGATAATGTGATATAGAGCATGTATTGCCCATGTTGTATTTCAACCACAGCATCGATTAGAACAAGTTCCACTACCATTCTCTTTACTTTTAACCCTTTGCATTACTTTACGTCACCAGGTCAAAGGAGCAAAGCCTCATCCATTGGCTTTAGATTTAGGAGCAGTGCACCAGAATCAGAAAGTGGAAGCAGATGACAAAAGGAATGGAATAAATGTCCCATCCCTCACTGTACCAATTAAGCAAAGTGAATCAATTATGAACATCAATTCCACCCCTTAAATCAGCAGCTGTGTGCTCTGTCATAACTAGGGCTACTCCTTTTCAGTATTTATTTTACCCAGGATTTTATCATTGTATTACAAGAATAAAACTTAGAGAAGTCAGTACAAACACTCAGTTTTCCAGGTAAATAGTTTTGTTCATGTTGAAATAAAATTCCTGGGAAAAATAAAAGAAAACAAAAAGGTCCCTATCCACGATCTAACAGTGCCACTGTGTATTTAAGTAATAGGATATACTCGCCTTAGGAAATAAAATAAAGGCATGCAAGCCGCAATGAGGTTACATTAGCTGCAATCAGCAAGTAAAAAAAAAAGTACAGAACAGGTGACAATAGCTAAAGGTTAAATAACCCGATATCTGAGTAAAAGGACTAGTTTTTCTCTTCATTTGTTTGAAGGTGGTGAAACCAGTTTATCTGAAGGCTTAAAAACAGTTGGCAGAAAAGCTAGAACTAGGAGCCTATACAATAAACTAATGTGCCATTAAAATGGTTATTAGATAGCAGTAAGGTCATGCTAACATTTGCAAATTAGGCTTTGAGGCCTAACTCTCCACCATTCTGAGAGAAAGATAAAAGAGGCAGAGTGCTCAGATATCTCTCCACACTCATAAGATGAACAGCCTTGGTGCCCCCTCCCCCACCACCATGTGTCAGTAGAGGCTTGGTGACTAACGCCTGTAATGTAATTCAGTGGCATAGGAATAAGTACACTGTTACAAAAAAGACTGAAGGGGAAGGTGAAATTACTTCTTACCTGAAATTTCCTTTCCTATAGGACAAGCAGGTCAATCCACACAAGTGGGTTATGCACTGCAGCCAGCAGATGGAGACAGAGAAACTCAGCAGTGCATGATTCGGAGGAAATCATCTTTGAAAGATACTACTGAAACAGGAGCGTTAGGGCATCCCACCAGAGAGGTTCCAATAAAAGCAAACATAGTCCATGTGCCTATAATTAAAGAATCACTTCAGCTAAAGAATTCCAAATTATCCCTATTAATTGAAAAGCTGGTTGTTAAAACAAACAAAAATTACACTTTGAAATGTCTGTATGCCAGTGCCAGAAGTCTAAGAAGTAAGATGGGAGTATTAGAGTGTATAGCAGCAAATGATGACCCGGAAGAAGCATCAAGGCCCCTCCCCCTGGCCGACGCCGGAAGCACGCCAGGAGAGGGATTTAAAAGCGGGCCCGGGACCGAAGGAGCAGGGTGCCTACCTACTGCCTCGTTGAAGACTCAGAGGCTCACTAAAAAAAAAACTCGGCTGCCAGAATACTTACCGGTAAAGGCAGAAGAGACCATATCACCCAAACACTTGCAGATTTACACTGGCTCCCAATAGAACAAAGAGTGCAATTTAAAATACTATGCACAGTTCATAAACTAATAAATGACGAAAATGCCGACTGGCTAAACACTGCTCTATGATTACATGTCCCTCAAAGATATCTCAGATTGGCCAACAAAGCTCTGCTAACCATACCCGCAGTCAAAACAGCAAAGTTGACCCAAGTTAGAGAGAGAGCACTATCGTTGGCAGGACCATTATTATGGAACTCATTACCACTGGAATTAAGACTAATGATAAATGATGAAAAGTTCTCTTTCCCTGTTGATTGTAACTTTTTTGACCTATTCCTACCTATTGTTATCTTTCGTTTACTTGAATTGTTACTCCAGTTATACCCTTGTTAAATGTAAACCGATCCGACATGGTTATTTACTATGAAGGTCGGTATAAAAAACTGTTAAAAAAGAAAGAAAGAAAGAAAGAATTAAAACTCTTCAAAAAAGGCTTAAAAACATGGCTCTTCAAAACAGCATTTCACAGTGAGGTAGCTGAATTAACAACACATACATACAGATGAAAGTCACCTATAAAAAGCAGAATTGCTCATTTTTATTATCATAATTAAGTATTAAATTAGAAAGACAGTATAAACGTATGATTATCCTAACAATCATAACTGGTAACCTCAACCCATTCCCCATTTAGAGTATATTATTGAACTATGTAACCGTACAACACTGGCACCCTATGGATAATTTAGAAACCAAACCCAACCTATTTGTGCCTAACTGTAAACCGTTGTGATGATGCACTACTAAACGACAGTATAGAAAAGGTTTTAAATAAATAAAAATAAATAGACATAATTGGCATCTCTGAGACCTAGTGGAAGGAGGATCACCAATGGGATAGTGCTATATCAGGGTACAAATTATATCGCAATGATAGGGAGAATCAACATTCAACTTCACAAACAGTGAGAGAGCCGGACTCCTGAGTGGGTCTCATGTTCTGGGCAGCGCTGCACTGCACTCATGCATCTTCGTGGAGCAAGAGAGCCTGCTGGAAGTGATTCAGTCTTGCATCAGCATGATCGAGCTGGCCAGGCTAACTAGTGCTTTGGCTGGGCAGGAGGTGGTGACAGAGAGGCACTTGATTTTGGCTGTTTGGGCAGGTAGGACTTAAAATGCTGCATTCATGGCCCTGGAGGGCAAGTGCTGTCCCGGTGGGCCCTGGGACCTGAAATACTGCATATTATGACTGCCTGATGGAAGGTGTTTAAAAGCTTCAGCTCATCAATCAGCATAAAGTTAGGGTGAAAATCAGTTTAAACCAAAGGTGACCCTACTTATCAGGAAACTGGCTTTATAACTTTTGAACCTGTCATCCTATTTCGCTCAGATTTTTGCCACAAATAGTAGAGCATTTGGTGACTCCCGGAAAACTCCTTAACTCATACTTTTCGGGTGTCCTTCATGCATCTGCCTGTTAAAAAGGAAAAGGGATTCTATTTCCTTTAGGGAAACATTAGTTCAGTTTAGAGTTCAGGGAAGTCAGAGCACATTATCATGGCATGGAGTTTTTTTCAAAGCCCTGCCCTTACTTACTGTCTGATTAGTTGTTGATTTAGTTTATTTGGCTTTTTTTTTTTTTTATAAACAAGGAAAACCCATCTCTGATGTACTTATTACACAGAAATTCACATAGAGTTCATCACCATGTGCAAATTTCTGTACCAAAGAAGAAAACTGGACATTAGAAAATATCCAAACATCTTGTTTTCTGAATAATAAAACTATCAAACACCATACTGTATTGATTACAAAATAAATTTTATCAACACTCTGAAAAGGGTTAGGACCACCAGAAGCTGACAGAAAAGCTGATATCAAGAGCTCGCACATAATGCCAGTATTTAACTGGGATAAACAAGACTTGTCCAGGAGTCAAAATGCATTCTTTGTACAGGGCTTCTGCAAACTTGGGGAAGTTCCTGAAGTCTGGGTTTTCCACATCAACTTGACTGGTGTTGTGAAGAATGTGCGTTTCGTGTGGATATAGATTTTTTGTTTCACTAACCGAATAGAGACGGATATACTTTTTCCCTACAGCCTGGGCTAAAAAGTTTTGCTGTGGATCTTGATGAAGTGGAGAGACGGTTCCTGCTGGGCCAAACCAAGCATTGATTGTAATTTCTTCTTCATCCCCTTCACCAAGGCAGCAATAGTCTGGGATGCAAATATCCTGCTTTAGTTCTGGTATCTGATCAAAAAGCTGGTGCTGGGCAAGATATCCAACACCGCTCTGCTCATCCTCTATATATTTATCAATAAATTCATTGACTGTCATGAGGGTCTGGGACCATTCTTCATCGGTGTATCTAGAACCAAGTTCCACTGGAACCGTTCGGCAGCCAGCTACTTCACGTAAATAAGCCAAACTCCATTTCTTCATACATGGCCAATGTTCAGTAATCCCATCCAAAACCACTGGCTGTTGAGGGATCAAGTAATTCTCTTTGAAGTGTTCCAGAGAGGGGCAGCGAAGCAGTGGAATCGCCGACGCGGATTTCAGCAGCGGTACTGAGAGAGGAGGATCACTCTTCATTTTCTTTTTGTTAAGGGCATCAGCTCCATCTCTAGCTGTCCTTTTCCTACAAGCGAGATGCTTCTGAAGAATATTTATAATCCTGACCAGAACATTGTCTAAAATGGATGCTCCCATTAATAAGCCCATGTCACAGGTCCTCACTGCTTCTTCCAGCGCTCTTTCCTTAGGGCAAAGGCACAAAGCCTTAAAAAGACAGCCGTAAGAGTAGACTCTCCTCCACTCCTTGTCCACATATTTCCAAGTCCCACTGTTGAGCCTCTCCCACGCATAGTCCAGTATCATTTCGCTTACCGCCAAGCACTGATCCTCGCTGCCCTCGTACAGCAGGTCTCGGGCTTGTAGCAGTAAATACACCACGCTGGGGTGCACCGTCTCGCTGAAATCGAAACCCATTTCGTCTCTGGTACTTGGCAGCACTTTCCTCACCTCAGAGCAGACAGGGCTCATCTCATCCCCCAGCTCTCGTTGTGCCATCTACTTAGGTCAGATGAACCCGCTCCCCCCCCCCAGGCTGAGGCTGCTGCTTATTCCACAGATTGCTGTGCAAACCCAAGAGCTGAGCACGCCAGCGGCGTCATCTTGGGCACCGCTTTGTGTCCCAAGCCTCGTTCTAGATCAGGCTCCGCCCAGTCGCTGCGGCAACTCGAGATTTAATTGGCTTAAACTTGCTGACCAGCAGCCCCCTGACTCGAGACGAAGGTTCTGCGAACTCTCGGCAGCAGTTTGGCCCTTAGCATTAGCGAGTCCAGCTGCAAAGCATAAAAAGTGCAGAATCAAGTTGCAACAATGATCCTAGATTTGTACACGAGAGAACATATCGGCATCAAAATGATTTATCCTTTGTATTAAAAAGAAAAGAGCATGTCTCCCACCTCCTGTTCTAGACAAACATCAATATGCCGTTAGGCTTGGGAGGAGGAATGTTGTGCTTGAGGAATAAAGAAACCACCCTTTTTATAAAGAAAAACAAACACTGTAGCATATAAAAAAAAAAACCCAGTAAAACTACCGCAAGATAAGAAGAGACGCCGAGAAAGTGTCTGTCGCAAAAGAGAGCGCCACTCAGGGTTGCCAGGTTTTCATGAAAGAACAAGCACTTTTTTCCAAAAAAACAAGCCCAAAAAAAGCCCAAAACAAGTGAAATTGAAACACCAATGTCTGTGAGTCGCATAGATGACAAAGGAGCTTAGCTTTTTGCATGTTTCTCTGTTTTAGCATGTTGCAGAAGGTCTGCATGATGTGCACAATGTCACACTTACAAAATTTGCACGTAGCCTTATTCTCATTGCTGAAAACAGGCTGAATCCATGCTTTTAGTTCACGTTCCTCTTCCCATGCTTTGCAGTACTTTTTACTGTATTTAGCCCAGTTCTTTACTGTAGCCATAGTAGATCAAAACCATTTAGTAGTGTAGCAGCCAAGGACGGAAACAGTAGGTATAGACTGGCTTTCTTACAGAGGTGATCTTCTACAGGGAGAAGAAAGGAAAGAAAAAAAAAAGCAAAATTAGTGTAGAAAAATAGCATTACAAGTTTCCATGTCACATTTTTTTACCTGTAGTCGGCAGGTATGGACAAGCTTTCTTTTTGTCAAAATAAGGGTTTGGTTTTTTTTTTTTATAAGAACATAAATTGCCATGCTGGGTCAGACCAAGGGTCCATCAAGCCCAACATCCTGTTTCTAACAGAGGCCAAAAACCAGGCCACAAGAACCTGGAAATTACCCAAACACTAAGAAGAACCCATGCTACTGATGCAATTAATAGCAGTGGCTATTCCCTAAGTAAACTCGATTAATAGCCGTTAATGGACTTCTCCTCCAAGAACTTATCCAATCCTTTTTTGAACCCAGCTATACTAACTGCACTAACCACCTCCTCTGGCAACAAATTCCAGAGCTTTATTGTGCGTTGAGTGATAAAAAAGGTGATCAGCTACAGGGAAGAAATGAGAAAAAAAATAGATGAAATCAAGTGGAGTAGAACAAATTGGAGAAATTACTTACCTGATAATTTCGTTTTCCTTAGTGTAGACAGATGGACTCAGGACCAATGGGTATAGTGTACTCCTGGTAGCAGTTGGAGACGGATCAGATTTCAATCTGACGTCAGCCCCTAGGACATATACCCCTGCAGGAAGTGCAGCTCCTCAGTATTTTCCGTCTCCAAAGCAGTTAGGGACTATCTGCATGCTCTCTGAGCGTTAGAACCAAAATTCAAGGAAAAACCCAAATTTAAGAAGAAAAGTTTACCTGAAGACTAGCCCCGCTCTCCTGCGGTGATACCCTCGGGTCCCTCCCCCAGTTGAGATTCCCGAGGTGATTTCCGTGGTCCCTCAGAGGTGAGCCTCGATCCGGTGGCCAAATCTCAGCAGGGACTTAGCCCCCGATTTCGGGCACGGCTGAAAGGCAGCGGGTGCATTCCTCGAGCGCGGTGGTGAAGGTATTTGCCCCTGCGGCCAGAGACCGCCCGGGACGAAACCGGGAAGCGCCGAAGACAAGGTAAGGTAGAAATCTTCTATGTAAACGGTCTCCGAGGATCGAAGAGGAGCACAGGCCGCCAATCGGAGCCAGTGCCGCCGGGTTGATCCGCCCTAGCAGGGCTAGGCCCCGGCTGTTCCCGAGGGTCTACCCACGTGGAGACCCTCTGATGAGGTCGCCATATTGCCCGCATGCTCGCCGTCGCCATCTTGACCCGACTTGCCTCGCCGTTCAACTCGAGCGCACAAATTGAGCTAGGTGCACAAGTCCCTTGTGCGCATAAACTTAGGCGCACATAATACCTCACGCGCATAAGTTGCACGCACGGAACAAGGCGCATATCTGCGGCTAGGCGCACATCTCCGCGCATATCTGAGGCGCACTGAAGCGCACAAGAGCTCACGCGACCGCAGTGATGGCACCTCCAGAGTCGGGCATAAAAGCGCAAGGCCTCTGCCAAGCATGCCACGTCAGAGCCGCACAGAGCGAGGAGGCAGGCGCCCTGTGCGCACAGTTGGAGGAGGCCCTGGGAGAGCCAGGCCAGGGCCGTTCCCAGCCAGGGCCCAATGCTAGCTCTTCAGGGGGCACCCCGGACCTAGCAGGCCCCAGGGAGTCCACCCCGCACTCGGGGACTCCCAGAGAACCGGCACCCCTCAACTTAGACCCAGCTTCGATATCCTGAGTGGAGCTGTTCAAGGGGATTCACGCCTTTGTCAGGATGCAAACTGAACCCCGGGAGGTCCAGCCTCCGGAGGACCCTCATGCCCCAGGACCCTTGAGGCCTAGGCACAGGTCCACACAGTCCAGAAGTTCCGCCTACGGGGACACAGACCACTCTGAAGAGGAAACTGAGCCCCTGGAAGAAGGGGAACTCCCCCCGGGGACAGAGCCACACCGAACCATGAGACGCTTCTTCACAAAGGATGAGCTCCCGGACCTAGTATCCCAATGTCTAACAGAACTCGCTATCCCGGGCCAAGGGCCCTCACGGGAACCTAGAATGAACCCCCTGCTGGAGGGCCTTCGTCAGACGTCTCACCATTTTCCTCTCTTACAGGCGGCACAACAGCTAACTGACCTAGAGTGGAATGCTCCAGAGTCCTCATTCAAAGGGGGTCGAGCACTGTCGGCCATGTATCCCCTGGACCCAGCGACCAAAGAACTCCTGGCGTGCCCTAGGGTGGACGCCATGGTCTGCGCGGTCGCTAAGCGCACTACCATCCCAGTGGAGGGAGGAGCGGCGCTCAAGGACGCTCATGACCGGCGCCTAGAAGCCTTGCTAAAGCAGTCATTCGAGGTTGCAGCTCTGTCCCTTCAGATTGCGGCCTGCGGCACCGTGGTGACGCGTGCCTGCCTATCTCAAGCCAGGAACAGCACCCCGGGAGAGGACATGGAATCAACTCTGTCCTTTCTCACCGATGCGGCTTCCGATCTAGTGCGTACAACAGCCAGAGGAGTCTCGTCCACTGTGGCAGCCAGAAGACAGCTCTGGCTCCGAAATTGGTCGGCGGACGCCTCTTCCAAGACGAGTCTAACAAAGATGCCCTTCAAAGGATCCCTCCTCTTCGGCAGCGAAATAGAGAAACTGGCCAACAAATGGGGTGACTCCCATTACCGCGCCTGCCGGAAGACAAGACGAAGAGAAACCAGCGTCCCTTCCACAGATCCGCCAGAGGCAGAAGCTCACAGCGTTTCAACCCTTTCAAAAGCAACTATCGAGCAGCCCGCCCTATGGGCAGGAACCAGTCCTTTCGGAACAAGCACACCAAGAGAGGAACCAGCGCGGGTGCAGGCTCCGGCCGCACCCCGCAATGAGAATCAGCCGACCCATCCAAGGGAAGATGCTATAGGGGCAGACTAGCCTTATTCTACCGCAGATGGGTCGAGATAACTACGGACAAATGGGTCCTGGCCATCATCAGGGAGGGATACTACCTGGACTTCATTCGAACTCCCCCCGACAAATTCGTGGAATCTCCCTGCCACGACCCCCTCAAGAGGGCGGCAGTGGAAGCTACACTGAACAGGATCTGACCCTCGAGGCCATAACCCCAGTGCTTATACGGGAAATGAATACTGGACCTTACTCCATTTACTTCATCGTACCCAAGAAAGAGGGCACATTCAGGTCCATCCTGGACCTCAAGTCTGTCAACTGCCACCTAAGGGTTCCCCGCTTCCGCATGGAAATCTTACGATCCGTCATACGGGCAATACAACCAGGAGAGTTCCTCACATCCCTGGATCTGTCGGAGGCCTTCTTATACATCCCAATGCATCAGGAACACCAGCGCTTCCTACGCTTCAAGGTCCTGAATCGTTACTATCAGTTCCGGGCACTACCCTTCGGGTTAGCCACAGCACCCCGAACGTTCACCAAGGTAATAGTAATAGTGGCGGCAACACTCAGGAAGGAGGGAATCCTCGTTCATCCCTACCTGGACGATTAGCTGATCAGGGCGAAGTCACCGGAGGAAAGCCACCAAGCAACCAGCAGAGTCATAGCACTACTGGAAAGCCTAGGATGGGTGGTCAACATAAACAAAAGCTCCCTGCAGCCCACACAGTCGCTGGAATACCTAGGAGTCCAATTCGACACCAAGGAAGACAAGGTCAGCCTGACCCCCGTAAGGAGGTCAAAGCTGCGGGGCCAGCTTCAGACCTTGCTGAGCGTTCGTCCCACAGCATGGGATTACCTGCAAGTCCTCGGACTGATGGCGTCCATGCTGGAAGTAGTGCCATGGGCGCAAGCACACGAGACCTCTACAGCACTCACTTCTAACGCGGTGGAGTCCACGGTCCCAGAACTACACCGTACGCCTTCCACTCCCGGGCAGCGTCCGGACCCAGCTACGGTGGTGGTTGCAGAACAGCCACCTGAGCCGGGGATCAAGCCTATCCTCCCCAACCTGGACCCTGCTCACCACAGATGCCAGCTTACACTGATGGGAAGCACACTGCGAAGAGCTGACCGCCCAAGGGTAGTGGAACGCAGAAGAGGCGGGATGGAACATCAACCACCTAGAAGCGCGGGCAGCCAGATTAGCCTGCCTGCGGTTTGCCCACAGACTTCGAGGCAAAGCGGTCAGAGTGATGTCAGACAATGCCACGACGGTGGCCTACATCAACCGACAGGGCGGAACCAGAAGCCAACAGGTGTCCCTAGAAATAGACCTCCTGATGGCGTGGGCGGAAGCAAATCTCCAGGAGATCTCGGCAGTCCACATTGCCGGGAAAGACAACATCGCGGCAGACTTCCTCAGCAGAGAAAGTCTAAATCCAGGAGAATGGAAACTGTCATCCACAGCCTTCCAAATGATAGTGAATCGGTGGGGGATCCCAAACATGGACTTTCTGGCAAGCAGATCCAACGCTCAAGTACCCAGATACTTCAGCCGCAGACGGGACCCGCAGTCCCAGGGGATCGATGCCCTGGCCTCCGGGGACCCTTCTATACGCCTTCCCGCCGTGGCCCTTGCTGGGCGCAATCATTCACAAGTTACAGCGACACAGGGGACTAGTTCTCCTGGTGGGCCCCGGATTGGCCAAGAAGACCCTGGTACGCAGACATGAGAAGACTGCTGGCAGGGAACCCACTACCCCTGCCGCCGCACAGAGACCTGCTCCAACAAGGTCCGATCCTTCACGAGGACCCGACTCAATTCTCGCTTACGGTCTGGCCATTGAGAGGGCTCGACTGAGGAAGAGCGGATACTCGGGGGGCAGTAATAGATACTCTCCTCCGGGCACGCAAGTTCTCCACATCTCTAACGTACATAAGGATTTGGAGAGTCTTCAAGGCCTGGTGCGAAGACCACAACGTCAAGCCACGCCCCTCCAGAGTTCCCGTGATCCTGGAATTCTTACAGAATGGGCTACAGAAGGGTCTGTCCCTCAATTCCATCAAGGTACAGATAGCAGCATTGTCATGCTATGGCTCCAGGAGCGAGGGCAACAGCATAGCCTCGCACCCGGATGTATCACGCTTCCTGAAAGGAGTCAAACACATTCGCCCACCTCTAAGGTGGAAGGTACCTCTGTGGAACATCAACCTCGTCTTGGAGTTCCTAGCAGGATCCGCCTTCAGACCCCTCCGAGGCCTACCTCTCCGTCTGTTAACCTTAAAGACAGTGTTCTTGCTGGCCGTGTGTTCGGCCCGCCGCATCTTGGAGCTACAAGCACTGTCCTGCCATGAACCGTTCTTCAGATTCACCCCGGGGTCCATCCAACTACGCACAGTTCCCTCCTTCCTTCCCAAAGTGGTCTCACACTTCCACCTCAACCAAACCATCGCACTACCAATGATGGACGGCGTGAAGAACTCTAGAAAAGACCGTAGCCTACGTCACCTCGACATCGGCAGACTCCTAGCCAGATATTTGGAAAGGTCGGAACCGGTACGAAAGACAGACCACCTTTTCATCCTTCACAGCGGAAAGAGGCAAGGGGAAGCGGCCTCGCGGGCAACCATTGCCCGCTGGATCAAAGAAGTCATTACGGCGGCCTACGTAGAAGCAGGAAAACCACCACCTCTACAAGTCAAGGCCCATTCAACCAGAGCCCAGGCGGTGTCCTGGGCAGAGACTAGAATTCTGTCACCTGCGGACATCTGCAGAGCGGCAACGTGATCCTCTATCCACACTTTCTCCAGATTCTACCGTCTGGACGTACAGGGTCAGGAGGACACGGCATTTGCAAGGACAATTCTAAGTGGACCACGGGCAGCCTCCCACCCGATTCGGGAGTAGCTTTTATAATTCCATTGGTCCTGAGTCCATCTGCTACACGCTAGGAAATGGAGAAATTACTTACCTGATAATTTCGTTTTCCTTAGTGTAGACAGATGGACTCAGCATCCCACCCTGGGCTGCCCTGAGGCATTGTGCCAATGAGTTACGGGTAAGCCATGTCTTTATTTACCTTAGATGTCCACCCTGCCCGGTGTCGACGCTTTCCGGTTGAGTACACTGGCGGTCTCCAGCTATAGTCAACCAATCAGTTCAAGTTAATCAAGTTTAATCGAGTTTAAACGTTCTAACAAGTTAGTTAAGTTAACCATAATATGAAGTTAATCAATCAGTCAGTCACATATATATCCACAACGCTTTTCAAGGAAGAATACTGAGGAGCTGTACTTCCTGCAGGGGTATGTGCACTAGGGCAGTGATGGCTAACCTATGACACGCGTGTCGGAGGTGACACGCCGAGACTTTTTGCTGACACGTGCAGCATTTCGTGGACTATTGGGAATTTTTTTTTTTTTTTTTTTTAAATCGGCTGTGCCGACCCTTTAAAACTAGTTTTTTAGTATCCCCCCCCCCCCCCCCCCCCCCCAATGCCCCCGGGCGCAGTGACAGGCAGATAGGCAGGGCTGCGGCCCGAAGAAAAAGATCACGTTTAAACGCACTGATGCTCCTCCTCCTTCCTGCCTGTGCGGCCCCGGAAGTAAACGTTGCCTGAGCCACGTGGGCTGGAAGGAGGTGAAGCATCGGCGCGTGCAGAAGAGGAGCAGCGCTTGCGTTTACGGGCAGCCGTGAATCCCAAGTCGCAGCGGCCCGAGAAGAGGAAGAGGCCTGGTAGCAGGGCTGCCGCAGAGCCCATCCTGTGGCGACCCGCGAAGAGGAGGCCCAGAGGTGAGAGAGAGGCTGAGGGTCTGTATAGGGTGTGTGTGTGTGTGCGTGTATGAGATGAGTTGAGAGACTGTGTGTGAGAGTGAGGACTTGAATGTTTGCAGAGACAGCATGTGAGAGTGAGAGCCTGTGCTTGAGCAAGACAGCATGTGGGAGTGAGAGAGAGCCTGTGTGTGAGAGAGAAGAGCATGTGAGAATGAGAACCTGTGTGTTTGAGGGAAGAAGATGGAGAGAAAAGAAGCAAAAAAGACACTCTAACCCCCCATCTTCTGCCTGTGAAGCCCTCCTTATCTCCCTCTCAGCCCTAGGATTCAAACAGACCATTACCACCCCGACGCACAAAGCAGGTCACACCCTTGACCTACTCTTTGTCAATTCCCACATCTCAGTTCCCAACTCCCCTGTAGTCACCCCCGTCCCATGGTCTGACCATTTTATCATTAATGCCACCGGTACCCTTAACTCCCCCCCCCTGTACACCTCACACACAAAGAAAAATGATCTCCTTCCGTAAACCCTGCCCCCCTGAGGCCATATCCCTCGCGATTGAAACAGCAACCAAGACCCTTGACCTTTCAAGTCCTGATGCAGCCCTTCAATCATGGAACAATATCACCAGTTCCATAGCCGAAGAGCTATGCCCCCTAATCCACAAAGAAATCCCCCTCTCTCAGAAAGATAAGAAACCATGGTACAACAATGACCTAAAAAAGCTAAAGCAGACCCTCAGATCGAAGGAGCGCATATGGCGTCGGCTACCCACTCCCACGCATGTTGCAGAATACAAACAGACCCTACACAACTACAGGCAAGCCACTCTCAAAGCCAAACGTGACTTCTACTCAGCTAGAATCCACGACTATCAATTCAATTCAAGCGCCCTTTTTTCCTACGTTGCTGACCTCACAAAGCCCTCCCATCCCACATCCCAGGAAAGCAACCCTATAAAAAAATGTGAAGAGCTTGCAAAGTATTTCCACGACAAAATCGCAAACATCATCAAGCGCTTCCTCCCCAAACCCATCCCTTCCCCACTGCTCCCTAATCATAACGGCCCCACACTGAAATCCCTAGACCTCACATCCACCTCGGAGATAGAGTCTATCCTAAAAAAGATAAAACCAGCTTCTCACATAGCAGACACCATCCCCACAAAAACCCTCCTCTCTATACCCACCTCTATAGCTAAATCCCTAGCCGACATCATAAATTGCTCACTGTCATCTGGCAAAGTCCCAGACCCACTCAAAATAGCAGTCGTCAAGCCCCTCCTCAAAAAACCTTCCCTTAACCCCACTGACCCAGCAAACTATCGTCCTATTTCCAACCTGCCTCTCATTGCCAAAGTACTAGAGAAGGTAGTTAATTCACAAATATCTGACTTCCTCGAGGACCACCACATCTTACATCCATCCCAATTTGGATTCCGTAAGGAGCGTAACATTGAAAATCTTCTGCTAGCGATCACCAACACCATCCTCATAGGCATGGGCCAAGGGACATCCTATCTCCTTGCCATCCTTGATATCTCAGCTGCCTTCGACACAGTCAATCATCAAATCCTACTTTCCCTCCTAGCAGAAGTAGGTATCGCAGGCACTGCATTATCATGGTTCTCCTCATACCTCTCCCACAGAGAATACATAGTAAAAATTGACAAAGCTGAATCTTCGCACATTTCTCTCACGCAAGGAGTTCCTCAGGGATCCTCACTCTCTTCTACCCTTTTCAATATTTATATACTGCCCCTGTGCCACCTGCTCTCCGACCTAGGATTTAACTTTTTCCTATATGCCGATGACGTTCAAATCCTCATCCCCATCCAAAATATGCTAAAAGAAACCCTCCAACTCTGGGACTCCTATCTTACAACCATCAACTCACTACTATCCAACCTTCACCTTGCCCTTAATGCTTCTAAAACCGAGATACTCATTATATCTAATCAACCTGAACTCTCACCCTCACTCTCACCCCCCAATAACACTTCATCTCCCCCCACCTCATCTCCGTCTGTGAGAGACCTTGGTATTGAACTAGACCAGCGCCTCGATTTCAAAGCCCATATTAAATCCCTTCTAAAGGGGGGCTTTTACAAACTCCACATCCTGAAAAAGCTTAAACCCCTTCTCCACACACAAGATTTCCGACTAGTTCTGCAGACCACTATCCTCTCCAAAGTGGACTACTGCAATTCCCTCCTCCTTGGCCTCCCAGAGTCGACCATCAAACCCCTACAAATCCTACAGAACGCCATGGCGAGAATCTTAACTAACACCCGAAAAAGAGACCACATCACCCCCATACTTAAGGACCTCCACTGGTTACCTATCTCTTTCCGTATTCAGTATAAAACCCTTACCATCCTTCACAATCTGCTCTACAAAACCAATCCCTGGCTCAAGGACTCGCCTCACTTCCGCATATCCACCCGTCCAACCAGATCCTCCCTCGCAGGTACCCTTCATACTCCCTCCCTTAAAATTGCTCATCTCACATCCACGAGAGAAAGGGCCTTCACTATAGCAGGCCCTACACTCTGGAACTCCCTTCCCACTTTTCTCCGCCTTGAACCCTCCCTGGCCACCTTCAAAAAAGGTGTCAAAACCTGGCTTTTCAGAAAGGTCTATCCGGAAACCAACCAAACCTAGACGCACCCACCCATCCCTCCCCCTCCTAATCTCCCTCTCCCTCCCCCCCCCCCCCCGCCCGACCTTCCCTTACCCTAGGCATCCCCCCACCGCCCTCTCATTCCATCGTATTGCAATTTTACAAGAATGTTTTATTTAAACTAATGTAATCTATGATAAATAGTTCCATCTCATTCCATCGTATTGCAATTTTACAAGAATGTTTTATTTAAACTAATGTAATCTATGGTAAATAGTTCTATTGTAAATACATACCTCTGTAAATAAGTTCCATCTACTTTAACGGTTGCTCTTTTCTATCTCATGCTACCTATCTTTTCCCTCTTCTCCTGTCTCCCCTTCCTCTCTCCTCTTTCTGGCCTGCTCCCATCCCATACTCCCTGTTCATTGTAATTTCCTCCTATATTTGAGTTACCTGTAAACCGGCGTGATGTGCCATACGAACGTCTGTATATTAAAAGTTGTTAAATAAATAAATAAATAAAATAAATATAAAAGGAATTGGCAAAAAAAATAAGAAAGGGAAGGTGGGAAAAAAAAGCCTGTGACCAACTAATTAGAAAATGAAGATCAGACAGCAAAGGTAAAAAACAAAATAAATTACTTTTTAGTGATTGGCACATGTAATCTTTGGGAATGTGCAAGAATAGCACTCTATGCAGATCTCAATGTACGAGATCAGCATGGAGAAAGTGGAAGCCCACGGGGCCTGCACAGAGGAGGCAGCAGGATGGGCTTCAGTGTCAGTAGCAGCAATCAGCACCTCCCCAATAGCCATACGGCAGCAGAGGAATGAGAGAGGCTCAGAGGTTGCTGGCAAAAGAGAGGGGGTCTGCCTTTAGTGTGTGCATGTGAATGAATGGGACTCTGCATGGGGGTGTATGTGTGCGAATGCATGGGTGCCTGCCTGGAGGATGGAGCGGGAGTGGTGTGCAAATGAATGGGAGCCTGCCTGGGGTTCAGTGTGTGAGGGAACCAGTGAGTGTGAGAGCATGAGTATGTATGAGAAAATCCAGGGGAGTGAGAGTTTGGGGGGGGGGGGGGGGTGGAGGGGGAGAGAGTGTTTTAATTGAAGATTTAGCCAATAAAATTCAGCAAAAAAAAGTCACTAAGCAGGTAAGGTAAATAATTGTTTTTGCTTTATTAATAAATACAGAACATTAAAATTATAACATTAATATTAGAGCTACAAATATCACAAAATTATGGATTTTTCTAGAAGTGACACACCACCCGAGTTATGCTCGGTTTTTTTTATGAATTTTGACACAGAGCGCAAAAGGTTGGCCATCACTGTACTAGTGGCTGACGTCGGCTTGAAATCTGATCCGTCTCCAGCTGCTAGCAGGAGTACACTATACCCATTGGTCCTGAGTCCATCTGTCTACACTAAGGAAAACAAAATTATCAGGTAAGTAATTTCTCCAATTTGTTCTACTCCACTTGATTTCATCTATTTTTTTTCTCATTTCTTCCCTGTAGCTGATCACTTTTATCACTCAACGCACAATAAAGCTCTGGAATTTGTTGCCAGAGGAGGTGGTTAGTGCAGTTAGTGTAGCTGGGTTCAAAAAAGGATTGGATAAGTTCTTGGAGGAGAAGTCCATTAACGGCTATTAATCGAGTTTACTTAGGGAATAACCACTGCTATTAATTGCATCAGTAGCATGGGTTCTTCTTAGTGTTTGGGTAATTTCCAGGTTCTTGTGGCCTGGTTTTTGGCCTCTGTTAGAAACAGGATGTTGGGCTTGATGGACCCTTGGTCTGACCCAGTATGGCAATTTATGTTCTTATGTTCTTATAAAAAAAAAAAAAACCAAACCCTTATTTTGACAAAAAGAAAGCTTGTCCATACCTGCCGACTACAGGTAAAAAAATGTGACATGGAAACTTGTAAAGCTATTTTTCTACACTAATTTTGCTTTTTTTTTTTTCTTTCCTTTCTTCTCCCTGTAGAAGATCACCTCTGTAAGAAAGCCAGTCTATACCTACTGTTTCCGTCCTTGGCTGCTACACTACTAAATGGTTTTGATCTACTATGGCTACAGTAAAGAACTGGGCTAAATACAGTAAAAAGTACTGCAAAGCATGGGAAGAGGAACGTGAACCAAAAGCATGGATTCAGCCTGTTTTCAGCAATGAGAATAAGGCTACGTGCAAATTTTGTAAGTGTGACATTGTGCACATCATGCAGACCTTCTGCAACATGCTAAAACAGAGAAACATGCAAAAAGCTAAGCTCCTTTGTCATCTATGCGACTCACAGACATTGGTGTTTCAATTTCACCTGTTTTGGGCTTTTTTTGGGCTTGTTTTTTTGGAAAAAAGTACTTGTTCTTTCATGAAAACCTGGCAACCCTGCCCCTCACACTCATTCCCCCCTCAGAGCACATCCCTGGCCCCCACACACTCATTCATTCTCCCCTCCGAGCACATCCCTGGCCCCCACACACTCACTCATTCCCCTCTCCCCACCCCCCTCCGAGCACATCCCTGGCCCCCACACACTCACTCATTCCCCTCTCCCCACCCCTCTCCGAGCACATCCCTGGCCCCCACACACTCACTCATTCCCCTCTCCCCACCCCCCTCCGAGCACATCCCTGGCCCCCACACACTCACTCATTCCCCTCTCCCCACCCCCCTCCGAGCACATCTCTGGCCCCCCACCCTCTCATTCCCCCCTCCCAACATACTAATGCCTCCCCTCCTGATACCTGGCTGTAGCTGCACAGTCTGAAGATGCCTTTGCTGTTGCCCTCCAAGGCCCTGCTGCTGGCCTTCCCGTTCCAGGTCTGCCAACAAAAATGTGCTCCTGAGGTGTGCATCAACAAGGCTTGCAGCTCACTATTTGAATCCCGCTCTGATTGGCTTACTGCCGCACTATAGGGATAGGGTGCGCCTGCTATGGACAGGCTTCATAGCAGCAGCAGCAGCCAATCACTGTAACATCAGAGCACAAGTCCCGCCCAACAAGCCCAAAAAAACCGCGACTGGCAGAAAAAATAGCCCAATTAAAAGCAACTAGCGAATGGGAAAAAAAAAAAACCGCGAATGACTAGGAAAAGAAGCCCAATCTGGCGGTAAATAAGCGAGGTTGGCCGGCTGGCTTCGCGCGCTCCTTTCTGGCCGCCGCAGCGACCCGTTCCCCGGGTCGGAAAGCTGGAGCGGTTGCTATGTGACGTCATCAGGCAGCGCTTTCCCCCCCGCGGCAGGGCCTGGTGGAAGGCAGGAGAGGGCGAGGATGCTCTGCGGCCGGGTGAGTGCTGGTGGCGAGGGCCAGCGGGGCTTTTATTCGTCAGGGCCCAGCAGCGGTGGTAGTGCGGGGGTCCTGTGCTCTGCAGGCTTGGCCTGCTTTTTAATCCTTGGGTCGTAGCGCAGGGGACACGCGTTACAGTGCTGCCGCTGTTACTTGTGCCAGGGGTCCCAGGCGATACTGTAGCCAGTGCTAGCAGCTTTGTTGTTATCTCTTGGTGAATCTGCAGCCACGGAAACCGCGTGGGGCTGTAGAAACTTTTTAAAAAAATGTTCACCTATATTTATGTATAATGCTGTTTTGGCTCGTCGGTTTCCTGCTACTTCCATTTGTAAACGAATCTGTCCTCACTGGGACTGCAGCACCCTGAGCAATTACTTGCGGCTTTCCTCCCGTTTTTATTTAACGCCCCCTTACCTTTAAGGCTTAGTCCAGCCATGGCAGTGATGGTCCTTACCCAGAAGCGACTCCTTACGGAACCCAGTGCAAGGGCTGTGGCATCTTCAGTTTAAGCCTATAATTTTTAAATTGAAAATATAAAAAACGTTTGCAGAAACAAACTGATTTCTTTATAGAAAGGATGGTAGATGAATGGAACAACCTTCCAGGAAAGGTGGTGGAGACAGGGACATTATCTGAATTAAAGTTTGGGACAAGCGCAGGGGATCTCTGAGGGAAAGGTAGGATTGTAGAGCTGAGCAGTTGTGTGGATAGGCAGATTAGAAAGACTGAAAGCCTTTTTCTACCATCATATTGCTATGTTCCTCTAGGGCAGTGGTTCTCAACCTTTTTTTCTGTCATGACACACCTGACATGATCACGTGCGTGACATACTGCACACTACATTTAACAGCTATACTAAAAAAAAAAACCCTAGATATTTTATTGTTGAAAATGATGCAGGAGAAAGATAAATTCTTTAATTTCAATATCTGCTTATAAAATATCATTAAATGGTACTGTTTTTTGCAAAAATTTTAATCTTTGCTTACTGCATCATGAGAAATCTGGGACTGATATGCAGAATACAGTTTTTCAATATAGACACACTCATGCATTTCACTATCCAGCTCAGAAAGTTCTGACCTCTTCTGGAGTTTATACAGAAAATTTAGAAAATTTCCCTTCAACTCACCATACAAAAATATATTCAAATTCTGATATCCCCTTAATAATAGTACTTCTCTGCCAGCCACCTTGTGAAATAACATGAAAACCTGCTAAAAAGAAATTTAGAAATTATATTGCATTCCAACTATATCATAAGAGCAGTAACACCCAAGACTGGAACAGCAACAACTTTATCTATGAAAAAGCAAGACTGCAAATATAGAACACAGTACTTACTTTTGGAAAAACAAAGAAAGTCAGACTGTTCTAGATTCCTGCACAGAATCTACATCCTAGTTAGCAGAATCCCTCACCTCTGTCAAACATGCAGAATGCAGACTGACTCTTATCTAATACAGAATAAAAGATCATAAATCATAAACAAGCAGTTCTTATGTTCTTAAGAATACTTGGATGCATAGGGAAAGGAAAGCCAGCAGGTGAAAGGAGGTGATAATGCCTCTGTGTGTGACTTCATTTGGAGAACTGTGTACTATTTTGGAGACTGCCCCTTCAAAGGATACAAACCCAGATGGAGTTGGTCCAGATGGCATCTACTAAAATGATCAAGTCTTCATCTTAAAGGATATAGGGAAAGGCTTAAAGATCTAAATAAATATTCCCTGAAGAAAAGAAAGGAAACAGGAGATATGATAGAGAAGTTTATATATCTCCAAGGACTAAATGGATAGGAGATGGACCTCTTTCAGTGTGAAGGAGGCTATGGAAAGAGGGTGAAAAGGGGTAGATGCAAGAGTATTCTAAGGAATCTTTTTAACAGAAAGGGTGGTGGGTACATGGAAGTGGGCATGGTGGAGATGAGAGCAGTGTTAGAATTCAAGAAAGCATGGGGCAAGCACTGAAGATCTCTGAGGGAGAAGAAGGGACTATAAAGCTGAAGGGGAGATATGGATGAGCAGGCTGGCTGGCTCATATGGTCTTTATCCACCAGCATGTTCTGTGTTTCTGCACTGTGGAACTGATTAAAACATATTTCCATTCCATATTTCCATATTCTCCACAGCCGGCCCCGTCATCTGGAACAACTTGCCGACTGACCTAAGATTGGAACCCTGCCTTCTAACCTTCCGAAAACAACTTAAGACCTGGCTTTTCCGCCAAGCCTTCCCTTAAGATCTAATATATCAACATTCTTCTCACTCAGACACAGCTCAATTGGCTAGACTCTGGTCCAGCCCCGGTATATTCATATGTATTCTACCTCTAATTTTTGCTATCCTTTTACTTTCTGGCTACTTTGGCCCCCAAGTTCAATCTCCCTGTTATATGTAACTGTGCTTTGGCCTTCCTGTTATATTGTTATTTAGTTAATCCCTAAGTTCCATGTAATCCGGTTTGATATGAATCTTTCATGAAGATCGGTATAGAAAATGTCAAATAAATAAATACATTTTCACTTCACAGTCTGTTTCAGGATACTGCAGACAGTTAGTGGCTTTGATTCTAGGGGTAGCATCTTAGCATTATCTGTTTCAACTTTATTCAGTCAGACCAGTCCAGATTCAATGATATTTTATCACATGAGATTGTGCAGTATTATTTGCCTTAAATCATAGGTGAATGCAATGTTATTATCCATCATATCTCAGAACAACACAATATAAATTGTGTCCTTGTCACTGGAATCACACTGTGCCATTTCTGTTGTGTGTCACAGAGTGTGCTGTCTGTTTCATGTTCTCTTTTCAGATTCTCTGTATCACTGTACACAAGGACACACAGTTGGCACAGTTTTTTTTTTTCTCTCATATTGCAGATTATCTGATTTAGCTTCTAGGGGTTGGAAAAAATGTCCCTCCAGGAACATTCTGCACGTCTAGGTTCTGCCTCATCACATTGCTTCTCCCACCTATACTATGCTGCTGCACTGTGGTCAAGCTTTGTGGGCCAGCCTTGCTGATTTCATAATTTAAGAGATAAACAAAACTGGCCTGTAAAGTATGAAAATGCGTAATTTTGGGGTGTGAGAGAGACCAGGGAGGATAAGCTGCAGTTGTGTGAGAGAGCGGGGGGGGGGGGGGGTGCTTGAGTGTGGGTACCAGAGAGAGGAAGCCTATAGGAGGAGATTGTGAAGGAGTGTGTATGTTTGTGAGAAACTTGGGAGCTGGTGTGTATGAAAAAGGGATCATGTATATGTGATGGGATTGTCTGTGTGAGAGAGAGAGACACTGGTAGCCTGTGTGAGGGTGTATGCGTGAGAGAGAAAGGGAGCTTGTGTGGGTGTGTATGCAAGAGAGACCCTGTGTGAGGGGATGAGTGAGGGAGCCTGTATGAGGATGTGTGTATGTGTACTAGAGGGAGGGAGGGACAGTACTGAGAACGGAATCAAACTCTGGGAGTGGCAATAAAGTGGAAGGGATTGAGCCTAGAGGTGGCAGGTTGAGGAGTGTTGGGACCTGAGAGGGCAAAATGGCTAGGGGAGTAGGGAGAGTGAGTAGAAGGGACACTCACAGTGAATTTCTAGGGAAATTCTGCTCAAAATACTTAAAATTCTGCATCTTTAAGTAATAACTTTATTCTGTATTATTTTTTTTTTTATAATTTAAAGTTTATTGGCATCACAACATAATTATACAAACAGTTTGTCCATGTTCTACATTCAAATATTGTGATCATTTCTCACAAAATTCGTATAGGCTTAACATGCATAAATGAAGTAAAATACAATTGTATGAATTTGTATGAAATAAAATGCATGTAAAATCAGGTAATAAAGGTATGGTAATGGGGGTATTAATATCCCCAGTTGTGGTTAACTTCGTAAAGGGCATGTGTACCTTGCAGTTTACACCTCAAAAAACGATTCTAATATGTATGCATATCGGTTGGAGCTGATCTCTCCTCCAGCCTTCCAGCTGATAGAGGGCTGCCATATTTTTTCAAAACTGTGCAGACGGTCGCATCGAATAGTTGTCAGCTTCCCCATTTAAAATACTTTATCTAATCTAGAGGGAAAGTGACTCAGGGAGGGTGCTTCAGCCTTGCGCCACCACAAAGCTAATTCACATTTAGCAGCAGAAAGCACCTGATGTATCCACCATTGTGCATGCAAAGAGCCTGCCTCGAAGGGTGCACACAACAGGCAGACTTTAGGGTCTGTGGGAAGAGTGATGCGAGCTATGATATAAAAAAATCACTGACAGCCGCCCACAGCTTTTTAACATTTGGGTGCTCCCACCACGTGTGTAGGAAGGTCCCTACTTGCCCACTCCCTTTCCAGCAAAGATTGTTCCCCCATACATTTTGCATAGTTTTTCTGGAGTTAGGTACCATCGGTATAATACCTTGTATCCATTTTCTTTTATGGTGGTTGACATCGAGCTTCTACTAATAGCAGTAAAGATTTGATCCCATACCTCGTCCTCCATGACTCCCCCAAATTTTGTTCCCATGCTTGCTGGAAAGCTGCCTTGCCTTGAAAAGTCCCCTTAATAATAGTGACAATTCTAGTTATTGGGTTGGTAACTCTATCGGGTTGGGAAACTACATTTTCAAAAAAGGATTTACCCTTGCGAAGTTCTGACCCAATGTGAGCCGTGGTGAAATAATGCAGGACTTGGTTGTATGCAAAGAGGTCTGTTTCGGGCAAATGGTGTAGATGTTGTAATTTGGAAAAATTTAGGATTTTCTGCCCATCCCCTATTGTTCCCATTTATAAAGGCCTTTATTTTCCCATCCTGTGATTGTGCTAGGTTTGTTACCCAGTGGAAATAATTTATCATACATAAATGAGGTCAGGTAGTACACTTGTTTATTTCCTACTAGTTTAATTTTCCACTTTTCCCATACTTGAGATATTAACTGCGTGAAGGGAGATCCTTATAATCAATACACCCTCTCTGCCAGCCCCATATGTGCAGCAGAGGCTCACCGACATTCGGTGATGCTATCCTTGCCCAGGATTTTAGTGGCCCCCCAGAATGCCAGTGAAGGATGCTGCAAAGTACCAGGTTAAATTAGGTACTTGAAGACCACCATGGAGTTTCTCTTGAATTAGAGTGGCGTGTGCAATCCTGGGTGGTCTCTTCCAAATCTGAATATCTTGCGCTGCCAATAGGTCGGTGTGTTGTCAGGCACAGGTATCGGAAGTGTTTGAAAAAGATAGCTGAGGCGTGGAAGTATATTCATCTTTATTATTGCTATACACCCAAACCAAGAAGAAGTTCCCCTATCCCAGCGGTTCAGATCACCTTGGAGGTTGTGAAACAATGGGATGTAATTTAGTCGGAATAAATCCTGGTACGCTGGTCCTATTTTCACACCGAGATGTTTCACCCAGCCTTTCGCTATTCAGAAATGGAAGATTGCGTGCAAAATCACCAAAGCGATCTGACTCCACTGAAACATTAAGAAGCTCCGATTTTGTCCTCATTGACCTTAAAGCCTGAGACCCCCCTGAATTCCCTCTTTCCCTCTAGTAAAGATAGTAATGAGTGTTCAGGATCTGTGATTGTGAATAAGAGGTCGTCTGCAAACAGATATTTTATAATTGTTGGGCCCCATCTTCATTCCCCAAAGTCCAGGGTTAGTCCGTACCCTAGCCATGAATGGTTCAAGAGACAGTGCAAAGGGGAGTGGAGACAAGGGTCAGCCTTCTCTGGTACCCTCTTTACAGGGAATGGTGTCACACATTCTCCATTGATCTTTAGACTGCCCCTAGGGTTCTCATATAATCGTTGGATCCATCTAATAAAATCGGGACCTAGATTAAATTTGGCAAGAACTTTAAACAGGTATGGCCAGTGCACCCTATTGAAGGCCTTTTCAGCGTCGATGTCTAGAAGTACCAGAGGAGTGTCAACCTGTTTTGCCCTCCATATTAACTCCAGGACTCTCCTCACATTATCTGAGGCCAGCTGGCCTGGAACAAAACTGGACTGGTCTTTATGAATCAGGGATGGAGCGACCTTTGCTAGCCTGGTTGCTAAAATCTTGGCCAAAAGTTTGAGGTCGATGTTTGTTTATTAAAGAAATGAGATGGTAAGATCCGCACTGTGTGGGGTCCCGCCCACTGTTGGCCAAAATAGTTATGCCAGCCAGATTAGATTCGGGGGATAATGAGCCCTCCCCTCTCAATGCATTAAACATAGAGAGCATAGGCGGAATCACCTAGGCCTGAAATACCTTGTAGAATTTGGCAGTAAATCCATCTAGCCCTGGAGATTTGCCCACCTTCAGATCTTGGATCGCCTGGTACAATTCTGCATGTGTGATTTCAGCATTAAGGAATCTTTGCGGCTCTTCAGAGAGTGTCAGGAGCTCCACACCCTCTAAATAATCATTTATGACTGGGGTTCCCACAACTGTTTCAGAGGCATAGAGATCGGTATAGAAGCTTGTAAAGCGAGTGCTGATTTCTTCAGCGATATATAACATAGTCCCTGATGCATCTTTTATCTTGGAAACGTGATTGTGCTACTCTTTCTTTTAATTTTCGGGCGAGGATGCGCCCGGCCTTATTACCAAATTCAAAATGTTGCTGATGTAACAAATCCAACTGGAAAGCTATCTTTGCTAGATCTAAAGCTTGGAGCTCCTTCTTAGCAGATAAAAATTCCTCCAATATTCTAGGGTCGAGGGAGCGTTTGTGACTTAGCGACAAACGAGCAATGCACTGAAGAAGGATAGACTATCTAGAGTTTCTTTCTTTTTTAAGAAAGCTGGCCCGGGAAATCAACTTTTCCCTGAATACTGCTTTTAAGCAATCCCAAAGGGTACCGGGCGAGATCCCTGCTATATTATTAAGTTCTATGTATTCTTTGACATCACCTGACAAAGACTCAACAAAATGTTTGTCATTCATTCAGTCTCCAATAGGATTTACCAGTGGTTTTAGTGGGTAACTTAATTTCTAACCAGATTGGAGAGTGGTCTGACCATGTGATAAGCCCAATATTCGAGTCTATAGTGAAATCTACTAATTTTTTGTCAATAAGGAACATGTCTATACGTGAATAAGTACGGTGAGTATGGGAAAAAAAACGTGTAATTGCGCTGGGTGGGATTCCGTAGCTGCCAAATATCTTCTAACCCTCTCTCTGAGATCAAATGTTTAAAGGCCTGCCTCTGTGCCCAAATTCTGCTACCCCCATCCCCCAAGTTATCTAAAAAGGGATACCTAGTCAGGGTGAAGTCACCTCCTACTAACACTTGTCCTTCTGCCCACGATTCTAATAAGGTTGATATATTTTGCAAGAACATGCTCTGATCAGTATTAGGGCCATATTTGGTGAGAAGAGTAAACAGAGTTGTGACAACCATGATTTTAAGCGCAGTGTATCTACTTCCGGCTCACTCATGCTGTCCTTAACGTCAATCACCAATGTGCATACAAAGAGGATATCCACCCCACAGTATTTCCTTTTAATTGAGGCTGAGGGTAGAATTTGTCCCAGAGCAAGCGTTCTGTACGCTTAAGCAAGTGCATCTCTTGACAAAAAATGTTTGTTCGCCCCTTCCTCGCCTCTTGAAATAGTGATTTCCTCTTGTAGGGCGAGTTAAGCCCCTTTGTATTAATGGACATTATTCGTAGCCCTGCCATTAGTCATTTTGGTTGTGGTTTGAGATGGATCTTTTCTCATCATATGCCCCTGAGTTCTAGCATGGAACACTAGCTTGGTGAAAAAGCACATGCAGCCTATATTATACATCTTGGCAATCATAACAGCTATCCCCATCCCCGCTCCCCTTAACTAACCAAAATGCAGCCCACATCCAACCCCAGTGGGCCTTCTTTTGGAGGAGTGTGTACATCGTCATGTTTGACCCCGCTTCCGCTCGGCTCCTTCCCCATCCCACCACACAAATATATAATCATGACAGAGAAAAAAGGTTAGACCTCTAAGCATAATAATAATATATGAAACCAAGTTGAGTCCGCCGTGGAAATAGAATGTATGTTCTTGTCATACAGTAGATTCAATAAGATAAACAAGTATGATCAAATCAACCAGGACAATCATTAAGTTGCATGGATCCACTTGAGTGACGGCGAAGCCTCTTGCCTCCCTTGTCCACGTGTTGCCATCTGGGCGTCTCGCTGCAGGGCCGACTGGGTTTTTTTGCCTGACGCTTGTATGATATCAACAATACAAAATAAGCAACCAAATGTCCAATCTTCTAAAAATTTATTATGTGGAAACAAATGTATGCAAATGAGCCTGACTCCAGCCTAGTTTCACCCTCTTTCAATAGGGCTGTATCAAGGGTCTTTGCATGTATGATTGCTATATCTTCGTCACGAGGTTGTATATATGGACTATGGGCAATTCAAAGTTTCGCCAGTCTGTGCAGTGCAAACCACAAGAAATAAATTATATCAGAAGTAAACCTCCCAATCTCCGTCGTGCAAATTCGCTACGGTCACTTTCTTAGCGAGAAAGTGACCGCAGAAGAGATCCATGATGTGACTCCAGCTATAGTGAAACTTAGGCCGAAGGGAAAGAGCCATCTATATTTGACATTATGATTATGGAGTGTAGTTACAACATCTGAGTTCTCTCCTCTTGCGGATGGTAGAAGGAGCTAGGTCTTGATAGACCTCTACTTTATTGCCTTCCCACATTACTGGCCCTGCTCTGCGCTCCTTCATGGCGATCTCTTCCTTCTGAGTGTAGCTGTGGAAACACACTACTATGTCCCTGGGCCTTTTGACTCGTGTTGTGCCCAGTGCTCTGTGAGCTCTTTCCAACTTTATGACTGCTGTTTCGGGGGATTTAGGTAGCAAACCCAAAATCTGTGTGCATGTGCTGTTTTCCACTTGTTTGTAGTCCATATACTCTGATGACTCAGGGATCCCCCTAAATCTTAAGTTAGCCCTGCGAGACCTGTTCTCTAGGTCCTCCATCCTATTTAGTAGGTCTTATGTTCTTCTTATGGTCTTCTTATTGGCTTGTAACAGTTTATCTTGAGCCAGCTTACAGCTTGATAATTCTGAGGCCTGGCCTTCCAGGCGTGCCTCAGTCTCCTCCACCCTGCTCCCCAGCGCTGCCAGGTCACTTTTGATTTCTGCACACAGGTCCTGTATGTCCTTCTGGAGGCCTGTCATTGCGCCGTGGATTTCCCCAAACCAGCTTTGAAAATCATTGCGGCTTGGCGCTTTTTCTCCCGCAGCTTCTCCGCCACTCTCACTCACCTATGGGGCTGCATAGTCGACCTGGGCCCGATCTGCCTGACTCGGCGCCATCTGTGCTGCGGCACTCGTGAACGAGAACGTGTGCAAGTCAGTTTTTTAATTCGGGGCTGTCATCGCAGTGGTAAGGGCGGTCGTCAGAGTAAAAAATCCGGTGAAAATTACTGCTCGGGGTCACGATGTGGAGGGATTAGTCCGAGCCAGATTGGGAGCTCGGAGCTAAGTGGCCATTGCCAATGGTGATGTCAATTCCTCCTCTATTCTGTATTAATTTAAAATGCAATTGCTTAAGACTGTCCTGTAAACTGTGTTATTTTGACCAATATAAAGTTTGCAGAATTTTAAGTTTTTGTGTACAGAATCCACCAAGAGTAGTAATTGCAGTTCTGCAATATACTACAGGTGGGATGAAGGGCACACCAGCTGGAATCTGCCAACCCCTGTTTTGAGCTTTTCCAGCTTTTAGCCACATCAGAGGGCACATAAAAAGTTGCCGTATTGGGTCAAAACAAGGGTCCCTCAAGCCCAATATTCGATTTACAACAGTGACCAATCCAGAATGCAAGTACCCAAACATTAAATAATTCCCATGCTACTAATGCCATTAATAAGCAGGGGCTACTCCCTAAGTCAATTTGATTAATAGCAGTTTATGGACTTATCCACAACTTTTTTAAACCCAGCTACACTGCTTGTCTTTACCACATTTTCTGGCAATGAATTCCAGAACTTATTTATTTATTTTATTTATTTATTTAAGTTTTTTTATATACCAACATTCAGGACGATAGTCCCATCATGCTGGTTCACAAGAAACAGGGGTGCAATAATAATAAAACTTTACAATTTGAACAATAGTGCAGAAAAAGCAGTTACATATAACAAGGAAATCAATAACTTGGAGTGAGAAGGAAAATGAAGATCAGATAATTATATATAAGTATAGATAGCATTGAATAAATAACATTTATTAACGTTATTACTAGCGAAGCGTGTTGATTGATGGGAGATTAAATAATGTTGTGCATTAACTGAAAAATAATTTTCTCTGATTTGTTTCAAAGGTACTACATGCTAACTTCAAGGAGTGCCCCCCCAGTCCTTGTATTATCTGAAAGAGTAAATAACCGATTCACATTTACCCATTCTAGTCCTCTCATGATTTTAAACACCTCTATCTTATCCCCCCCCTCAGCCGTCTCCTCTCCAAGCAGAATAGCCCTAACCTATTTAGTCTTTTTCCTCATAGGGGAGCTGTTCCATCCTCTTTATCATTTTGGTTGCCCTTCTCTATACCTTTTTATAATGCAACTATATCTTTTTTGAGATATGGTGACCAGAACTGTACACAGTATTCAAGGTGTGGTCTCACCATGGAGCGATATAGAGGCATTATGACATTTTCCGTTCTATTAACCATTCCTTTCCTAATAATTCCTAACATTCTGTTTGCTTTTTTGACTGCTGCAGCACACTGAGCCGACGGATTCAGTGTATTGCCATTATGACGCCCAGATCTTTTTCCTCTGTGGTAACTCCTAATATGGAAACTAATATCATGTGACTTCAGTGTGGGTTATTTTTCCCTATATGCATTATCTTGAACTTGTCCACATTAAATTTCATCTGCCATTTGGATGTCCAGTCTTCTAGTGTTGCAAGGTGGTCCTGCAATTTATCACAATCCACTTGTGATTTAACAACTCTGAATATTTGTGTCATCTGCAAATTTGAGCACCTCACTCATCGTTCCCCTTTCCAGATCATTTATAAATAAATTAAAAAGCACTGGTCCAAGTACAGATCCCTGAGGAACTCCACTGTTTACCTTTTTCCACTAAGAAAACAGACCGTTTAATCCTACTCTCTGTTTTCCCATCGATAGCAGGGCTGAATTAGCCATGTTATCTGGGAAGCATCGTGACCCGAAGTAGGCGGAGTCTCCTCAGCTAGTAACAGAGCTTTGACTCTATGCGGCTGCGCGGTGGTGATCCTGCGTGGTTCCCTCTCTTCTTCAGTTTCTTTTTTTTCCGCGAGCTGATCGCACGCGGGGTTTTTTCTCCTCACATACTTTTTTCCTCAACAGATTTTTTTCATCAAATTTTTCACAATTTTTTCGCCACATTGAATCTCCAGATGGCTCCGAAGCCTTCGGGATTCAAATATTGCCAATGTGGCAAAATTATGTCCATAACGGACGGACATAATTATTGCTACCTTTGCCTAGGCCCAGAACACGACCAGGTGTCGTGTAGAGACTGCGGCCGCATGTCTCCCCGGGCTCGGCGGCAAAGGGAAGCAAAAATAGAATGCCTCCGGACGGGCTCCTATGCTCCACCGACCTCCATCCATTCTTCGCCGGGACCGGCGATATCGAGTAAGGCCCACAGGAAACGGGCGTCTTCCTTAGGCCCTTCTGAAGCGAGGCGAACTATCCCATCAGGATTCCAGAAGCCGATGCTCCCTTCATCTCAGGTCGGGGCTCCGATGAGAGAAGGTAAACAGCTGGATACAGGAGATGCGTCGACGGGTGTCAGGCTTTCAAAGCCTAAAGAACCCCTTCATTCGGCGTCAAAACAACTGAAGCAGGATGCATCCATGGCACACGGCGCAGGTTCGCATGGTGCATCCATGGCGCGGATTCGACACATGGTGCATCCAAAGAGCGCGACACAGTCACGAAACACGACACATCCAAGCAGCACGACGTGGGCTCAAAGCAGGTCGCGCCTTTAAAGCACACTGCACAAAAACAACACCGTGCATACATAGAAATGACGGCAGAAGAAGACCAAACGGCGTCTCCAGTCTGCCCAGCAAGTTTCGCACTTTTTTTTTCTCATACTTATCTGTTACTCCTGGCTCTTAGTAACCTTTTGGTTCTATTTCCCTTCCACCCCCACCATTAATGTCGAGAGCAGTGTTGGAAGTGCATCTAAGTGAAATATCTAGCTTAATTAGTTAGGGGAAGTAACCGCTGCAATAAGCAAGCTACACCTATGCTTATTTGTTTACCCAGACTATGTAATTCAGTCCTTGTTGGTTGCTGTATGTATATAGATCCACTTTTGTTCATTCCCCCTGCCATTGAAGCAGAGAGCGATGCTGGATATGCGTGAAGTATCAGGCTTATTTGGTTTGGGGTAGTAACCGCCGTAACAAGCAAGCTACTCCCTGCTTTTTTGTGAATGCAAATCCTTATTTCCACATTTCCTCTTGCCGTTGAAGCTTAGAGCAATGTTGGAGTCGCATTAACCGTGTGAATGTTTATTGAATAAGGGTATTATCTCCAGGTAGTAGCCATCATTCCCAAGAGCCACCCACTCTTCATTCACGTCCTCTAGACTTTATGGATCCATAGTGTTTATCCCACGCCCCTTTGAAGTCCTTCACAGTTCTGGTGTTCACCACTTCCTCCGGAAGGGCATTCCTGGCATCCACCACCCTCTCCAGGAAGAAATACTTCCTGACATTGGTTCTGAGTCTTCCTCCCTGGAGCTTAAAATCGTGACCCCCTGGTTCTACTGATTTTTTTTCTGACGGAAAAGGTTTGTCGTTGTCTTTGGATCATTAAAACCTTTCAAGTATCTGAAAGTCTGTATCATATCACCTCTGCTCCTCCTTTCCTCCAGGGTGTACATATTCAGATTCTTCAATCTCTCCTCATAAGTCATTTGATGACCATCCACCTTTTTGGTCGCTCTTCTTTGGACCGCTTCCATCTTGTCTCTGTCTCTTTGGAGATATGGTCTCCAGAACTGAACACAGTACTCCAGGTGAGGCCTCACCAAGGACCGGTACAAGGGGATAATTACTTCCCTTTTCTTACTCTATATTCTTCTGTCTATGCAGCCCAGCATTCTTCTGGCTTTAGCTATTGCCTTGTCACATTGTTTCGCTGACTTCAGATCATTAGACACTATCACCCCAAGGTCTCTCTTCTGCTCCGTGCACATCAGCCTTTCTCCCCCCATCGAATACAGTTCATTCGGATTTCTGCTCTCCATATGCATGACTCTGCACTTCTTGGCATTGAATCTCAGCTGCCATATCTTTGACCACTCTTCCAGCTTCCTTAAATCCCGTCTCATTCTCTCCACTCCTTCCGGCATGTCCACTCTGTTGCAGATCTTAGTGTCATCTGCAAAAAGACAAACCTTACTTTCTATCCCATCCGCAATGTCGCTCACAAAGCCGCATAGCGCAGAAAAACTACACAATGCTTCTTTGAAGTGCAGTGCAGCTACTCAAACTAGTTTGATATCACTGCCCGCTCTATCTTTCGAACATACTCCTAAGAAAAGGGCGCTAAAACGAAAACATCTAGAGGATTCCCCGTCTCCTTCCAAATCTAGTCGAGAAATTGACGTGGAACTTCTTTCGGTCTCAGGGTCCTCCCATTACGAACAGTCTATTGGTGTAACCGTCTCTTTTTCGCCAGTAAGGAGGTCCAGACAACTGATCCGTAAAGATAGACTTTTATTGCCAGCAAGATGCAGCTAAGACAACGGCTTAGTACAACTGCATGCCACGCCCCCTTCGGAGCAAACCTTTATACACTTTACAGTTCTTATCTTTCACACATGCGTTCTGGTTTTGCTGAACAAACAATTTACAAACTGCTGAATAAGCAATAGCTAGCGTGGTCTTCAGGAGGTGTAGCTTATCATCAGACTATTGTTTCGTCATTTAATTGACAGGTTAGACATTTGCGACGGCGTTCGTATTAATACAATACAAAATATGAATCCAAAATGGAGTCATGTTCACTAAACGTTAGTGCGTAAGTACGTCATTACGTATTAGGTTCCGTTTGCGTTGCAAATGTTAGTAAATCAAGATGGCTGTGCGTTTCACTGCAGCATGATGAGACGAGAGGCGTCACAGCTGTGCAGTCTTCAGGGGTTCATGGAATCGGACTCCTTCATTGGGAGTGACCATTCTTTTACAGGGTTGTCAGTAGTCTCTAGGTTCAAGAGATTATCTCCCACACTGCAAACTCCTTTGGCTAAAAGACGTCGCCTATCTTCCGTCATCGGGCCCACATCCCAACTTGTGGGAACCTCGCCTGAAGACATTTTATTAACGGCTATTCTTACAAAACAGAAGAGACCGAACATACCTATCCCTCCGCAGGGAACACTTGCAGAATCTGCGATGTCAAAAATATCAGACGTATTAGCTACTTTCTTTAAAGACCTAGAACAAGGTCATCAATTACCAACTGAAACTTCTCCACAAACGTCTACACCATCTTCTCCGGATCCTATCCAACAGGACCCTATCCCACGACCGGAACCTCAATCAGCCAGCCCGGATTTACAAATTTCGACTGTTTCCTCTAACTTTTTGACGGGACTACCATCGGATCCCCCAGAGGGACTACCACAACCTTATTCTCCTCTAGAGGACTTAACCTACGCTACGTTTATTGATAAAGTAGGTATCCTCCTTCAAGTCCCGACTGGGAAAGTACCATTCACAGAGCTGAGATGATGGGCATTCTAAAAATATTCGAAGCCCCCGCTGAGCCAACTGCCCTTCCACCGCATGATGTTTTACAAAATCTTCTATTAAAGGAGTAATGGAGGAGTAGCCTAGTGGTTAGAGCAGTGGGCTATGAACCAAGAGACCAGGGTTTGAGTCCTGCTGTCACTCCTTGTGACCTTGGGCAAGTCACTTTATCCACTATTGCATCAGGTACAAACTTAGATTGTAAGCCCTCTGGGGTTAGGGAAATACCTACAGTACCTGAATGTAATCCACTTTAAAGCACTGAAAAAAGTGTGAAAAGCAGATTATAAAAAAAAATGGAAACCCCTTTTTCCACTACTGCAACCTCCAGAAAGATTGATCTAAAATACAAAATTAGAAATTCATCCATTTATGACACTCCTCAACTCCCACATCATTCGGTCATTGTGGAATCCGCTCTTTCAAAAGCAAAGCATTCTAGGCTCCACTCTAACGCCCCACCAAATAAAGAGAGTAAGTGCTTGGATGACTTTGCAAAGAAGTTGTACCATTCCTCGATGTTGATTTCCAGGATACACCACCAATTTTATACCAAGCAGTACCTCTCTGAGACTTTGCAAAAATTACGCCTACTTTGCATTTTGGAGGACAATACTCTTCCACAACCTTTTCTAGACTTCGAAGAAGGTCTCGGACATCTCCTACGATCCATTTTTGAGTCATTTGAATCAACAGCAAGAGCTTCTGCTACAGCTATTGCTGCCAGACGTCTGGCATGGCTCAAAGCGAGTGCTATTTGGACAGATGTCCATGAAAAGCTGGCAGATATTCCATGCACTGGAGACAATCTTTTTGATGACCAATTCACAGATACGGTCTCTCGTCTCAAGGAGCAGAGTGCAGCGGTACAATTGCTTACCTACCCATCAGAATCGCACAGACATCAACAGAGATTTCCCACATCCTACCGTCGCAGGTATTACTCACGGACATATTCTTGGTCTTATTCGCAATACAGGCCACAACCATATGCTCCTCCCAGGTCCACTCCCCAACCTACAAGAGGGAGACCCAGGCAGCAGAGACAACAGAAACAGACACCGGCACCGCAACAGAAGCAGCCACCTTCTTTTTGAGTGCAATTCAGCCACCACCACCCCCAGATTCCATAGGAGGTCGCCTTCAATTCTTCCTAGCCAATTGGAAATCCATTACCTCAGACCAATGGATGATCAATATCATCAGGGAAGGTTACCATCTAAATTTCAAATCCATCCCACCTCTTCCTCACCTGTCTTCAGAACGAACCATTCCCTCGCATGCAGTATCCCTCAAATCAGAGTTAACCAACCTACTTCTTCAGAATTCCATTCAAACAATCCCTCTTCAACTTCAGAATCAGGGATTCTGTTCCCACTATTTCCTTATTCCAAAGAAATCAGGAGGCCTCCATCCTATTCTAGATCTCCATCTCCTGAACCAACACATTCAGAGTGAAAAATTCAAAATGACCTCTCTCAAGAACATCCTACCTCTGATACAACCCAACGATTGGTTATGCTCAATTGACCTGAAGGATGCTTACTCCCATATACCAATTCACCCTTCCTCCTGGCAATATCTCTGTTTTCAAGTTCAGAATACGCACTACCAGTACAAGGTTCTTCCCTTTGGACTGTCCTCAGCCCCCCAGAGTATTCACAAAATGCCTAGAAGTGGTGGTGGCTCACCAAGACAACCTTCAATCCAAATATTTCCTTATCTGGATGTTTGGTTAATAGTAGCGTCCGATCTGTCCACTCTGAAGGCACATACGTTGCGCACAATAAATTGCCTCCAAACACTGGGATTCCTATTCAACTTCGAAAAGTCCCACCTACAACCTACGCAGACACTTCAGTTCATAGGCACTCTTGTCAACACAACACAAGAAAGAGCCTATCTTCCATTGGACAGGATGCACACACTTTTGAAGTTAGCGTGCAGCCTGTTCAACAAAACTCAAGCATCTGCACGCCAGATTCTTCAGCTTCTAGGACATATGGCGGCAGCTATCTACGTGGTCCCCCACACCAGACTTCACGTATGTCGCTTACAGTGGGGCCTAAAAACACAGTGGTCTCAGTTTCATCAGCCACTCACTTGCAAAATTCACATAATCAACTTAATGAAGGAGGACATTCAATGGTGGCTCTCTCCTTCCAACCTCTCCACGGGGGCCCCCCTTTCATCTACCTCCTCATCAACTCACGCTCACCACGGACGCATCCAGGAGGGGCTGGGGGGCCCACCTTGGCGACCTAAAAACCCAAGGACTCTGGACTCCCCAGGAAGCCACATACCAAATCAACCTCCTAGAACTACGTGCCATTTGGAAAGCACTTCAAACCTTCTCCACTCAAGTCCAACACTCTCAAACCTTATGGTTTATACCGACAACCATGTGGCAATGTTTTATACAAACAAAGAAGGAGGGTCCGGTTCTTGGATGCTATGTTGGGAAGCACTTCGAATACTTCACTGGACTCTCAAGTTCCAAATCTCAATACAAGCCACTTATCTTCCCGGCCTAGAAAATATAACAGCAGATCGTCTAAGCCGAGTTTTTCACCCTCACGAATGGACACTGAATCTAGAGGTAGCAACGAACATTTTCCAACAATGGGGTTTCCCCTCAATAGATCTCTTTGCAGCGGAAACCAACAGACAGGTTCAAACCTTCTGTTCCATTTATCCTAGCAGCATACGCTTAGCCCCAGATGCCTTCCTCATTCCATGGACACCAGGCTTGATGTATGCTTATCCTGCCATTCCATTAATCTCTCGGACAATTCAAAGGTGCATACAGGCGATGGCGGACATGATTCTCATTGCTCCAGCATGGCCAAGACAGCCGTGGTATCCGTATCTAATGCATCTTTCCATATGCCCAACAATACTGCTTCAAAACAGTCCAAATCTTTTGACGGAGGAAGGGGGCTCTCTCCTCTATCCGATGAATCAATCGCTTCATCTCACAGCATGGAGATTGAACGGCAAGTATTGAATCACCTTAATCTATCTAAATAGGTGGAAGATATCCTCATAGCATCCAGGAAACCTTCCTCCAGGCGTAACTATACAGGAAAATGGCATCGCTATCTAAACTGGTGCAATCCTAGGAACATAAATCCTTTATCTGCTACCACTTCTCAATTACTTCAGTATCTATACACCCTGTATGAAGCGGGTCTAGCGACCACCTCCGTTAGTCATCATCAGTGCTATTGCTGCCTTTCATGACCAATATAACAATCTGCCTATTTCAAATCATCCAATAATATCTAGATTCATGAAGGGCATGTTACAACTTCGCCCACTGGTGACCAAACCACCGGTACCATGGGATTTAAACATAGTTTTGGAACAACTCATGCTGGCTCCCTTTGAACCATTGGACACGAGCCACATAAAATGTCACATGGAAAACCGTTTTTCTAGTGGCCATTACATCAGCAAGAAGAGTCAGTGAACGCCAAGCTTTGGGTCACTACTTCCCCTATCTAGAGTTTTACCATGACAAAGTGACTCTTCAACCTCATCCCACCTTCCTACCTAAGGTTGTCTCCTTGTTTCATCTCAATCAAACTATCACTCTCCCCCTTTTATGCCAAAACCACATTCTAATGACCGAGAAAAACTTTTACAAACTCTAGACTGTAAAAGAGCTCTAGCCTACTATAAACAAAGGACTCGGTCCACTTCCAGGCACTCTCAACTGTTCCTATCTTTTAACCCCAATGATCCGGGCCAGCCCGTTTCAAAAGGACTATAGCCAGTTGGTTATCACAGTGTATTCTATTCTGCTACAATAAACGTTCCATCAAACTTGATAGTAAGCCTAAAGCACATCAGATACGCGCCACAGCAGCATCAGTTGCACACTTGCACAATGTTCCATTGTTAGATATCTGCAAAGCAGCAACTTGATTGTCCATTCATACCTTTATGTCACACTACTCTCTACAACAACAAACTACCTCTGATGCAGCACTGGGCACTGCAGTCTTATCAACTTTAAAAAAGATATGAGACTATCTACTACTTCAAGGATTGCTGTCCACACCTTCAAAAACATTATACATGGATGCAACCCGGGGGCTTGGGACTCCCAGACAGCATGGCTAATTCAGCCCTGCTATCGACAGGAAAAGCAAGTTTGCTTACCGTAAACGGTGTTTCCATGTGTTCCTTCCCTCCTCATTAGACAGTCAACTACAGGACACACGGACTTTATCTTACCTATCGCTTGGCTACAAAGAAACTGAAGAGAGGGAACCGTGCGGGAACACCACCGCGCAGCCGCACAGAGTCAAAGCTCTGTTTTAGCTGAGGAGACTCCACCTACTTCGGCTCGCGACGCTTCCCAGACAGCATTGCTAATTCATCCTGTTATCTATGGAAACACTGTTTACGGTAAGCAAACTTGCTTTTCCTGTCTTTTAACCAGTTTGCAATCCACAAAAGTCCATTGTCTTCTATCCAATGACTTTTTAATTTTGTTAGAAGCCTGTCATGTGGAGTTTGTCAAACGTCATCTGAAAGTCCCTAGCAGCTTACCTTTATCCACATGTTTATTAACCCCTTTAAAAAATGTGGCAGATTTGAGGCAAAACATCTCTTGGGTAAATCCATGCTGGCAAGCGTCCCATTAAACCATGTATATCTAGATGTTTTGTGATTTGATCTTTAGAATAGTTACCACAAATTGTCCTGGCACCAAAGTCAGGTTCACTGGTCGATAGTTTATAGCTGATCTTTGACTTTCCTTTCATTTCTTTACAACTAAGGATCTGCTGTGTTTATTTCATGCTTTCTTGAATTGTGGTGTTTTTCTTCCACTGTGAGGTGATGCACACATCCTCCACCCTTTTCATGAAGAAATATTTTTTAATGTTCCTCCTGAGTCTATAATAATAGTAAGGCGACTTTAGCAGTATCTTTGTAGGTAAACAAATAAGGTCAGGTATATCTAATTGAAGTAAAATTTGCAATGAATCTAACACAATTGGAGTCTTAAAAAATTCCCTGAAATCATTTGTTATAAGAATTATGTGTAACTGGAATTGCATTTCATGGAGACTATATAATCTTATTTCTATTGCTTTTCAGTGTTCTGATAAGGTGCGGGATTGGATTACGGCTTTTATTAAGAATAGAATGCAATACGTGACTTACATGAATGAATCTTCCCAATCAGTTAGTCTTCATGCTGGTGTTCCTCAAGGGTCCGCCTTATCAGCTGTTTTGTTTAACATTTATTTAACCCCAATTGCATAATTGCTTGCTACCATGTCTGATGGTGTAAGATCTGTGCTGATGACATAGTTTTTTGTTGTTTCTTTTTAATCCGTATTTGATTGACTTGGAAAGAAACTTTAGATCATTTACAACTTTGTTTGGTTACATCATAGTAAGTTGTCTCTGAATATGTCTAAAACTGAATTCCTGGTTTTGAAACAATCATATTCTTGGAAGAAATATCCTTCTATTGCTTTGGATAATTGTGTTTTCATAAAATCTTGGCATTTTACTGGACTCTCACCTCTTTTAAACTACAAATTAAAGCTGTTATTTGAGCTGGTTTTTATAAGCTACGAGTGATTGCTGGTGTAAAAATGTTCTTGCCTGCTGATTTTCGATTGGTGGTTCAAGCTATTATTTTTCCTATGATTGATTATTGTAATAGCTTGTATTTAGGACTTCCTGCTTCTACATTACAACCTTTGCAGCTGTTTCTCAACACTGCTGTCCACCTGCTGACTGGCACTAAATTAAATCAACACAATACTCCAGTTTTGTTCGATTTACATTGGTTGCCATTAAAAAGTGCATTGCTTTTAAAGTTATGCTTACCGCTAAACTGTGAACCCAAGCACTTGTTCATGGGGGAATGCTTTATTGAAAATGTACAAACCATCTAGAGTGCTTTGTTCGTCTCAGAGGGGCCTGTTAGACATCCCTTCAGTTAGACTTGCTCGTCTTTCTTCTACCAGAGACGTGGCCTTCTTGGTAGTGGCCCCTGTGCTATGGAATTTGTTACCTATTGAATTGAGACTGAATCCTTGTGGCAAAACGTTCAAGGTGATGCTTAAGAACTTCTTTTTGCAGCAGGCTATCTAAATGATCCTTACTGATTACTGTCTTGCAGTTATGTGATACAGGTGGCTCTATAACAATTTACTGTTTAGATATTTATTTACTGTATTCGTTAGTATAACTTTATATTTAATTTTTATGTAAATTACTATTTTATGTGTGTTTTATCTTCTACATTGCTTTTTAGTGTGAGGCGATTAATAAATTTATTCATTCATTCTGTTTTCTAAATGCATGTTTAATTGGGGAAAGCGGAATTGGTTTCACATTCAAACCAATAATTTCTATGAGTGTAGTCTCTCTACTGAGTACTATCTCATAAGAACATAAGAAATTGCCATGCTGGGTCAGACCAAGGGTCCATCAAGCCCAGCATCCTGTTTCCAACAGAGGCCAAACCGGGCCACAAGAACCTGGCAATTACACAAAAACTAAGAAGATCCCATGCTACTGATGCAATGAATAGCAGTGGCTATTCCCTAAGTAAAGTTGATTAATAGCCATTAATGGACTTCTCCTCCAAGAACTTATCCAAACCTTTTTTGAACCCAGCTACACTAACTGCACTAACCACATCCTCTGGCAACAAATTCCAGAGCTTTATTGTGCGTTGAGTGAAAAAGAACATAAGAAAATGCTATACTGGGTCAGACCAAGGGTCCATCGAGCCCAGCATCCTGCTTCCAACAGTGGCCAATCCAGGCCACAAGAACATGGCAAGGACCCAAACACTAAGAAGATCCCATGCTACTGATGCAATGAATAGCAGTGACTATTCCCTAAGTAAAATTGATTAATAGCTGTTAATGGACTTCTCCTCCAAGAACTTATCCAATCCTTTTTTAAACCCAGCTACACTAACTGCACTAACCACATCCTCTGGCAACAAATTCCAGAGCTTTATTGTGCGTTGAGTGAAAGAATTTTCTCTGATTAGTCTTAAAAGTGCTAATTGCTAACCACTTGCTAACTTCCTCTGGTTTTTCTCCTATCTCAACAATAAAGATTACACTGAAAGAATTGCTAACTCTGAATCCTCTCACATTCCCCTCACCCAAGGCGTCCCTCAGGGCTCTTCCCTCTCCACTCTCTTTAATATTTACCTTTTGCCACTTTGCCGCCTTCTCTCTGACCTTGGCCTTAAGTTTTTGTTATATGCAGATGTTGTCCAAATCCTCATCCCCTATTCAAGAATCACTCACCAAATCACTCCAGTTCTGGGAATCATGCCTTGCATCCATCAACACCCTACTCTCCAATCTCCACCTTGCCTTAAATGCCTCCAAAACAGAACTCCTCATAATCTCTAATCACCCAGACTGTACACCCCAATCTTCCTGTGACAACACCCCCCTTGCAAGCGCTCTCCCACACACCGTGAGAGATCTTGGTGTCTCCCTAGACCAACAACTAAATTTCAAACATCACATCAACACAATTATAAAGGGAGGTTTCTTCAAACTCCACATCCTTAAAAAAAACTTAAACCCCTTCTCCATACTCAAGACTTCAGCACAGTACTTCAGATGACTATATTATCAAATCTGGATTATTGCAACTCCTTATTAGTGGGTCTCCCCTTTTCTACTGTTAAACCCCTTCAAATGTTGCAGAATACTATGGCTAGGATTCTAACAAATACCCGCAAAGGTGACCACATCATCCCCATTCTAAAGGACCTCCATTGGTTACCCATTTCCTCCTGCATTAGATGCAAAACTCTTACCATCATTCATAACTCCCTGTATAATCACAATCATTCTTGGCTCGAGGATGTGCCTCGCTTCCGCTCATCCAATCGTCCCACCAGAACCACCCTCGCAGGAACTCTCTATACCCCTACCCTTTAAAACCGCACACCATGCCTCCAGCAGAGAAAGAGCCCTCTCTATCGTCGGCCCCTCCCTCTGGAACACCCTGCCCACGGAACTCCGATTAGAACCATGTCTGCGCAAATTCAGAAAAGGAATTAAGACCTGGCTCTTTAAATTAGCTTATCCAGACTCTGACCAAACTTAGCCTGTGCCCCATCTATTGTACTCATCCGCGAAGTTGTCTATTGCTTAGTGTATAATTTTTCCTTGCCATTATTTAATACCTTGCATCATTTGACTTTTGCTCTTCATATTGTTTCCTTCCGGCTTACTCCCTTTGCAATGTCTGTCCAAACTGTTTGTATAATTTATGCTTGCGATGTCCTAGTTCCCGCAGAATTTTAGTCTGCAAAGTTTTTAAATTATTTGTACATATATGGTCGTATCTTGTACCTTCAATAAGGTTATCCCTGCCTGAACCTCCTCCCCCCAGGTACTGTTCCTTTTTTACCTTATTACTTATGGCTTTCCTTCTCTGCTGCCGCTCGTTCTCCTCTCTTCACTTCTGCTCCCCTCCCCCCATCCCTGTTTGTATTTTTCATCCTTTTCAGTTATATTGTAAACAGACATGATGTTCCCGCGAATGTCGGTAAAAAACATTAATACATAAAATAAAATGGCATGCCCCCTAGTCCTTCTATTATTCTAAAGTGTAAATAACCGATTCATATCTACCCATTCAAGATCTCTTATGATCTTAAAGACCTCTATCATATCCCCCCTCAGCCGTCTCTTCTCCAAGCTGAACAGCCCTAACCTCTTCAGCCTTTCCTTATAGGGGAGCTGTTCCATCCCCTTTATCATTTTGGTTGCCCTTCTCTGTACCTTCTCCATCACAACTATATCTTTTTTGAGATCCGGCGACCAGAATTGTACACAGAATTCAAGGTACGGTCTCACCATGGAGCAATATAGAGGCATTATGACATTTTCCGTTTTATTAACCATTCCTTTCCTAATAATTCCTAACATTCTGTTTGCTTTTTTGACTGCTGCAGCACACTGAGCCGACGATTTTAAAGTATTATCCACTATGATGCCTAGATATTTTTCCTGGATGGTAGCTCCTAATATGGAACCTGACATTGTGTAACTACAGCAAGGGTTATTTTTCCCTATATGTATCACCTTGCACTTGTCCACATTAAATTTCATCTGACATTTGGATGCCCAATCTACCAGTCTTGCAAGGGCCTCCTGTATTGTATCACAATCTGCTTGTGAATAATTTTGTATCATCCGCAAATTTGATAACCTCACTGATCGTAATCCTTTCCAGATCATTTATATAAATATATATATTGAAAAGCACTGGTCCAAGTACAGATCCCTGAGGCTCTCCACTGTTTACCCTTTTCCACTGAGAAAATTTACCATTTAATCCTATTCTCTATTTCCTGTCTTTTAACCAGTTTATAATTCATGAAAGGACATCGCCTCCTATCCCATGACATTTCAATTTTCTTAGAAGCCTCTCATGAGGGACTTTGTCAAATGCCTTCTGAAAATCCAAATACACTACATCTACCGGTTCACCTTTATCTACATGTTTATTAAACCCTTTGAAAACATGAAGGAGATTTGTTAAGCAAGACTTCCCTTGGGTAAATCCATGTTGACTGTGTTTCATTAAACAATGTCTTTCTATATCCTCTATGATTTTGATCTTTAGAATAGTTTCCACTATTTTTCCCAGCAATGAAGTCAGGCTCACTGGTCTATAGTTTTCCGGATCGCCCCTGGAGCCCTTTTTAAATATTGGGGTTACACTGGCCACCCTCCAGTCTTCAGGTACAATGGCTGATTTTAATGATAGGTTACAAATTTTAACTGCCCATGGATGTAAACCGACATGATATGTTTTTACATGAATGCCAGCATACAAAAACTAATAAATAAATAAATAGATCAGAAATTTCATTTTTTAGTTCCTTCAGTACCCTAGGATGCAAAGACTGTTCTAACCATGTGATTTTTAATTTATTAAAGCAGAAAAGTGAAAAGGAATCTTATCTCAATCAGATCTCTGTATAAACAATTTTAAACATCTGCTGCTTTGAAAGAGAAAGGCACTCAGAAACTAACTGCATGTTTCAACTCATCCTGCCATGTATGTTCTTTCCTGAAATAAACAGTATTTATAGTATTTCATTACATATAGGGATAAAATATCAAATTTAACTCTATACAGGCAAACAAACTAGTATCATTTCTTAATAAGTTTTCATTAAGTATGTTGGACAATTGGCCAATAACAGTTGTAAGAGACAGGGGCTGAGAAACTAGTCTTCAAACAAAACTAGCTACTATGAGTAACATACAAATCTTATTACAAACTATAAAAACAAGCAGTCCACGGCTGTAAGGCTGTAAATGTAAGGCTCCCTGTACTATAGCCCAACCAAGGGTTAAATCCTGATTCTTTGCTCTCATAAGGGGGAGGGGAGCATGGAACTGATCCTGAACTCTGGGAATCTAATCCGGTGCCTATCCTACGCTCCCGTGGAACCATAAACATGTTAAGATAATGCAAATGTCGTGTTAAAGACTTTCCTGTCTTTTTATGCTTAATGAATTATGGCAATTGTTGCAGAACCAGGGCTGTAAAGCTGCCGTCCTTCCGCCCACACTGCCCATTTCTTACAATGCTTAGTAATGATTTTAGCTTCATGTGGCTATAATTCACAAACTAATGTTAGGGGACTGATGGATCCTGTACCTTGTGACATAATGAATTTAAACTTAGAATGCCTTAAAACAAAACAAATTACCAACTTTAAGCTACTATGTAACAGTCAGTAATGAAACAAAAATTCAGCAAAAAGTAAATGAAAATACTTATGTATATGAATGAAAAATATACTCACGTGGTCACATGAATCTCACGTAGTGCCTAATCATGCCCGTCTTGATTAGTCTGACCCCTGGCCCAGACTAATTCTGATCGGACGCGTGGCCTCGACCAGATCTTGCAGCCGGATCCACGACCTCGACTGGATTCGCCAGCTGGATCCGCAACCTCGACTGGACCTGCCGCGCTCGAACCATCCTCTGCTACCAAAATGTTAAAAACCTTGAAACTTACCCCGCCTGGTTTCCTCCCCATAGATAGCCAGTGATGAAACAGACTTTCAGTTTCAAAACATAACATTTATTAAGTAGCTTAGAGATCTTATAAGAGCTGGCAGGATTTGTTTATTTCATGCATGCATACAAAGTTAAGATAACAGAAACCATAAGGAAAATCAAGATTGTGTTTTCCTTATGAAGTAAACGGAACCCAGCTTACAGAATATAGTTTTGTGAGCAATGCCAGTTTGCTCATCGTTTTAAATTTGCATTGGTCTTTTATACTGTTAAACATGGCTCCCCCCTCCCCTCTCTCATCCCTTATGTTTGCTAGTAATTTTCCTTCATGTGCCTCTCAGACATCACATATTCTGCTTACTTGGTGCTTCCTTTCAGGTCGATACTGTAAGACCGCGGGAGAGCGGACGAACGCCCGCTCTCCCGGCGCGCGCACTGGCCCTTCGCCGGTGTGGGCGATTCAGTATTTAAATGAGGCGACGCAGTGCAAACGAGGAAAAGGAGGGGCTAGGGACACTAGCGTGTCCCTAGCCCCTCCTTTTGGCCTGGAGCGGCGGCTGTCAGCGGGTTTGACAGCCGACGCTCAATTTTGCTGGCGTCGGTTCTCGAGCCCGCTGACAGCCACGGGCTCGGAAACCGGACGCCGGCAAAATTGAGCGTCCGGTTTTCGGCCCGACAGCCGCGGGCCGAATTCAAATTTTTTTTTTTTTTTTTACTTTTTTTACCTTTGGGGACCTCCGACTTAATATCGCTATGATATTAAGTCAGAGGGTGCAGAGGGTGCACAGAAAAGCAGTTTTTACTGCTTTTCTGTGCACTTTCCTGGCGCCGGAAGAAATTAGCGCCGACCCAAAGGTCGGCGCTAATTTCTTAGAGTAAAATGTGCGGCTTGGCTGCACATTTTACTTACTGAATCGCGCGTGCATACCTAATAGGGCCATCAACATGCATTTGCATGTTGAGGGGCGCTATTAGGTGCTGCGGGTGGGCCGCGTGTTTTCCTCCCCTTACTGAATAAGGGGTAAGGGAAAACACGCGTCCAGAGCAGGCTGACAGTGTGCTCCGACGGAGCACACTTTACTGTATCGACCTGTTTGTTTCTTGTTACTTTCTTGGCACCTTTCTTATCAGGAATTCACTCTGCACTCTCATGCCGTTCTCAGCCTCAGTTGTTCTGTCTCTGTGCTGAATTTTTTTCTCTTCAGGCCTTTTTATTCCAGTTACTAGTAAACATGGGGCAGTTTTCTTAAAGCAGTAATTAACCTAAATCCTCACACCTAATGCCAGAGCCTCCTGGCATGTTAACAAAAATTGTTTTCTAAGCTGCTGTGTAACTCTGTAAATATCTAGCAAAATCAAACTTTTTGGTCTAAAATATAGCTTGTCTATTGTGGGGAAAAAAATCTTGCAAATGAAGCACGATCCTGGGTAAGAACAAAAGTGTTCCCCTTTGCAATACCTCTTCTAATCTGTCCAGTATTCCAGTCAAGTCTAAGAGTAGCTGTGGAAACATGTCCTACTAGAAAAGAAGCCAGTACTGCTTTCATCCCAAAAGGTAAAAAAATAAGCCTTAGAAATAGGTGGCACCGCTTCAGCTTGAACTTTTAGCATTCTACGAGAGGCGAGGTAATTTAATTGGGGAAATTCAAGAGACACATTCAAATGTATAGAGAAATTTTCCAACTTCTCAATTTTCCTCATCTGAACCAAACTCCCTTGGGTCAGGCCTGCTTGAATGTTAGACATTTGCTCCATTCATTGTTCTAAAGCAGGGTGGGCAATTTCGGTCCTTGAGAACCATAGACAAGCTAGTTTTTCAGGATATGGAGACAGTGCATACAAATCTATCTCATGAGTATTCATTGTGGATATCCTGAAAACCTGGGCAGTTTGTGGCTCTCGAGGACCAGAGTTGGCCATCCCTGCTCTAAAGTCTCCATTTTCTCCTTGAGAGAAACCAGGGAGAGCTCATTAGATTGGATTTGTTGAAAAATACCCAAAGTCATAGTAACTAAAAGTCTTCCAATTTCGGTTCCCACAACCAACAGTTCTCCATTTCTCCTCCCCGGAGATACCAAGTTTACACTAACTGCTTCCTTACATTTAATCCCTGCAGTGCTTCAAGAAGGTGCTTCTCCATATATTGATGTGAACGTAGCTCTCATCTCGTCCTGCAGCACCGAGACAGACTTCTTTGGAGCCAAGCAGCAAGGTGGAGAGCAAATTGTAGGTGCATCTGGTCTGAAAGAAACCTCTTTCTTTCATTGCTGTGGTGAGTGCCCAACGTCACCGACCGCAGCGGAGTTTGTCCCGCGAAAAATCACCAATGACGAGGTAAGGAACCCCATTATCTCTGGTTGATGCAAAAGGGCTACAGGAAACACTAGAGATTGCTCACTCAGCTTACCCATCCATTTAGTATGAGGCATTTTAAAACCAAGAAAAACATTTCACAATCAGGCGGAGCTTAACAAACCTATTCCCTGCTGGTTGCTGCCATCTTGAACCCACACACAAGTTTTGAAGGTCATGTTTACACTGCTACTTTTCCAGCATGAATAGCATTAGACTTTCCTATTCCTGTTACTCAATTCTGGTTGTAGGATACCACTGTGATTGATTTCTTTTTTTCCCTCTATCTGGAAGACGTAATGTTTATAGTAACATAGTAATGATGGCAGAAAAAGACCAAGTGGTCCATTCAGTCTGCCCTGCAAGTTTCTTATGGTAGTAACTGCTGCTCCATGCAGGTTACCCACTAGCCTTATGTTAAGGGCAGTAATATTAACAATCAAAACCAAGCAACTGTCAAACCCATAACTAAATTACTTCTAGCAACATTTTTACAGGGTGAGCAGAACTTCTTGATGATTCAGACAATGTTTGAACTTGCATTGCTTTATGGCTCTTTGGACTTGACCATAGAAGCAGTCCTGTGCTTTTTCCCTAAAGTCTGCGCCTCTGTACCTCATACCATAAAAGTCAGGGCCCAGTCGTCTGAATCCAGTTTCCCTTTTTTTCCCCCTGTCATTGAACTGGAGAGCGATGTTGCAGTTGCATCAAAATCATGAAAGCTAATTGGTATAGGATAGTAATCCACATGACTTATGTTAGGGGTAGTAGCTGCCACTCCTTACAGGTTACCCCCATGCACCCGCTTCATTTCCACCTCTAGCCTTTGGGGATCCACAGTGTTTATCCCATGACTTTTTCATTTGTTTACGTGTTTCCTATTTACTACCGTTTACTGCTGGAAAGACTTCAGAAAGTTAAACCAGTAACAAAATAAGGAAAAAGGGACAGATTTGTCTCTTTGCAGATAAGATCTACAACAGGGTAGACATATCAGATGAAGTGGTAAAAGTGAAGAGAAGTCCAGTTTTTTGGCAACTAAGATTTAATACAAAAAGGTGCAGTTACGCATTTCGGGATGCAAAAACTCAAGGGAGCACAGTACATAGTCTGACTGTTGTCCACCAAGCAGCAGGAGGAGGATCTGAGGGGTGATAATATCTGATTATTACAAGGTTGTTAAAACAGTGCAAGAAGGCAGGAGCAAGAGCCAGTTGAATACTAAGGTATAAGCAGCACAAAAGAGGAGGGCAGTGATGCTTCTGTTTAAATCCAATGGTGAGATTTCATTCCGATTCAGGAAGAGGCATCTCGAAAGGAATATAGACAGAAGTAGAGGTAGTCAAAAGGAGGGCTATCATAATGGTGCAGTATTATAAAGTGAGACTTGAAGACCCTAGCAGAGAGAGGAAGATGGGGAATATGTTAGTCATTGAAATGTCTCAGATATGCATAATACACAGGAGACATCATTTTCCAGTGGAAAGAAAGTTCTGTTACGAGGAATCATAGTATGAAATTGAATAGGAGACAAGGAGCAAGATAAGGAAATATCTCTTCAGAGAGAGAGAGAGATTGGAAGATGTATGGAACAGCCTCCCAGAAAGGTGGTGGAGGCAGAAGCAGAATAGTTTAAGAAAACCTGCAATAAGCGCAGAGCATCCTTAGATACAGGAAGTGAGGATAAATCTGGAGATCAAGCAGGATAGAAAATGCACCTTGCAATCTTTACACAGCATCATAGGTTTCTAAGTTTCTCTGGACACACTTTGTAGTCTAGTTCCAGGAGATGGAAATGTGATTTTAGAATGGACTGGGATGGTTCCTAATACACCTTCTGGAATGTTTCCTTCCACTTGCTTGCAAACCCTGCACATGCATAAGCAAGATCTACAGTTTGCAGTTAGCCCAAGATGGGGATCAATAAGTTGATGCATCTTAGAAATATAATTTGAAATAATGACAAGGAAGCTATAAAGGGACAGTGGTAAATTAGGGTAAAATTGCTTATCACACGGAAGTTTAAACTCGCTTCAACATGCTTTTTCTAATGACGCTTCTAGGACTTATTGAGCATGCACAAAACATCTCAGATAAGTAAATGAAGGAGCTGAGCCCAGCCTTCCTAGCCACTGGAGATCAGTACATGGAGTATATGTAGCATTAGCCATGATTAAAGGCCTCTGTTACAGTTTCTCCGGGCCTGCCTACCTATCTATATAGCAGCAGTTTGTGAGGCTGGAGCAGATTCAGATTGGTATGGCAGTGCAGAACAAGCGTACAGCCTGATAAGGGAACAAACTACTTGTGTGTGCCAGGTTCCAGTGAGAACCAGAGTTTGTGTGACGGCTGAGCTGGTTGGGAAAAGATTAAAAATAGAAGAACCAGGGTAGCTGCAAACGAAGGCTCCTCTTTCTGTACATAGCTCCAGTAGAGATCCGCTTCATTTGAAATAGGAGCAGAAAGAAACTGCTGAGTCTCCAAAATAATTTTTCTTTCTTTCTTTCTTGTTTATTTTCCCCTTCGCGTAGAGCTCTTGAGCCCATCGTCATTTCAGGATGAGTAACAGCCATCCACTCCGTCCATACACGTCAGTGGGTGAAATTGACCATGTCCATATTCTGTCTGAGAATGTTGGGGCGCTGATCAATGGGGAGGAGTACAGCGACGTCACCTTTGTGGTGGAGAAAAGACGATTTCCTGCTCACAGGGTGATTCTGGCCGCCAGATGTCACTATTTCAGGTAAGGGCCTCGGGAGATGCTGAATAAAGTAATAACATTCTTATATCGCCTTGTACCTGACAGAAGGATACATATTTTTTGTATTATCTGTTGAAATTGATACTTGATTTATCAGCTTGGAAGGATAAAATGTTTTCTTGAGCATGCTTGGATTAGACCTTGTGAATCTCAAGTTTAGTTAACAGTAAGGTGACCATATAACTCCATGTCAAGGGGGACAAGCTGAGCTAGTCTGCTTTTACCTCATTGCACCATGCAGTTCTGATTTCTTTTTGAGTTCCATAAGCCCAATTAACAGGAAAGCACTTAAAATAGAAGTGACCACAAAGCCAATCCAGTCCAAAACAATATTTCCCTGTACCTACCCGGATCAGTCCAGATTGAGCCTCCTTTCCAGCAGATGGAGACAGAGAAAAACTTAAAGGGTATCATATATCGGGACAGTGCTCCTCCTGTGTCCCTTCAGTATTTCTCTATCTCCAGCAGATGCAGATAGCAGAACCTGTTGTTCCCTTTCTTTGTAGTGGTTTCTTGTTTTGCGGAAGTTCTTCTTCTTCTTTCTATGTTAATAGAGGATCAAGCAAGTATTTGTTAATTTCAAGTATTTATTTAAAAAACAACAAAAAAAAAGACAAAGGTTTAGTCATCAGGAGCAGCATTATTCTGACTCCTCGCTCTTGCTTGGGCCTGGGAGGTTCTGTCCCTTTGATTTCTTCAGCCTAGGACCCTTTCCCGGTGGCCTATTGCCTGGCTCCAGGGTGATACTGGTGGTCCAGTCCCTCCCCCGTGGAGACCCCTGAGAAGTTTCATGCCTCTGGTCTCTTGCTGACAGAGAAGTAATTTTCCTCTGTCCCTTTAAGCTGTTAAATAAAATGTACAATCCTTTTTTTTTTTAATCAGTACCTTGGACAAGGACCGGCAGCTTACGGGGAAGGAGCAGAGAGCAGTTTTTCTCTCTCCCGGTCGCAGCCAGGCACAGAAAGACTTTGCACCCCCCCCCCCCACAACCGAACTCGTGCTGGCGATGCCGCGATCTGCTCCATTTTGTATTGCATGCGGGGAGTCGGCCTCATGGTTCTCCCGCAACGGGGTTTGCTCTAATTGTTTACCCGGCAGGGAGGGGCCCTCTTCAGTGCAGGCGAAATCAGCTGCCCACGTTCGAGCCGGAAAGCGCGCTGCTAGGCCGGCCCCGTTCCCGAAAACTGCGGGAACAGCGGCCATCTTGTCTGCAGATTTTGGGCCTGTTTCCTTGCCGGACGGGGGAAGGGGTTGTGAATTTCATCAATCCCTCCTGGATTTAAGCCCCGTGGACTCTGCAGATGTGATCCCTGACCCTCAGGACGATATCCCCCCTCCTCCAATACCAGGGAAAGCCCCTATTCATTTTTCCACTGATTTTGTACTTTTATTATACAAGGCTTATGCAGCTACTTGCTGCAGCAGGAGGATCCCCCCCAAAGATCCCCCTCCTGTGAAGGTTCCTAAAGGCCCTCCACCTGCAAAGGTGCCTAGGGTATGTACAGACCAGGGACCCAAACTCCCGGATTCCCAAGGTACTAATTGGGTGCAGACTATACCAGGGGTGCAAAACCCTCTGGATCCTCCTACCCCATCTCCTCCGCTTCCAGACGCTGATCCAGATGCAGAAACTATAACCCAGAATCCACCGGTCGAAGGGGATGACCCGCGGGTCTTACACTTGTTCCAGTGGGAGGAGCTGGACCCGCTCATACCTTTTTGTTCTAGCTGAGCTGGGTATAGATGCCCCTCCAGACGAAACCGCAAGTACCCCGGTTTCCAGTAATGTAGATCCTGTCCTGGCAGGACTGAGAGCCCCTCCATGTACCTTCCCTTTTCATCCTATGCTAATGCAGTTACTACTCCGAGAATGGGAAGCTCCGGAATCCGGCTTACGAGTGGGCAGAGCAATGGCCAAGCTCTATCCCCTCCCAGACCAATGCCTAGAGATGCTCAAGTTCCCTAAGGTGGATGCTTCGGTTTCCGCTGTCACGAAGATAACCACCATCCCGGTGGTTGGAGCATGACTTTGAAGGATCTTCAGGATCGGAAGTGGAGATACATCTCAAACGGATTTTTGAAGTGTTAGCGCTCGGTGTTCGGGCAACAGTCTGTAGCAGTCTTAGGTGGGTTCAACGACTACTCAGCACCCAGGACCTCCCATTTGCAGAGGCGGACTGGCTGGAGGCCGCGGTTGCGTATGGAGCTAATGCCCTCTATGATCTCCTCGGGGTGCAGGCCAGAGCCATGGTTTCAGCTGTTTCGGCCAGATGCCTCCTCTGGCTGTGAAATTGGGCAGCAGACTCCTCTTCTAAATTGCATTTGGTTCAGAGGTCTTGTAAGAGGATTTAGCAGTATCTCACCCACTCGAAATATAGCTTGGGTACATCCCATGCATTTGGACTGGTCTGACTGGATAAAGAGTAAATTAGTTCTTACTTCCTTTCCTTGAGTCCAGCCAGACCAGTCCTGGACCCTCCCTTATCTGCCAAACGTGTGAGATTCTGTGGTTATTTCTTTTCTGAAAGATATATATAATTTTAATCAAATCTTCAGTGGATAAGGTTCGGGAATAGAAATCTATTGGGTTTATCCTAATTGTGTTTATTGGTGAAATCCCCTGGTTTGAGAGAGGGGGAAGTTTGTTTTTAGTATGTTGTTCTTAGCTTGTGATACTGGTAAGCTGAGGGACCACAGGAACCTATGTAAAGTGATATCAGCAAGCTTGTTAATCTCTGCCTCCGTCTGCTGGTTGGTGGACATAACCCATGCGCTTTGGTTTATCCTTGAGTTCTTCACTCCTTCCGACTGGTTTGTTGGAGGGAATGGAGATGAAGCTAAGATGCTTGTGGTATGTCTCTGTCTACCTGCAGGGAGAGATACTGCTTTAGTTTTTTCTCATTCTCATGCTCTTCTAAAAACTCAATTAACTGCATAGCAACTGCTTTTTCAATAATTTTACTAAGGAACAGTAAATTTGAAACAGATCTATAGCTATCCATGCAATTTAAATCATGAATGACTTTTTGAAGAATAGTTTAACTACAGTACACTTCAAAAGGGATGGAAAAACTTGCACTATTGATAGGCCATTGACTAATATAAGTAGCCACTCCAAAAGTGCATCCTTAACTACTTTAAGAAGGATGCCAGACAAGGTTCCAAACTACAACCTGTCAACCTCAGTGATCTTAAAATCTCAGTTAACTGTTGTGAATTAATTCTCCCAGACACTTTCTACTTCCTTATGTCTACTTTGAGATCATTTATTTATTTAGTAGTTTTTCTATACCGATAACCGTTTACACATCGTATCATTTACAGGGAACACGTAAAAGGCCTAAATATATGGCAAAACAATTACATAGAATGCATATGAAACAGGAAACCTCAACACATAATAGCAAATACGTAATAGTAAGCACATAATAGCAAATACGTAATAGTAAGCACATAATAGCAAATACCTAATAGTAAGCACATAATAGCAAATACATGGACAGGATGGTAACAGGGTAATGTGATATGTTGGAGGAATGGGAGAGAATGCAAAGGACGGAGGGGAAAACTGGCATAGGTACATATTAGAGGCAGGAGTATAGTAGAGGTTGGTTATGATTTCTGTGAAGGATGGGCGCGTAAAGGTTAGGAGAAGATCATCCTTCACCTCAGCATCTTCTTGCCAATCCATAAAAGCGATGGGGAAGCAACACTTCCTGACTTACATCTCAATGATGAGGAATGACCTTTTTCACATTTTACAATACAATTATGTAATGCATGAAAGAAGAACATAATTTACATCTACATCTTAAAGGAAAAAGGAATATAAATGTATATAAAATCTTTGGTTCCAAGTAGCTTGCATCTGGTAAGGGATTATTCTGCTTCTGGCACAGATGAGCAAGGAAATTACTCTGTCCTGATAATGTTAAAAAAAAAAAGTAAAAAGTAAAATGAATTGTTTTTAAAATGAGAAGCAAGAGTTCACTCTCTAAATTCCAGATACTAGGCTGATAGCATTGACAAAAAAATCAATAGTACATATTTCCTCTACACAACAGGCATAAAGGCAAGAAGGTGGGTTGAGTGATGTGTGTCCATATAAATAAACTAGACTGCCTAGAAATTGTTCACAGTTTTCAAAGTTTAATTCTCAATAACTAGATTTTGTCTGTATAGAATATTGACAAGAAGTTTCAGGAGTTGCTGAACTTTAAGCCCTAACAAGTGAGACTTAAGGAGTTAAATATATGTATCTAAGAGGAGAGAAAGAAGGCAGGGGGTGGGATTTGAGACAGATATAAATATGTTAGATGTATAAATAATGCAGAAACCAACATTTTTCAATAGAAATAAAAAGTAATAAAACAGAAGGTTATGATATGAGGCTACAAGGAGATAGACCAAGGATGGTGGATGCATGGTACCTTCCTTCTACTACCTTCCAGTGAAGGTAGTAGAAGCCAAACTATTTGCGGAATTCAATAAATCCTGGGATAAGCACAGAGGATCCTTAGCCATGGGGGGGGAATAAGGGGGTAAAGCCTGGGATAAGCACAGAGGATCCTTACCTGTGAGGGAGTGAGGAGTAAAGCCTGGGATAAGCACAGAGGATCCTTAGCTGTGAGGGAGTGAGAGGTAAAGCCTGGGATAAGCACAGAGGATCCTTACCTGTGAGGGAGTGAGGGGTAAAGCCTGGGATAAGCACAGAGGATCCTTACCTGTGAGGGAGTGAGGAGTAAAGCCTGGGATAAGCACAGAGGATCCTTAGCTGTGAGGGAGTGAGGAGTAAAGCCTGGGATAAGCACAAAGGAACCTTGGCTGTGGGGGAGTGAGGGGTAAAGCCTGGGATAAGCACAGAGGATCCTTACCTGTGAGGGAGTGAGGAGTAAAGCCTGGGATAAGCACAAAGGAACCTTGGCTGTGGGGGAGTGAGGGGTAAAGCCTGGGATAAGCACAGAGGATCCTTAGCTGTGAGGGAGTGAGAGGTAAAGCCTGGGATAAGCACAGAGGATCCTTAGCTGTGGGGGAGTGAGGGGTAAAGCCTGGGATAAGCACAGAGGATCCTTAGCTGTGGGGGAGTGAGGGGTAAAGCCTGGGATAAGCACAGAGGATCCTTAGCTGTGGGGGAGTGAGGGGTAAAGCCTGGGATAAGCACAGAGGATCCTTAGCTGTGGGGGAGTGAGGGGTAAAGCCTGGGATAAGCACAGAGGATCCTTAACTGTGGGGGAGTGAGGGGTAAAGCCTGGGATAAGCACAGAGGATCCTTAGCTGTGAGGGAGTGAGAGGTAAAGCCTGGGATAAGCACAGAGGATCCTTAGCTGTGAGGGAGTGAGAGGTAAAGCCTGGGATAAGCACAGAGGATCCTTAGCTGTGGGGGAGTGAGGGGTAAAGCCTGGGATAAGCACAGAGGATCCTTAGCTGTGGGGGAGTGAGGGGTAAAGCCTGGGATAAGCACAGAGGATCCTTAGCTGTGGGGGAGTGAGGGGTAAAGCCTGGGTTAAGCACAGAGGATCCTTAGCTGTGAGGGTAAAGCCTGGGATAAGCACAGAGGATCCTTAGCTGTGGGGGAGTGAGGGGTAAAGCCTGGGATAAGCACAGAGGATCCTTAGCTGTGAGGGGTAAAGCCTGGGATAAGCACAGAGGATCCTTAGCTATGGGGGAGTGAAAGGTAAAGCCTGGGATAAGCATAGAGGATTTTTAAATATAGGATCAGTTAGGCTCAGCAGTATTGCATCAAGAATGGACATATTCAATGAGCCTTGAAGTGCTTATATACTATCATATTCTGTTTCTGTAAATTCACTCTTAGAGCAGTTCAGCTGGTGATATTTCTTGGGGCCGATATTCAGCTGCTGAGCAGCTCTGCTAGTTAGCCAGATAAACATATCCAGCTAATTAGCAGGCTGTGTTCAGTGGGCGGTCGCGCCGTTGAATATACCCGGCTATCTTAAATTTAGCCACATATATTTATGCAGCTATCTTTAGGGCAGGTCATTGGCACCACCAGTGTTAGCTGCATAAATTAAGCGGCTAACTCCACTCCTCCCAGAATCACGTCCTGTCTGCCCCTACCTATCGCCCCCAAACCTATCGCAGACATCCTAAACTGCTCGATCTCTTCAGGCACAGTACCCACACTACTTAAACAAGCCATAATCAAACCCTTCCCAAAAAAACCTACTCTTGACTCATCTGACCCAGCCAACTACCGTTCCATCTCCAACCTACCCTTCCTTTCCAAAATCCTAGAAAAAATTATCAACACTCAACTCACAAGCTACCTAGAAGATCACCACATTCTCTCCCCATCCCAATTCGGTTTCCGCCGACACCACAGTACTGAAACCCTCATCTCCCTATCTGACCATATCCTGAGGGCCCTGGACAATGGACAATCTTACTTACTAGCCTCTTGGACATATCCTCTGCATTCGACACTGTCAACTACAATATTTTGATTGAGCGCCTTCGAGAAATTGGAATATCCGGTGTTGCACTTTGCTGGATTCAATCATACTTCACCAACAGACAATACCAAGTAAAAAGTGGACACTGTGAATCTAAAACTATCAACTTATTACAAGGGGTTCCACAAGGCTCCTCACTTTCCTCCACCCTCTTCAACATTTACCTCCTTCCCCTTTGCAAACTCCTTTCCAAATTTGGCCTTCCACACTACATATATGCGGATGATGTACAGGTTCTCATACCTATTACCAATTCTCTTCCAGAGGCACTGAAAACATGGGATGTGGCTCTCACAACCATCAACTCCCTTGGCATTATTCTTGATAGCCACCACAGCCTTCAAAATTCATCAATTCCACCCTTAAAGATGGTTTTTTTAAGCTCCACACCCTAAAAAAACTGAAACCTCTGCTTCACTTCTCCGATTTCTGTACTGTCCTCCAAGCCAATATCCTCTCCAAGCTTGATTATTGTAATGCCATACTCCTTGGCCTCCCTAAATACGCTCTACGACCACTGCAGATACTCCAAAACTCGGCAGCACATATCCTCTCCAATGCCCACCGAGGCGATCACATCACCCCAGTTCTCAAACACCTACACTGGTTGCCTATCAACGCACGAATCATATACAAATCCTAACCATCATGCACAAAACTATCCACAACCAAGACATGCCCTGGTTCAAAGAACATCTACAATTCCGTGCCTCTAACTGACCTGTCAGAGCACAACACTGTGCCACACTACATACTCCCTCTCCCAAAAGTGCAAAGCTTAAGTCTACCAAAGAACGTGCACTCTCTTTAGCTGGCCCCTCCCTGTGGAACAAGATGCCCCCTAACCTTCGCCTCGAGCCTTGCCCAAAACGGTTTAAACAAAACTTAAAGGCTTGGCTCTTCACTCACACATACACCTAATCATCCGCAGCTCACTTCTCCTCCTCCTCTCTCCCCCTGTAAATGTCTTGTAAATTGCTTGTAATTACTTGTAAATATTTCCCCTGCTGTTACCCTCCCCGTTACCTTGTTTAATGTTGACACCCTTTGTATATGGGTGTCATGTTTATATGCTATATTAATTGTTCCCTGTGAAGCATCTTGCTACTTTCAGTTATCTGTAAACCGAGATGATGTTCCCAACGTGTCTCGGTATATAAAATGCTTAAAATAAATAAATACTTATACAACCAGAATTTAGCCGCATAACTCATTATGTGGCTAGAATTTAGCCACATACGGCTTTCAGTATTGCTGGCTAATGATTTAGAAGTATAACGTTTCAGTTATCTGTCTAAATGGCTTTTGAATATTCACTTCCTTGTGTTTATACAAAACAAGGATTGCCCTTTTTTCAGTATGGAACTGGGAAACATTCACTTCTTGTTGGATCCAGCACTGTGCTCACGGCGCTTGGCTATTACTATTAGCACGTTTTCCATCAGTGGCTTTTTAAAATCTGATTGGAATGATTTCTCTTCCATTTGTCAGGGTCTATTTTGAGCTTACCTTGCTTTATAATTGTTTATTTTAAGTCCATCTTACCAGTTGACTTTATATTTTGTGTACATGAAGACATTTTCATTTATGCTGTTATCTTCAACTGCAGAGCTTTGTTATATGGTGGAATGCGAGAATCGCAGCCCAAGGCAGAAATCCCACTGCAAGACACCACAGCAGAAGCATTTACCATGCTGATGAAGTATATCTACACGGGTCGTGCGACGTTGCGTGACGAGAAGGAAGAGGTGCTACTGGACTTCCTCAGTCTTGCTCATAAGTATGGATTCCCAGAACTAGAGGACTCTACTTCAGAGTATCTTTGCACCATTCTCAACGTTCAGAATGTCTGCATGATCTATGATGTCGCCAGTCTTTACTCACTGCCAAAACTCACCAGCACATGCTGTATGTTTATTGACCGAAATGCTCAGGAAGTGCTCGCCAGTGAAGGCTTCTTGACGTTGTCAAAGGTACGTCCATTTCCACAAAGATTTTCTTTGAGTAAAGGGGATAAGATTGAAGACTAAATATATTTTAAAATGGCCCCATCTACCTCTTTTGGCTTTATTTGTACTATACTATCCCAAGGTACACCATAGTCAACAGAAGAATACTAGAATGCAAAGGGCTACTCACAGAAATGTGAAAAAGTGCTAAAATTCATAAAAACAACAAAAGACTGGCACATCAAAATGTGTTTTCGACAGTCTTACTGGCGATCTTAGCAGTCTGCTTCTTCAGTTGCTAGGCTGCTACGGTATGCTTCCATTGGAGTAGCCTAGCAATGGCAGATGCAGACTGCTACTAAGATGGAAATGCCGGGCCCAGATCACGGTAGGAGGTTACCGCAATCTGGGAGAACAGGGACTACAAATAATGGTACGGGGTGGAGGCATAGAAGGGAAAGGTGGTGGTGTGGGAGGGGTTGGAAACGGCGAGATACGCGTATAAAATAAAAAGGAAAGTTGGAGCAGGAGATGGTGGTGCTGGGGGGCAGAATCCCGGCCTAAAGAATTTCTTTTTTAGCTGTGAAATGGGCTGTTTTGACGGATAACTTTTGAATATTGACCTCTGAAAGCTCTATAATCTGGCATCCATGGGGAATAAGAGATGTCGGTTAAGCAAATATGATAGGCCTCTGATTCCTGTCCCAGTCCTCTTCCCCTCCCAGGCAGCAGTGTGGAAAGAGCAGAGGAAAACTTCTCTGGTCTCTTATCCAACTCCTCTTCTCCTTTCATTCCTCTTCACTTGAAGGGTAACATTCTGTATAGTAAGGGACAGGATCATGGAACTTTTATTGTATTGTATTTATCCTAATGATGAGACCAAAAGTGTTCTAATAAATTTTGGTGCTCTATAACAGTGTTGGCGTGCCTGACCTTTTATCTTTCTTTTAACATATGTTTGGAATGGCAATATTTTCATGGTCATAGCTTGCATATCAGATTTTTTTTTTTTTTTTGTCACCACTTTCTATTATATATCCATGGAAGAAATGTATGTAGCAAGCTACTCTAAACCAGGTTCCTGTCCCACGTGCTTATCATGTGTTGGAACCTTACAATGTAGACCAAGCTGCATCTGGATCTGAGTGATGTGTTTTGGACCTGGCAAAAAGGGTTTTTCAACCCTGCAGAGACTGCAAGCTGCTACGGCCATGGTGAAGGAATATAAAAATGTCAAAACCTCTTTGTGCTCTCCTGTGAATGACAAATGTTCTGCAAGAACCAGGATCCAGCACTTGCAGTGTTAAGTTGGGAAAAGAGCTGTATTATTTAGCATCCCAGAGAATAGCACTACATAGCCAGCAGAGGAAGAGGCCAAAGGAATGCTGGGAGACCATTTAAGAAAGAAAAGGTGCAAATTGGCTGTCTGTGTATATGTGTGGTGGGGATGGCTAGTAGTTGGAGCCAGGAAGATGGGAGTGCATCTTGCAGCCCTGCATTCAGTTCTTCTCCTAAAGAGCTAATTATCAAGAGGGAGAGAGAGAAGTCTGTGCTTTGAGGAAATAGAGAGACATACAGCTGTTCTTGCTTCATAGCCAAGCTACATGTAAATTCCCAAAAAGGTACAGAGGATCCAGGAGCTGAGAGATGTCTTTACCAGAGATATCCAGGCCCAGGAACACATGGCTGGATCACTCTCTTAAGAGACTGAGTTAAGCAATCTAAACTTTCACAGAGAGTATCTTAGCAGAGGAGGGAGAAGGTTTATTTCCTTGCCTTTTGTCACAAATTCAGTCTCTCATCTTAACTGCTTCAGTCTTTTCAGCCAAAGTCAAGCATAAACCCTTGCCACAGCCACATGAGAGAGGGCAGGGAAAGAGAAGCTGATGGACCGTGGTCTTTCGTAAGAGACTGCAACCAGGCCTGTTTTCTATTTAGTACCAAGTAAACCATTTGGGGAAGCTCCTCAGGAGAGAGAGACCTTCCACACACTGCAGTGTTCATCTGTTTGGTTTGTCATCTAATCCCAACACAAAGAGCATATAATAGGTCCTAAAGATCAAATCCAAAACACACAAAAGGCACCTCTTCTGTCAATTGTAAATCAACTAAGGCGTGCAATCAAACAGTGAATATTTAAAGGAAAAAAATTTTTGTTAAGGCAGGAGCCGCATCTGCAAGCCTGACGACGTGTCTAACCTCACCCGGTCGGACTGTCCGGTCTGTTCTTCATCTGCGGCTCTTACCCGGCCGTGAAGCCTCTTAGTTGTTGTGAAAGCGATAAAGCCTTAGAAATGTTTTTTTTCATAAATGACAATTGTTAACAAAGAATAATGTCCCAGTGTCCCGTTGATATTTATAAATGGTATGAGACCTGGAGTCCGTTTCTAAGGAGGTTGTTACCCCTGACGAAGCTGCCAGCCATGCAGCGAAACACCGGCCGCTGTCGGGAATTTTGTTTATAAATATCAACGGGACACTGGGACATTATTCTTTGTTAACAATTGTCATTTATGAAAAACACATTTCTAAGGCTTTATCGCTTTCACAACAACTAAGAGGTTTCACGGCCGGGTAAGAGCCGCAGATGAAGAACAGACCGGACGGTCCGACCGGGTGAGGTTAGACACGTCGTCAGGCTTGAAGATGCGGCTCCTGCCTTAACAAAAAATGTTTTCCTTTAAATATTCACTGTTTGATTGCACGCCTTAGTTGATTTATAATTGACAGAAGAGGTGCCTTTTGGGTGTTTTGGATTTGTCATCTAGCCAGCTCCACCATCAAGAGGGACTTCTTCATTTGCTTAATTGGTTTTTTTTTCCACACAATTTTGTGTTTGGAATGGGGTGCACCCTTTATAAACTGGCGACATTGGGGTGGATCTGTCCCCCCTACCCCCTCCATTTTTGAGTACTCGGGGGGGTAACGACAATTTATGAAAGCTGTGCACTTCACTGCTTCCCCCCCCACCTTTCTTTATTAGCGTTCCTTATTATTTTTATTTATTTATTTATTTTGTACTATCCATACGAGTCTATTGGTTGCACAGGTTAACAGGCCATACCCAGTGTTATTTTTACATTGCTTGATATAAAATAAGAAAACTGTAAGTTTATTATAGTTCACTACTGTACTTTTCCTATTTAATGTTCTGGTTGGATTTACTGTCTACTTACACAATACTAGTAAAAGGGTTAATTACCGTTTTTATTCTGTGTGATGATTTTATCTGGTCTGTGGTGTCACAAATGAGACTGTTTGGGAAGGGCACAGACAGGGTGACCGGGACCCTGTCTCATCCAACAGTCAGGCTACGAACCTGAAGATAAATCATATTAGTGAATATAATTTCTCAAGTGGTACTCGCCAGCCCAAGCATAGGGGTAATCCATAGTCCAGATCAAGGGGCCCACATATTTAAAGAAACACTGCTTCCAAAAGTTTGGTGCATTATTTGCATCTGTATCCTTTCTCTTACCGACCTCTGATGATTTATCTCACCTTGAGTTCCATTTTAGTGATATTCTAGCGCTAAGATATGTAGAGAGCGTGAAAAAAATTCACATGGATCCTCTGTATATTTTCACCAGTGTAGCTTTCCAAATAGTGTGAAATATAAGCATAAAAGAGGCATGTAAAAATGAACTTTATAAAATGAGCATTAAAGCTTTTTACGTCTGGTTGGGTAGAGTAAATTTGCAATCCTTTTGCTACCCTGTTCAATTTATAAGGCTCTCTTGTTCTGCAGGCCGCTCTTCTGAATATCGTGACAAGGGACTCCTTTGCTGCTCCTGAAAAGGATATTTTCCAGGCTTTGACGAGCTGGTGTAAGCACAACGGGAGGGAGAACCACACTGAAGTCATGCAAGCAGTACGTCTGCCGCTGATGAGCCTTACGGAGCTGCTCAATGTGGTCAGGCCCTCTGGATTGCTGTCTCCGGATGCCATCCTGGATGCCATTAAGATCCGCTCTGAAAGCCGGGACATGGATCTTAACTACAGGGGCATGCTAAGTGAGCACTGGTATCTTCTTCAGCACAAGGAGGAGGCACTTTCAGATTGCTCGTGTTCACAAGCATTAGCAAATTGAAATTACATGCCAGCGAGCTTTGAAACTTGCAGTCTGAAATACCATCCCAGTTCCATGAAATGTCATCATTGCAGTGTGAAAGAGATGCCTAATATTTATGTAACCACTTCACCTGACTAGCAGCAACAGCTGGACAGACAAAATGATTTATCAACACACACGCATACACACGCACCCACTCTTCATATGCAGAGTGGCTGCAGTCCATTGGCCCAAGTGGTCTGTCTTTGTTTAAAATTAATTGGTTCACCAGTTCTTAACATTACAGCCATTTAGCATCCAGTATCATTTTGATGTTGAACAATGACCATAAAACCAGCTCTGGCCACCTGTTTTTATCAGGAGGCTACTATGGCAGGTTTCTTAAGGATTTGGCCACCTTTTTTTCCATTTAGACAAGATATATATGGCCCAGGTTTCACTTTTCATTTGCATATAAGCATTAAGATTTATAGTCAAAGGCAAAAATACCTTCACTGGGCATTACTATAGAATAAAACCAGTTTTCCCATCCCGAGTGGTCAGTATTCTCCTGTTTCATTATGTCTTTGCTATGGATAGGCAGTACTGCATTACTGATTATGATGCATTTTAAGGGCATCAGACTGCTTTCACAAAAATGGTCTGATAATGTCAGGTAGTAAAAATACCATATTGACATAGGTTGAGCTTTATCCAAGAAAACTGTATAAGACAACCAATCATATAAAAATGAGAACTAAACCTTTTATGGTAAACTGTAAATGCTGAAGGAGACAACCTGCTAAAGTACTCCAGTCTGGTGCTTTTTGTGTTGCTCAGTCATGAGCAGTAAAATACATCCTCAGCATAAAACAAGATTAAAAGTAAGCAAATGCCACCTAAAAAACACCGTATACATTTGTGAAAGGAAGGAAACACCAGAGAGAACAGGAATGTATCTTATTTATATAATTAATCTTAATTGTTATGTACTAGATGTGGGCCCTTGATTAGACTGATTCTGTTCACTTCTTGAAGTCATCAATACTGACATTTTGATCCACCTAGTCAGCCCAGTTACCCCTGCCTACTCTGATCTAGTTCTGGTCATTACTTTTCCTTGCCCTTACAGATTAAAGGAGATAAGAACATAAGAAATTGCCATGCTGGGTCAGACCAAGGGTCCATCAAGCCCAGCATCCTGTTTCCAACAGAGGCCAAACCAGATCACAAGAACCTGGCAATTACCCAAACACCAAGAAGATCCCATGCTACTGATGCAATTAATAGCAGTGGCTATTAGCTAAGTAAACTTGATTAATAGCAGTTAATGGACTTCTCCTGCAAAAACCCATCCAAACCTTTTTTGAACCCAGCTACACTAACTGCACTATCCACGTCCTCTGGCAACAAATTCCAGAGCTTAATTGTGCGTTGAGTGAGAGAGAATTTTCTCCAATTAGTCTTAAATGTGCCACATGCTAACTTCATGGAATGCCCCCTGGTCCTTCTATTATCTGAAAGTGTAAATAACCGATTCACATCTACTCGTTCAAGACCTCTCATGATCTTAAAGACCTCTATCATATCGCCCCTCAGCCGTCTCTTCTCCAAGCTGAACAGCCCTAACCTCTTCAGCCTTTCCTCATAGGGGAGCTGTTCCATCCTCTTTATCATTTTGGTAGCCCTTCTCTGTACCTTCTCCATTGCAACTATATCTTTTTTGAGATGTGGCGACCAGAATTGTACACAGTATTCAAGGTGTGGTCTCACCATGGAGCGATACAGAGGCATTATGACATTTTCCGTTTTATTTACCATTCCCTTCCTAATAATTCCTAACATTCTGTTTGCTTTTTTGACTGCTGCAGCACACAGAGCTGACGATTTCAAATTGTTATCCACTATGATGCCTAGATCTTTTTCTTGGGTGGTAGCTCCTAATATGGAACCTAACATCGTGTAACTACAGCAAGGGTTATTTTTCCCTATATGCAACACCTTGCACTTGTCCACATTAAATTTCATCTGCCATTTGGATGCCCAATCTTCCAGTCTTGCAAGGTCCTCCTGTAATGTATCACAGTCCTCTGAATAATTTTGTATCATCCGCAAATTTGATAACCTCACTCGTCGTATTCCTTTCCAGATCATTTATAAATGATCTCCCAGTTGTCAGTTATATGGCCGGAACTACCTGCTGGAAGTTGCTTCTAGCCCTTTTTTTTACTGTTAGCTGGGGAAGGTAGCCAAGCTGTCAGCACCTCATTTATAGCACAGAGCGCACCAAAGCCCTGCAGTCATTCCATGCTGGTTGACCTTGCCACCTCTCCCCAAGAGCTTGATACTGTGTTGGCTCTCTGCAAGTCAACTTTGTTATTGCCCCATTTTGTCCATTTGTCATTATGTGTTTCCATAACTCAGCCAAGATCCAGGTCCCTGTTTCTTTACCCAGCCTTTCTTTTCCCCCTTGCCTTTTCCAGCACTCTGTCTCTGACCCAGATATGCTCGAGTTTAATTACTTCAGTCTCTGCTTGCAGCCTGAGAACTGCATCCTTCTATCAGCCTCTGAAAGATCCAAATAATTTCATTGGAACCTTTTACATCATAATCTGTAGTGAATCATTTATCTATTTATTTATTTAATTATTTAATTATTTATTAATTAAAGGCTTTTATATACCGACTTTCTTGATACAAATCAAATCAACTCGGTTTACATCGAACTAGGCAGTAACTATAACCAACCAATCAACAAGAGACAATTTGAAGGAGTATAAAGTTACATTATAACAAGGATGCCTTAACTGGGAGTAGGAAATAAGAAAGGGGGAACGAAGATAAAGTACAATATACAAGAGAGTATGTGAGGGAGGCAAGCCGTCCTCATGATAACTTGTAACATGATTTAGCGTTTATTTATTTACATAATTGCTGGAACAATTCTAAGTCAGGCTGTTGGACAAGTGGCAGGGAAGGCTCGGCAGAACAGCCATGTCTTTAGTTTCTTTTTAAAAGTTAGTAGACAAGTTTCCTGCCTGAGGTCCAAAGGTATGGCGTTCCAGATGGAGGGACCTGTGATAGAGAATGTCCGGTATTGGCTCTTTCTTCTCAGCAGGATTGCAGTCATCGGATAATCAATTATGCTATCTTCATTGTAAAATGTCTTCTCCCAGGGAAATTGAACTTTTGTAGAAAGATTTTTCTTATTGAAAGAATTCGTAATATATCAGGAAGGTAAGAGCAGGAGTGCCACCACAAAAGGCAACTTAGATTTTCCTAGAGTATGATGAGCCTCGGTTTTGTTTCAGAACTTTTTTTTTTTTTTTTTTAAGTGTATACACGACAGTTTCCAGGTAATAGTAGCCACAAGATACATTCAATAAAGAGAAGTAATGAAGTGGTCACAATAAACTACAGCAGCATTGATCATTTTATGTGCAATTTTTCAGCAAAAGTATGAAACTCCTATTCATCCCTCTCCAGCTTTTATGCCGAGCACTTTAATCATTCTAGTTATTTAAAATATTTGTATTTCACGGAACTCAGAAATACTGTACTACTACTAGGGACCATCAGCATTAACATAGTTACATAGCAGATGACGTCAGAAAGAGAACAAGTGACCCATCCATTCTTGATCCCATTACCAAAGATCTCTCAGCTAGCTGCCATAGAATGGGACTGCCTGTAGTATATCATTTCTTAACCAAGACACTGTCTTCCTTTATTGTACTCCACCCTACTGGGTAGCTAAGCATCAAGATTCCTTTCAGTTTATACCCAGCACCCTCCTCTCCTATGTCCAACTACAGAGTCCCACAATAATCCAAACAGCTGCAAACACCAGCTCAACTGTTCTCCTAACATCTAACCTCTTAGGTTCCTATGGTCTTTTTGGATGGCGCATCGCCATTACCCGGTCAACATTAGGTGTGCGTAGCTTGCCAGATAGATCAGATACATGAACGACTTCATTTCCAGTAGAACATCTAGCTTTTCTGCACTTGCAATCTGCTTGACTGACCTAGATGATAATTAATTCTATCATTGCAGCCTGCCAAGCAGATCCTGCTATGTCAATCCTGCTAGGACTTCTAATTATCCCTGATATTGCTTCTGACTCTACTCTTTTAGAACCTCGTATCATGATACCTTGACTAGAATTTCCTTTCTTTTGAAAAAGGTGAGCATCTTGTGCACTATTAATACCTTTCAAATATTTGAATGTATCCATTATATCTCTTCTAAGTCTTATCTCACAGGGTTTCTTGTATTGATTCTGCAAAGTTTTAGTAGCCATTCTCTGGACTATCTGTACTCTTTTATGGAGGTACAGCTTCAGAACTGGAAACATTTCATGTTCACTTATTAAAATTTTGTTCCACTTGTAAATCATTATCCAAGCGGTGGAACAAGATAAAATCTACATACAAATCAAATATTATCCATCAATAAAATAATATTATTAAACAAACAAAACAGCTCCAACAAACTGCACTGAAACCAAATATGGAGCAAAAACAACACGTACAGAATAAAATCAATTAAATACCAAACAAATAACTAAAAATAGAATAAATTCTAGTCTACCAAATATGCTGATGAGAAAATACTAAATCATCATTTATTTATTTTATTTATTTTCTTTTATATACCGACATTCGATCGAAATATCACATCGGTTTACAGGAAACTGAGAAATAGGGGGGAGGTCCGCCCTATTTTACATTATAACATGGTATATTAAAACTATTTTACATTATAACATGGTAAAAATATACACAATAACATGGTAAACATCCCGTTATGTCTTAAGTAACAAGAGTGATTAAACATTTGAAGAGAAGAAGGCGGTATAAATAGTTTAACATAAATAGTGTGTATATATATATACAGGTTTCAGGAATGCTAGAAGGTGGGCAATGGGAAGGGTGTGGGTTGGGGGGGAGTAGGGTCATGGGGGGGAGTAGTGTCAGGAGTGGGGGAGAGGGGAGTAGGGTCAGGGGGGGAGGGGGGTGTGTGGGTGGGTCCGATGGGGGAGGTGGGATGCAGTCAGGAAGGGTGAGGTGCGTTCGGGCAGGTTAAGAGTCTGGTGGGAAGGCTTTTATAAACAGCCATGTTTTGAGATGTTTTTTAAAGACTTGCGATGAGGGTTCATGATAATCCATGATAAACTGGATTAAAAAAAAACACATTTTTACAGCCTTCCTAAATTTTATATAATCTATTTCCATGCAAATTTCAAGAGGCAGAGAGTTCCATAAAATAGGTCTGATAACTGAAAGAAGGCTCCTTTGTGGATTCTAAATGTATAACAGATGGAGTATGAAGGAAACCCATCTGACAAAAATGAAGGGTTCATGAAGGGGCGTATGGAATCAACATTTTAGATAGACAAAGTGGAAAACCAAATTGAAGAGCATGAAAAGTTAAACATAAAATTTTGAATTTAATGCGATATGAAACCGGTAATCAATGGAATGATGCAAAATGAGAAATAATGATCAAATTTATGGAGACCAAAAATTACCCTTGCCTCTGTATTCTGAAGAAGTTGAAGACATTTCAGTTGATAATTAGGTAGTCCCAGAAACAGCAAATAATCCAATTTAGAGATAATAAACAATATTCCATGTGAGGTCTCACTGATAACCTGTACAATGGCATAATCACTTCCTTTTTCTACTAGTTATGCCTCTCCCTATGCACCCAAGGATCATTCCAGCACCAGCTACAACCTTGTCAAACTTATTTTGCTACATTGAAATAATTGGATTTAATTAATCCAAGGTCTCTTTCTTGTTTCATGGACAAGTGTCTCGCCCCACCTCACCTCCATTGTGTATCGCTCCCTTGAATTTCTACAGTCAAAATGCATATCTCTGCATTTCTTAACTTAGTAAATGACGGTAGATAAAAGCATTCAGTCTGGCCAAGAAATTGTATAGGATAGTAACTACCACTTCATGCAAGTTAAGCCATGGAGACATGTTCTTCCTAAAGGTATCCCATTTCTTCATTTCCAGCCTCTAGCCACTAAGGATCCGCTGTGTTTATCCCATACCCTTTTGAATTCAATTTACTGTTCTTGTCTTCACCACTTCTTTCAAGAGGGCAAGCCATGCATCCACCACCCTTTCCATGAAGAAATATTTTCTGACATTGTTCATGAGTCTGCCCTCTTGAAGTTCCATATTATGACCCCCTAGTTCTACAGCTTTCTTTCAGTCGGAAAAGTTTTGATTCTTGTGCATCATCAATGCCTTTCAGATATTTAAAAATCTGTATCCTATCTCTCATTGCATAAGTGTTTCGACGCAGACCCTCACACTATTTTAGTTGCCTTTCTCTGAGCTGCTTCTATCAGTACTCCAGGTGAGACCTCATCAAAGACCTATACAGGAGCATTGTTGCCTCATTTTTCCTATTGCTTATGCCTCTCTCTATGCAGTCTAGCATCCCCCTGGCCAGAATCACCACCTTGTCACATTGCTTTGCTACCTTCAAACACTATCACTCTGAGGACTTTCTCCTGGTTCCTGTACATCAATCTTTCACCCCCTATCATGTACAGCAACTTTGGATGACTTCATCCCAAATGCATGACTACACTTCTTGGCATTGAATCCTATCTTACTAGCTATATTGAATATCCGGTATTTTCAAATTAGGCATCTGCCATAGCTTTAGCTATGCCTTAACTTAGTTTCATATACCCTTGTTAATATATCTCAAATACATTTCATTTTTGTTTTGTTTTTGAAAGCAAATAAAAATGTCAATGTTTAAAATAGTTAAAATAGCTTTTATGCTGTATTTAAAAACCCTCTCTTAAATTTGTATTCCAAATGGCAAAAGAACACTTATCTTGAATTTTGAGTTTTGAAGAAAGCCAGCAGCTTTAAACAATGTTGTTCCCTGCCCCCAATGCAGACATTTTTTGTCGAAACGCTGGCAGTGTCGGGCATAAGAAGCAAAAACTGGCAGGGAACAACATTGTTTAAAGCTGCTGGCTTTCTTCAAAACTCAGAAATCAAGATAAGTGTTCTTTTGCCATTTGGAATACAAATTTAAGAGAGGGTTATTTTAACCATTGACATTTTTATTTGCATTTCAAAAACAAAACAAAAATGAAAAATGTTTCTGAGATATACAAGGGTATATGAACTAAGTTAAGGCATAGCCAAAGCTATGGCAGATGCCTAATTTGTAAATACCGGACATTTGATAGCGCTAGTAAGGAAGTTATCCCCTGTTTTAGTTTTTGTCTATATTTTATGAAAGGGGTGTTTATGACAAGAGGCAACTTGTGTGGACAGCATATATTGAATCCTGTCTGCCAAACCTTTCAGCATTGCCTTTGAATCCCCAATGTCTGTCATCTGCTCACTACTCTGGAGTCAAAGAATATATCTCAGACTTTATGGAAGAGCTTACGTTTGTTTTCATTCAGATAATACCTTTCAGGCACCGAGGACGTTTTTTTTAAGATGTTAGTTCATGCCATTTCTTAGGGAAAGACATTTTAATTTTTTTCCAGTTTCTAAAAAGTATTCTCTCAGTTAATAAAAGGCACATGCTATACCGCTTTCTTTTATATTTCCTTTGTAATCCCCAACTAAGATATCTGAGAATTCACTCTGCTCTTACCCATCTATAAAACGGAAGACCTAATGCCATAGCCAAATCATATACAGATACATACCAGGAAGTCCATAATCTCTTCACCATTTGAAAAAGCCAAAAGAATCTGATTGACCTTGACAAGTGTCTAGTGCATTTCAGTCCCAAACTCAGAAAACAAAATAACATAATAAAAAGTAGCTTTCTTCCTCTTCAGATGTACGGTATTGAGTTTTAGCAATATGTACCCTGAGAGAAGTATTTAGAGTTATATTAGCAAGTTGCAGTTAAGTTTTAGTAAAAAGCATGAAGTTGAATTGCTGGTATTGAATAGTATGTAATAATTAATGGATTGATTATTATAATTAAGAAAGCCATATGATGATTGGAGGGAAGTTTTAATGTTCTCTTTTTGTCATGGAATACCCCTTAGATCATTATAGCTCAGCGTTTATCAAAGCAAAAGTCAGCATCTGCTTAGTTCGCTTCTGTTGATACCTTATGAGTTGCTACCACATCCTTTCTAAAATTGTTACAATAAAATACATCAATGCCATTTTGTGAAGCTGCCTTATTAGAGGCTGATTTCACATATTCCTTCAATGTATTGTTAATAATGGGGAGAGAGTCTTGTATTTCCCTTCTACTCCCAGAAAATATAAAATTGTTTCTCCATCTCAATTCTTATGTCTCTTGTGTGTTGTTGTTTGGTAACAAATGAGTATCTCTTACATGAAATACAATGAAATTATCCACATGGTTGAGGCCTTTATATTTTCATTGAAAGCTGCTGTTTTACTATAGAACCTTCAAAAAAAGCATTTTATGGTGATCTCATTGCACATGCGTCTGAGTCTTCGTGTTTGAGTGAGTGATGTGCTTAGTGACCTCACAGAGAACATTTTGGGAATATTCTACAGCAGAATACATAAAAGTAACTGCTGTGCAGTCACAGAGCATGTGCAGTAAATCCTGGTCATAATTTCATGACTAGCAAAACCTTTAAAAATGACTTGGAAATGTATGTGTTCAGGAAAGAAACCTTTTTGTGGTCTTTCAGTCTCTATTAGTACCCATTAATATCCTTATTTTGTAAGCTAACGCTACAAGGATCAGCAGTTTACTAGAAGGTCGATGTTCAACTGCAGAGCGGCTAGTTAAGCTAGCTGGTTATAGCTTGTGTGGCTAACTCGGCTCTACCTGGAGTGCCCCCGACTTCGAGGGCTAGAATTTATCCTCATACAGCGAGGAGGCTTTTGAATATCGACCTGTAGATTAACCCAACTTTCTAGGAATTCATGAAAGTTTATTAATAAAGCAGATATAATCAATGGAAGAAATAAACGCCATCTCACCTGAGAGCATATTTTCCCGAATCAGTTTTCCTGGATTGTTCACAAGCTCTGGGGTTGTACAGACTTACACATTAGTTTCTTGAACTTTAGTGTACATTATCACACCATGGCCTCTCATGTGATGGCTTTCTGCAGTCTAGAATGACACATACCATGGTCTTCTATATGACATACTTGGCCTCATATAGTGTATAGGTGACACAGTGGCTTGATAGAAATTTACATGTGATTGAGTTTTTAATAAAAATAATTTTAGTTTTTATGTAGTGGTTATTGAGGGTGCCTTATAGTTATACATGCAGTATAAGCAGTGCATAAATGAATGGAAAATGAATCATAAGCATCAAAGTGAAATGAACAAGAAACTGATGTAGTTTGTGTGAAGGCTTCCCCATAATGCTGGCTAGGGAGGCTTATGGATTGTGCATAAGTCTGACCCCCAAAATTAGAAAAGGGCAAGATAACGTTACTGTCTCCTTTCAGACCCATCTGGTCTGCTCACAATTCAATTTTATGACCATTTTGTTTTTAATTGCTAGTTCTTTATTTAACCAACATGTTCATTTACTTGCATTGATTTATCACCCATCTAGAACTCTGGGTGATGTGCAATTAACATATCATTCAAATGATGAATACTATCTTACATTAATATACAAATATAAAAAAAACACAATGATCTCATACATATTCTAAATGCATAGCATGGAAAAATAATAATTTAATTCCCTGAATTTATAGAATAGAAGCTTTAGATTCCGTAAATTGCTCTCTGGCTCTAAACAGATGTTCAAAGCTGGAGAACATATATGTTTGAAAAATGGGAAAATAATGGTTTACGTAGTATATAGATACATTAATTTCTTAGTCTGTGAATACTGTGCTGTTTGTGTATGTATATAGCATATTCATACACACATTTTGGCATATGCTCTGATGCATATGCCTTATGCCATTATATTTTTTTTTTTGCAGCATATGTTTAATTCTCCTCGTCTAGTTCTGTACCATTTACCGTATCTATTTCCTATGGCATCTGTTTTCTTCTTTTGCAGGACCATTTTATATTTCTACCACTTAATACCTTTTCTTTATTCCTTCTCTTTTCTTTATCTCTTTCTGCAGTACCAGAAGAGAATATTGCAACCATGAAGTATGGAGCTCAGGTGGTAAAAGGGGAACTGAAATCTGCATTATTAGATGGGGACACACAAAATTATGATTTGGATCATGGTTTCTCTCGACATCCAATTGATGATGACTGTCGTTCTGGCATTGAAGTGAAACTTGGTCAGCCATCAATAATCAATCACATACGAATACTGCTATGGGACCGTGATAGCCGGTAAGTGACAGTAACAGTGTGTTTTGTTGTCCTACAAGCATGCACAAATTTTTTTTCTGCAAGTTCTGGTACTCATTAGATAGTAGTTTGGGATTTATTGGCACGCTAGCATCTAGATCACACTGTGCCAAATGTGGGTAAAACATTTTTTAAGTGTATGGTTGAACCAAGTATGAGAACAATTACAATTATCCAAATGCATTTAGATTATAATGACTAAAATTTCACAAATTATTTAATAGCCAGTAGGTGCTACATCCGCTGCACCCAAGCCAAGATAAAGGAGGATGGCTGGGTCAGGTGGCAACAAACTGTAAAACCATATTGCCAAATCATGACTGTACCTAGCAAAATGGCCTCTGTTCCCCCCAACAGCCTTTACATGTGCAAAGAATCAAGGCGTTTTCTTCCTTGGACACTGTAGAGGGTGCAGACTCAGGTGCTGGTAATGTCGTGTGCACAGAATTATTATATGGATAGGAAAATGTTAAGGAAGATCCGAGTAGCAACATGGAATTATGTGCATATGCTGAGAAGGAGAAGAGCATAAGCAGCTTGCATCCAAGAGACAAGATGGGCAGTCAGCAGAGTAAGAGAGAGACTAGGAGAATGGGCGACTGAATGGTAGACGAAATTTAATGTGGAAAAGTGCAGGGTGATGCACATAGGGAAAAATAATCCCAGCTACAGGTGCACAATGCTAGATTCTGTACTGAGAGTCACTGCCCAGGAAAAGGACCTTGGAGTCCTTATGGACAATGTTAAAATCCTCACATCAGTGTGTGCCATCGGTAAAAAAAAAGCAAATAGAATATAAGGAATGATCTGAAAAGGAATGGGGAAACAAAATGTAAAATATCATGCTGCCTCTGTATCAAGCCATGGTGTGATCACGCTTTGAGGATTGGGTGCAGTTTCGGTAGCTCCATCTCAAAGAAGACGTAGTGGACCTGTAGCTGTGGGGAAGCTGCCTCCTCCCCCTCGCCTTCCTTCTCTAGGGGGTACTGGCCGCGTTACAGAAACTTACCACTTATTACCTTGTATGTGATCCCAAAAATCTTAGAAAGGACACGTGATTGTCTTAGAATTGAGCTGCTTTATTTTCAGACACTTCAGATTTAGCAGTTATAATAAGATCAACGCATGCCTCTAACATCCTTAACTCAGCCCAGGTTTATACTGAGTAAAGCTCTGCATCATTGGTTCACTTAGCATATCAGAGACATCAACTTGCTCTGGATATATTAATTAATAAACATAACGAACCATCAATTTTCAGCCTTATAAGAGGTCCAGTTTGAGATCCATGGGAGACGCTGGGGCTCACAGAGGACATCCCTGGAGCGCTAGCACACTTTGAAGTCTCAGCCATGGTGCAGCAGGCTGGAGAATTCGGGCAGGCTGAAGTAGGTCTGTTGGCTTTAGAGAGGGGTAAACAGCAATAGCTTGGGCATTGTCTTCGGATGTTAACAAGTCTTTCTCCACTGCTGCTTTTAATAGTCAGGGCATGAATATGCAAAAGTTCATGCATAATCATGATCATAAACCCTCCACACATCCCTCCGAAACGATCCCCTCTAAACTCCTACTTTCTATTCACAATGTGATCGCCAAACCCCTCTCGAATATCCTTAACTGCTCCCTAGAGCATGGCATTGTCCCAGACTTTCTGAAACAAGCCATAGTGAAACCCTTACTCAAAAAATCCAACCTTGACCCCACCATCCTCTCTAATTACAGACCTGTGTCCAACCTACCCCTCCTAGCTAAAGTTATTGAAAAGCTAGTGAACTCACGCCTCTCCGATCACCTTGAGCAGAATAACATCCTCCCTCCTACCCAATATGGTTTCAGGAAGCACTTAAGTACTGAAACACTTCTCCTCTCCCTACACGATACCCTTATCAAAGGAACCGACTCAGGGTCATCCTACCTTATTGCGTTACTTGACATATCAGCTGCGTTTGACACTGTTAATCATGATGTCCTACTCAACATACTTAGAAATATTGGGATTACTGGCAAAGCCATTGATTGGATTCAATCATATCTTCAAAATCATACTTTCACTGTCACTATGGACAATAACCAATCTGATCCCATCAGTCTCCCCCAAGGTGTTCCCCAGGGTTCCTCTCTCTCTTCTACTCTGTTTAATATATACATGCTTCCCCTCACTATGCTTCTTACTAACCTACACAACAAACATTTTATTTATGCTGATGATGTACAAATCATCTTCCCTTTCTCAGACACCATCCAAACCGCTCTACACAGCTGGAAATCCTGTCTTTCCTCTATCAACCAACTCCTAAAGGACATGCATCTAGCTCTTAACTCAAACAAAACTGAGCTTTTAATCATATCCAATAAGCAACCGCTCCCAGACATCCCTCCTGCCTTCTCTGCCACCAACTTCCCATCACACACTCGCAACCTAGGAGTCATTATTGATAATCACCTCTCATTCAAACCATTCATCAAATCCATCTTAAAGGATTGCTACTTTAAACTGCAAACAATAAAGAAACTCAGACCCTTACTACATTTCAATGATTTCCGTACTGTCCTCCAAGCTATTATTTTATCGAAGATTGACTATTGTAATGCGCTCTTACTTGGCATTCCTGCAATACACACTAGACCTCTCCAACTCTTACAAAACGCCGCCGCTCGGATATTGACAAACACAAAGAAAAGAGATCACATCACCCCCACACTTATTCAATTACACTGGCTCCCTATACAGTCACGAATTCTTTATAAAACTCTCTCGATCATACACAAGAGTCTAGTTAACTCCAACCTCAACTGGATTAACCCCCCCTTCTTACCCCTTACCTCCAAGAGACCCACCCGCCCTGCACTCCAAGGAACACTCCATGCCCAATCTATCAAACCTTTTAAACTCTCCTCCACCATGAACAGAGCTTTTTCCCTTGCCGGCCCCACCATATGGAACTCACTGCCACATGATATTCGCATTGAGACCTATACCCCTGCCTTCAAAAAGAAACTTAAAACCTGGCTCTTCCAGCAAGCCTACTCCATCTCACCCCCCATTACTTAATTGCCCCTTACGAATGTTTTTCTGATATCCTGGTATGAACGCCTTTTTGCCTGCTGATTTGGTACTGTGCAATAATCTGTATATAGGTTCTGTTATAGCTCAATCCCTTAGCATATACCCTTAGCATTCCCTCCTTGATGTTTGTATTTCATGTAAGGGCTCCTCCCAACTATTTTTATATGTTACCTAGTTACTATATTATCTGTTATTTGTAAGGGCTCTGCCCAATGGTTTTTTGTTCACTGTAAACCGATGCGATGTGCGAATGGTCATCGGTATATAAGAAATGTTAAATAAATAAATAAATAAATAATCAATCACAGCACAAAAATGAGTCTCTTGTTCATTAGATTGCTGTCCTCCCTTTCCCATTTGGGGGAAGGGGGGTGTCTCTGCCTCTGTCTGGCATCTCCGGACTAGGGTCAGATCTCAGTCCTGGAACCTCTTGACCCACGAGCTGCCCTGTGGTGTCAGAGCTTTTCTGTGAGGTCAACCTATCTGATAAACCCTCCTTCTTGGATTAGTTGTCTTTTTGTTTTAAGGCAGGTTTTGGGACTTGTCCCTGATACATATCTGGGTGGTTTTTCAGCTTGTTTATGGAAAAAGATAGTCAGACCTTAGAGGGGTCTCAGTACACATCCTGCTGGCAGAACAAATAGCTCAGCCTTGAATCGCTTCCCCAGGTCAAAGTTCATCACCTCTGGATTCCTAAACTGGAATACAGATCTGTGTCCAAATTGAGATCAGAATTCATATTTTGCTGCTTAAGGTTAAATCTCTGGTATCTCCTACAGAACTAGAAAAGATGCAGAGGGAGGGCAACAAGAATGATAAAGGGGATGGAACAGCTCTCCTATGATGAGAGGTTAAGTAGGTTAGGGTTCTTTATCTTGGAAAAGAGACAGCTGAGAGGGAACATGCTAGAAGTTTATATAATACCTACAGTACCTGAATGTAATCCACTTTGAAACGCTGAAAAAAGTGTGAAAAGCGGAATATAAATCTAAATAAATAATTTAAGAAACAGAAATACTGTCTGGTGATGAACCGAAGCAGAAATGAGCTGAGTCACGGAGATCACCGTTTCTGAACAGAGTAAGGAACTGCAAGGTAGTGCTGAGTAAGTGCCTTGCCTGGACAGCACTAGCTGCTGGTAGAGGGAGCTAAGAGGAGCAAACAAAACTGGAGACAGAGAGGAAAATAGAGTGGGGGCCACCTGCAGAACAGAAAGGAAAACCTTTCACCGAATGAGCGGCCAAAAGTACTGCCAACGAGATGTGGAATAAAATGGCAGAAGAAGGACTGCAGCGGCCAGATGTGCACTTGGGTGCCTGTAAAGGAGGAAGTCGCCCAGAAAGAGATGCGGTGGAACAAAAAATATGCAAAAAGCAGCAAAGGACTAGAAAATCAAGTTAAAGTAGCTGTAGAAAAGAACACAGTGAACATCTGGAGGAGTTTGTGATAGCAAAGAAGCATGCAAACATTACCCAGGCGATGGGGCGTTTGTCCGAAGGCATTTATGGTAAATACCAGAAGGGGATAAGTAATGGACAAGTGAGAAGAATTTCTCAGTGCAAAGGACATTTCTAGAAGGAAGGGTTTGTTGTCTGAAACTGAAAGGAAGCAGATTGGAGAGTACTGTAATATGGTGGACACATATAAAGCAGTCTTCTGCTTGAACGGTAGTGAAGCTGACGTGAGCAGAGTTCAAGCGGGTAGCGATCCAGCAGGGCCTGCAGTACGGCAACAGGAGAGGAAGAGGAGCAGATCACACGATCCTTCTGCACGTTATCTGTGTTTTGGTTTTAATTGTTTTCATTTGGCAAAGAATTAGGGCCACCACTTACTTTTGTAAATAGAAATAAATTGCTGTGTAACAGTTATGCATTAAAGGGCAGAAGTGCCCGGAAAAGTGGAATATAAATCATAGAAAGCAACACACTGTAAGAAGCCGCTAAGTGTATCATTACAAAAGCAGCAGAGGGTCCTTTTTGGATACTGTAATTATGTGTCTTTATTAATGAGTGAAGAAAAGAATCAATATTGTGCTGGCAAGTTAAGAGTAATGAACAATGAATTCTCTTTTGTTGTGGTGGTGCTGTTTTTCCTTGGGGAACGTCCAGATGAAAGACACATAGCAGAACAATTCTAAGGTGGGAAATGGTCCTCTCTAAAGACGTGAAGGCTAGGGACTCCCTTCCAGAAGCTAATTTTCTCCAGTTTACTGCTGAAATTGTAACCAGCTTGTAAAACGTTGCTTCAGTGAGAGGAGAGGACTTGGTCAAGGTTTGTAGCCGAAGTCAATCAAAAGCTGTTTTATAGCCTGAAATAAGCTGACCTCCCCAGGTCACTCCTGTAAGTGCCAGATTGCTGAATCCATTTCCTCCTTGTGGGAGACACTGCGAGTCAGGTGTACAAAGTACGCTGCCCTAGACACAGAGTGGAAGCAACCTCTTCATACATCGTCTCAGCACTGCAGCCCAGGCTTAGGGTGAAGGGAAGGGATAATGTGATTTTATGGAGTTTATTTTATATGGCGAGCAACAGCGGCGTCTCTCTAGGATCTGTGAGAGGGAAGGCTAACTGATTTCAGTGTCTGAATTTGCTAAGTGAATCTTTATTAAATTGTTACAGTGATTACTCTTGTCACTTATGTTTACCAAATAATTTGCAATTTTTATTTAGATATCTTGTGACAATCTGTGATTAAATGTAGGTCTGCCTCATCAGTGCTCTTCCAAGATTCTCAAGATAAGTAAAACTCTAAATCATTGAATAATACATCTCTCTGCGTTTAATATTATCTACTTATATGTTGCTCACAAATGTCTGTCCGGCACTTCGATATGGAAGTAAGGTCTGGATTTTAGAATATATAGAAAATGTAGTTAGTTTTGGCCTGGGAAAATATCTTGTGCATATTCATTGTGGATATCCTGAAAAGCAGACCTGTCTGTGACACTAGAGGACCTAAGTTGCCCACCCCTGGCTTAAACGTTACGTTTGAGCCTTTTCATTCATCTGTGTGCACACTGTCTTGCCTGCCACTTCAAGGATAAGAGCAGCAGTGGTGATTATAAAATCATGTACTTACAAACCAACACGAATACCACATCTATTGCAGCAAATCTTTCAACAAAATGTTAATGGCACCAATCATATTTAGATCAAGAAGGACCCTTAACAGTTTCCTTGCCTTTGTGTCAGTGAGTGCTAGGTACTTTTTGCTTTAGAATTAATTGGTCGAATTCCCTGTTACCTTCGTGCAGTTAATCCACATCAAAATGGAAATAAATTATGCCGGATGGCTTTGTCTCTCTCTCCGTTAATCCGTCGGGCTTTTTTTGTGCACTTCTAGTTGGAGTTGAGATGTAAAAGTCGATATACAAACAAATGATCGTAAACTATCTTCGCTGGGAATGAAACTGCAAAGTTAGATTTGATAAGTGAATCCCTGGAATTAAAGTTATTTTTCCTAATAAGTGCAGTTTGTGCAGGGAGACTGGTACATCCCATAGTGCCCTTCTGTTTTGCTTCACTTAGGATCTGGAAGTGAACCTGATGCTAGCTGAATGTATTACCGCTTATTTACATTTGTTTTCTGAGAGCTGATTCGGGGCAGCAGCATTTTGTATGATGGTAAGGTTCTGGGTGAGTCCATCCATTGCCGGGGAATAAGAGCTGTGCTCCCCTGCTTCTTCACACACACACACACACACACACACACACACACACACACACACACGTGCACTCACAGACGTTCTTTATTCCTTTTGTCATAGTAGCTAAGTGCTTGTTTTGTCATGCACAGGTCTTACTCGTATTACATTGAAGTGTCCATGGATGAATTGGACTGGATCCGGGTGATTGATCACTCAAAATACCTGTGTCGTTCCTGGCAGAAGCTTTATTTTCCTGCTCGAGTCTGCAGGTTAGTTCTTGTTTATTCCCTGCCACTTGAATGAATCAGAAAATCATTTGGAGCCATCAGGAAAATGGCTCATGTATTTTTTTTTTTTTTCTTTTTAAGAGAAAATGTTGTGCAAGTTGTTTGGGGAGAGCAGGTCATAAAAAGCCTTCCAATATTTCTAGCTTTTTGAAAAGGAAAAAAAATGATGGACTTATGGAGTGTTTGCACTGACAATGAGAAATGCATGTGGCACTCTTATTAAACTGGCAGATGTAAATTGCATGGATATTATATTCAGTAAAGAAGAATAAAGGTTTGACAGACTGTTTTGGTTTGGTGTTTTGACCCAGCAGTTTCCCCCCCTGTTCCTTTGCATTTCCAGCTCAGTCAGTAGCAGGTATGGGATCTGCTGCCATGAGCTTTCATTCCCAATTACCTGGGGATTTTTCCCTTATTTTCTATCCCCTTCCAACAAAGTAGTCATTACAGTGAAAGTCCTGGGCTGGGGGGCGCCATGTGGAATCCTGCAATACATCTACTGGGTGTGACCCTAGTGACCCTGATTCTCTCTCCACCAGAGGCTAATTCTGCAGCCTGTACAGTATCCTCAGCCTTGGCTGACCTGAGCAGCCAGGCCAGCTTGTATGAGATAGAAACAGGCCAGTATTTCCAGGCTTTGAGGTTAGAGGCAAAACTAAAGCTATAACTTGATAGGCAAGCACTTAATGAGCAGTAAATCCATCTTCTTGGTCCTAGGAACAGAACCAGTCCCCCAGCCTTTGGTCTGATGTCAGCAATATCCCTCAATATCATAAATTTCACCAAATAAATAAATTGCACTGCCCTGCCACTTACCCTTTGTTTCTCTCCCAGTTCAGTTAGCATTTTTGCCTGCATTAATGAGCTGAGTATTTTCTGCCAATAAAAATGTGTAACAGGGCCTGTCTTCAGCACTGTTTATTGACTGGAGTCAGCAGGTAACTACTGCGGGTGCCCTGGGAGAAGCTTCAATTATCACGTCACGTTCTGTCAATCACAATCTTCTGCAGGGCCTTCCCTCGTTGCAACCTTTCATTATTGGAACTCCAGTAGGACTGGACGCTTTGGGCCTGATGTACAAAAGGAGTTTCCCCATTTTGTGTGTTTGGGGAAAACTGCAGATACCTAGGCCCCTTTTCTGATTGATACCTGCCTTGTTTTACTTTCAGCACTGGCTCAGTAACTGTACTGGGAGTGTCCGTTTTGAGTTAGCTTGTGAAGGAGCAGTGCTATGGACTTGTCTGTTGTGTTCACCTTACTAGTTCATTTGGAAAAGGTTGATATGATCTGGTAAATTCTCTCTGTACCCTTTCCTCAGATAGCAAAAGGGGATGATCTTAGAATAATTAGTATATTCTTTATTGTTAGTTATAGCAAATATGTATGTGTGCTTTTTATGGAATCCTCTTTCAACTAATTTTAAATAAATCAAATTTTAATACATAAGACAGAGGCAGAGACAGAATTTCTTCTTATATTCCTCATTATATAGGGAGGGGCACAATCCCTGGTCATCCTAGGTTTCCGTACATGGTAACAAGTTAGCCAATTAACTATATCCATATCCTTTGACATCGCTGCATTGCACTAATATTGATTGGAAATTAGTATCTCACAATTATTCACTTTATGATACCATCTAACAGATGCAGGTTCGCATAGCAATAACCTTCCTAGACCTTGGGCAGACAACTACCCTATTGATAACACAGCACAGCAGAATTATTGTGGTGGTTGCTTTTTCCAGTCTGGCCTGCCTGCCTCCCTGCTTCTTTTCGCATGGCTCATAATGAAGGCTTTGCAATAAGTGTCTTGTTCTGTAACAGTACATTCTGTACTCTGTGTAGTTTTCTAATGAAATTGTTTTTGTTAGCTGCAGCTAATGAAGAGCTGAGGAAATCTTGCTAAACTCTCTTGCCTTTGTGTTTCACTAGCAGTTGCTCTGAAGAAACACAGGGGAGGCAGAAGCTTGTTCTTGCTGTCTCTGATGATGGGAAAAGCTGCAGAAACACATTTCTTCTCAGCTGGGTGGGTTGTGCAGAATCTGGGATTAATGAGCTGAGCAGATGTGCTGTGAAGTCTTGCAGGAGGTACTTATAAGCTGTACCATGGGTTCCTTTCTTGCACTGTGACTTATACCAAGTGCACATTTAAAGGACAAGCTGCATCTTATCGAGTTAATGGAGGAGGGCAGTTTTAGCACTACCCCCAGAGTTTACAGGCACACAGGGTACTTTGTGCCTGCATGGAGCTCCCTGTGGCGGCTTCCTCTGGAAATGTGGGCAGTAGGCACACTGCGGGTACTGAAGGAGGAGTAAAGGACATGCCAGAAAGTCCATATGCAATGACTGAGGAGTCCATATTCAAAGACATTTAGCTGGATAGCTTGCAAGTTATCCAGCTAAATATCAGCCTATCTGGCTAGATTTTAGCCGGGTGAGTCATTATCCATCTGAAACCTAGCTGGATAAAAAAAAAAGAGGTATTCTGGGACAGGCCTAAGTTTTATCCTGCTGATTTAGCCGATTTTCAGAGGAATTCTGGCTAAGTTAGCTGGATACATTTAGGCCTGTCTCAAAGCAGGGCTAACATTATCCAGTCTCGTGGCCGATTTAAGTGCAGTATGGGCTTGTAACCTGATTTTCAACATTTTACAAATGTCCCTGGTGGACCCAAGCACCACCAATCCTCTTCAGAAACGTAAAACTATGTGTTGGAGTCTGCAGATCATTCCCGCACTCTCCCACTGGTTCTATACAAAATGGTCCTAAGTGCTGCTTCCTTCCCTTCCCCACCCGGTACCTTGAAGAATGGAGCTCTTCTGTTGGGATCACAGTTCTCTAGCGTGATCCCAGCCACTTTCAGTGTCCCTGTGAGAGCAATGCTGTATTTATAGTGATAAAACGAGCTAGGCTGTAAAGATAAGCTACCAGCGTGGCTAGGCACAGACCCACGAAATGTCCCTGTGAGAGCAATGCTGTATTTATAGTGATAAAACGAGCTAGGCTGTAAGGATAAGCTACCAGCGTGGCTAGGCACAGACCCACGAAATGTCCCAGTGAGAGCAATGCTGTATTTATAGTGATAAAACGTGCTAGGCTGTAAGGGTAAGCTGCCAGCGTTGTTATGCACAGACCCACGAAATGTCCCAGTGAGAGCAATGCTGTATTTATAGTGATAAAATGAGCTAGGCTGTAAGGATAAGCTACCAGCATGGCTAGGCACAGACCCACGAAATGTCCCAGTGAGAGCAATGCTGTATTTATAGTGATAAAACGTGCTAGGCTGTAAGGGTAAGCTACCAGCGTTGTTATGCACAGACTCACGAAATGTCCCAGTGAGAGCAATGCTGTATTTATAGTGATAAAACGTGCTAGGCTGTAAGGGTAAGCTACCAGCGTTATGCACAGACCCACGAAATGTCCCACTGAGCGCAATGCTGTATTTATAGTGATAAAACGTGCTAGGCTGTAAGGGTAAGCTACCAGCGTTGTTATGCACAGACCCACGAAATGTCCCACTGAGCGCAATGCTGTATTTATAGTGATAAAACGTGCTAGGCTGTAAGGATAAGCTACCAGCGTTGTTATGCACAGACCCACGAAATGTCCCAGTGAGAGCAATGCTGTATTTATAGTGATAAAACGTGCTAGGCTGTAAGGGTAAGCTACCAGCGTTGTTATGCACAGACCCACGAAATGTCCCACTGAGCGCAATGCTGTATTTATAGTGATAAAACGTGCTAGGCTGTAAGGGTAAGCTACCAGCGTTGTTATGCACAGACCCACGAAATGTCCCACTGAGCGCAATGCTGTATTTATAGTGATAAAACGTGCTAGGCTGTAAGGGTAAGCTACCAGCGTTGTTATGCACAGACCCACGAAATGTCCCACTGAGCGCAATGTTGTATTTATAGTGATAAAACGAGCTAGGCTGTAAGGGTAAGCTACCAGCATGGCTATGCACAGACCCACGAAATGTCCCACTGAGCGCAATGCTGTATTTATAGTGATAAAACGAGCTAGGCTGTAAGGGTAAGCTACCAGCGTTGTTATGCACAGACCCACGAAATGTCCCAGTGAGAGCAATGCTGTATTTATAGTGATAAAACGTGCTAGGCTGTAAGGGTAAGCTACCAGCGTGGCTTGGCACAGACCCACGAAATGTCCCAGTGAGAGCAATGCTGTATTTATAGTGATAAAACGAGCTAGGCTGTAAGGGTAAGCTACCAGCGTTGTTATGCACAGACCCACGAAATGTCCCAGTGAGAGCAATGCTGTATTTATAGTGATAAAATGTGCTAGGCTGTAAGGGTAAGCTACCAGCGTTGTTATGCACAGACCCACGAAATGTCCCAGTGAGAGCAATGCTGTATTTATAGTGATAAAACGTGCTAGGCTGTAAGGGTAAGCTACCAGCGTGGCTAGGCACAGACCCACGAAATGTCCCAGTGAGAGCAATGCTGTATTTATAGTGATAAAACGAGCTAGGCTGTAAGGGTAAGCTACCAGCGTTGTTATGCACAGACCCACGAAATGTCCCAGTGAGAGCAATGCTGTATTTATAGTGATAAAACGAGCTAGGCTGTAAGGGTAAGCTACCAGCGTTGTTATGCACAGACCCACGAAATGTCCCAGTGAGAGCAATGCTGTATTTATAGTGATAAAATGTGCTAGGCTGTAAGGGTAAGCTACCAGCGTTGTTATGCACAGACCCACGAAATGTCCCACTGAGCACAATGCTGTATTTATAGTGATAAAATGTGCTAGGCTGTAAGGGTAAGCTACCAGCGTTGTTATGCACAGACCCACGAAATGTCCCAGTGAGAGCAATGCTGTATTTATAGTGATAAAATGTGCTAGGCTGTAAGGGTAAGCTACCAGCGTGGCTAGGCACAGACCCACGAAATGTCCCAGTGAGAGCAATGCTGTATTTATAGTGATAAAACGTGCTAGGCTGTAAGGGTAAGCTACCAGCGTTGTTATGCACAGACCCACGAAATGTCCCAGTGAGAGCAATGCTGTATTTATAGTGATAAAACGTGCTAGGCTGTAAGGGTAAGCTACCAGCGTTGTTATGCACAGACCCACGAAATGTCCCAGTGAGAGAAATGCTGTATTTATAGTGATAAAACGAGCTAGGCTGTAAGGATAAGTTACCAGCGTTGTTATGCACAGACCCACGAAATGTCCCAGTGAGAGCAATGCTGTATTTATAGTGATAAAACGAGCTAGGCTGTAAGGGTAAGCTACCAGCATGGCTAGGCACAGACCCACGAAATGTCCCACTGAGCGCAATGCTGTATTTATAGTGATAAAATGTGCTAGGCTGTAAGGGTAAGCTACCAGCGTTGTTATGCACAGACCCACGAAATGTCCCAGTGAGAGCAATGCTGTATTTATAGTGATAAAATGTGCTAGGCTGTAAGGGTAAGCTACTAGCGGTCCAAGAGAAGCTTGCAGACCTACCCTGCATTGGCGAGAACCTGTTTGGGGACAAGGTAAGAGATGCTGTGGCTCAGTTGAAGGATCACCAGGAGACTCTCCCCATCTCTCAGCCAGTACTTTGGACCCTCCTTCCTCCTCCAGGAAATCCTCGCATCAGGGTGGCAGGAGATCCTTCTATCGCCAAAGGAAATATTACCCTTCGGCCTTGCGTGCCTGTACACTGCAAGTGGGTTCTAGGGGTCACTTTAGACAGCAACTGACCTACAGACCTCAGCCGACACCCCAGCAAAACCCTGCTATGGGGTTTTGACTGGCTGAGAGGGAGCATAAGCCCTGTGGCCGTATCCTTGACATTAGGGCCCCCGGTTGGGGGTTGGTTATGGTCCTTTCAGGACCACTGACCAGTGGGTCCTGTCCATCATTCATCAAGGATATTGGTTGAACTTTCTGGGTGTCCCCGCGGACTCTTTCCCCCCCCCCCCCCCCCCCTGCCTGTTGTGGACTCACATCAGGAAATTCTCTAGATGGAGCTCTCATCCCTTTTAATGGCTGGAGCTGTCAGTTAGGGCAGGGATTCTACTCCCGATATTTCCTGAATCCAAAGAGAACAGGGGGCTCAGCCCCATTTTGGATCTCAGAGCCTTGAACAAATATCCTCAAAGAGAAAAGTTCAAGATGGTCTCACTGGGCACTTTGATTCCCCTCCTGCAAAGAGGGGACTGGCTTTGCTCCCTCGACCTCAGATGGATACACCCACATCAAGATCTTCCCTGGTCACAGGTAATATCTACGGTTCCTCATTGGCGACCGCCACTTCCAGTACAGAGTGTTGCCGTTCAGCCTAGCTTTGGCCCCACGGGTCTTCACGAAATGCCTGGCAGTAGTGGGTGCGCACCTCCTTCGACTGGGGGTGCACGTGTTCCCACTACTTGGACAATTGGCTGGTCAAGAGTACCACCTGGGAGGAGGCGCTTCACTCGCTATGCTTGACCATTCGGGTGCTAGAGTCCCTTGGGTTTATCATCAACTACCCGAAGTCCCATCTGACCCAGTCACCTCAGTTGGACTTTATCGGTGCCTGCCTGGACACGTCCCAGGCCTTTCTTCCTCACAGTCGAGCACTTGCTCTGGCGTCTCTGACGAGTCTAGTCCACTGAAGCCGACAGGTGTCTGCCCTACTTCTGCTTCTCTTGCTGGGTCACATGGCCGCATCTAACCATGTTACCCCTTTGGCCCACTTACATATGCGGAGGACTTAGCGGACCCTTTGATCACAGTGGCAGCAAGCCACCCAGGACCTCAGTGTGCACATTCACATCCTGTAGAGGTCTACATCTGGGATCCCCCAGAGGCGGAAGATGCAATCCGCCACTACTTGATCCAGGGACCACACATGGGGTTGGAACGCTCGCTCGACTCAGCTGGTCTGCCATCACATTCTCTGCCTTGGCCAGGTATATGGCCCTGAGCAACATGCCCTGGGACTGACCCCAGGACCAAATCTGGACAGCCTCCTGACACAGGACTTCACTGTCATGGTGAGAAAGTCTGCCCAATCTGGAGCAGGGGATTACTTTTCAGCCCCCCCACCCCCAACCCAGGTTGTGCTTAACATGGATGCTTCTACCTTGGTTGGGTTGCGCATGTGGACGACCTCCGCACACAAGGTCTGTAGTCTGCTCAGGAAACTCAATGCTAGATCAATTTCCTGGAGCTTCAGGTGATCAGGTGCACACTCTGGGTGTTCTGGGATCGCTTGTCCAACTAGGCAGTCCTAGTACAGACCAACAACCAAGTGGTGATGTGATACATCAACAAGCAGGGAGGTACAGGATTGTTCCTTCTGTGTCAGGAGGCTGTCTAGATTTGGTCCTGGGGTCAGTCCCAGGGCATGTTGCACCGGGCCATATACCTGGCTAAGGCAGAGAATGTGATGGCAGACCGGCTGAGTCGAGCGAGCGTTCCAACCCCATGTGTGGTCCCTGGATCAAGTAGTGGCGGATTGCATCTTCCGCCTCTGGGGGATCCCGAATGTAGACCTCTTCACCTCCCCCCTACAACAACAAGGTGAGCCACTTCTGGTCCCTGTACAGGAGGGACGGAAAACCAGCCTTGGACACCTTTGCCTGCCATTGGGGCAAGGGCCTTCTGTACACGTATCCTCTGTTTCCTCTGGTGATGAAGACTCTCCTGAAGCTCTGGCAGGATGGGGCGACCATGATTCTCATTGCCCCTTGTTGGCTGTGACAGGTCTGGTTCTCGCTCCTAAGGGACTGCTCTGTTGGAGAACCAATCAGTCTCGCAGGATCAGGACAGGCTGCCATCACAACCTCAGGGCGTTGTCTCTGACAGCCTGGATTTTGAAAGGCTAGTCTTGCAGCTCCTTGACCTATCTGACAGCATGTCTCGGGTCCTTATAGCTTCCAGGAAACGTTCCACCAGGAAATCTTATAACCTGAAGTGGAAGAGGTTTTCCCTCTGGTGTGAGTCATGGCTTGGATACGTTCTCTTGACTCACTTTGAGGTTGCTTGACTACTTACTGCAACTTTCGGATGCTGGGCTGAAGACCAACTCGGTCAGAGTACACCTGAGTGCTATCTGGGCCTACCACCAAGGTGATGATGGATCGCCTGTCTCCGTGCAGCCCATATTGGGCCGGTTCATGTGAGACTTGTTTCAGCTGAAGCCTCCCCTGCAGCCTCCTATTGTGTTCTGGGACTTCAATGTGGTGTTGGCTTGGCTCATGAAAGCACCTTTTGAGCCACTGTGTGTTTATGACCTTAGGTATCTGACCTGGAAGGTCATATTTTTGGTCACGTCAGCGTGCAGGGTCATTGAGCTTCAGGCCTTAGTGTTGTATCTACCCTACTTGAAGTTCTTTCATGATAGGGTGCGAACATAGAACCACCCTAATTTCCTGCCTAAGGTGGTGATAGCAGAACACAGGCAGTCTATGCAGCTCTTCATCTCTTTTGACAAGGATAGATTGGGAGTTGCGGTTACCAAGCAAAACTCTGTCAAACTGATTAGCAGATTCTATTTCCTTCCGCTATGCATAGGCGGGCCTTCCGCTTGGAGGCCATGTCAAGGCTCACTTTGTCAGAGCCATGGCGACTTCGGTGTCCACTTGCGAGTGGTTCCCATAGCAAGGCTGCTACTTGGAGTTCTCTTCATACGTTCGCTACCCACTACTATTTGGACAGGGATGGCCGACACAACAGCAGCTTCGGCCAATCCGTTCTGTGAAATCACTTTCAGCTGTAAAAACCCAATTCTTCCTTTTTTTGGGTTCAGGCTGTTCTCCACAGCACTGCAGTTGTGCCTGTTGGCACTAGGTTAGGTGCCTGTGGGTTTAATAAAATTCGGGAGCAGCCTGTAGCTACATATTTACCCATGTGTGAGGACTACCATCCTGCTTATCCTAGGAGAAAGCAGAGTTGCTTACCTGTAACAGGTGTTCTTCTAGGACAGTAGGATATTAATCCTCATAAAATCCTCCTGCCTTCCCTGGCAGTTGGGTTTCTCCTATGTTCTTTATTTTTTCATAATTCTATGTTACGAGACTGAAGGGGGACCCCACATGGATAGTGGCATGCTGGGCATGTTCAGTGTGCCAGTACAAAAGTTTTCAATGCCGGGCTCCATCTGATGATGTCACCCATGTGTGAGGACTAACATCCTGCTGTCCTAGGAGAACACCTGTTACAGGTATACAATTCTGCTTTTCCTGCCCTTGCCTTGGCAGCCCCTCAAACAGTACTTTTAAATTTGAAAAAAGGATGACTATTTGGATGAGTATGGAAATGCCCAAAGCCTAGAAACCCACGGTCAGAGGCTTAAAGTCTGAATCTCTGGGTGCTGGATGTCCATCACTGCTACTCACTCTGTCTGCTGTCGCTGTTTGGACCTGGACCATGACTCCTCAAACAGCTACAATTATGGCTGAATGTCCCCAAGTCGCAGCAATATCATGCCTGGAAGATGGAGGCCCTGAAGAAGGTGCTGGTGGGTAAGAGCCCGAAATATCTATGTGAGGCTAACCAGCAGATCTGCTCCTCGTCTAGGAACGAGCCATAATTGAACTCTTGGCATAGGACATGGAGATGAGTATATTCCCCGTCTCGTTCCCTTAAGAATGAAAAAGCTCTTATCCCCCCTTCCTTCCATGAGGCCAGTTCCCTGATCCATCTCAGGTCAAGGGTTGAGTGTGGTGCTGAAGCCCATGGCTCAGAGAAGAGCCCCTAAATGATGAGGGGATCCCCTTTGAGGCTATCCCCCAGCCGAAGAAAAGCAGTAATGTCTGCATAGGCCTCTGCTGGAGCAAGTCTGTCCTTGATGCAGAAGATAGCATCATCAGCACAGGTCCCATAAATCCTTTATGATGCAGAAGATTCCCATAATGCCATGCCATTTATTTTACCCAGACCTCTGGCCATGTCATTGACAGAGTTTGCATTCAAGGACACAGCACAACAAAGCAAGGCGCCATCAGTTGTGTTGGAGTCTTGCTATGGTGCAGAAGGAGATGCTGCCTGTACAAAGGAGTATTGTCAACACAGCCAGTGCCACAGCAGATGCAGCCCAGAGGGCTCACAATCTAAGTTTGTAACTGAGGTAATGGAGGGTAAAGTGACTTGCCCAATGTTACAAGGAGCGGCAGTGGGATTTGAACCCTGGTTCATAACCCGCTGATCTGTCCAAATTACTCCTTAGTTTTCTAAGCAGTCCTTAATATGAACTAATCTGAGTTTCCATGGGCCAGTAGACTATATAGTGCACTGTTATGCAATGGCTGACTTGCAGATTATAGACACTATCAAGGCTCATCAAGTGAGAGTCTGTTGACTTCAGTGGCTCATCTCAGGGCCATTTTCATTTGAAGACATTTGCAAAATTGGTACTTGGTTTTCTGTTCCCATCTTCACGTCCCACTATTTTGTGGACAGCATGTCCTAAGGAAACAGTAACTTTGGACAAGCAAGTCTGTGTAACCTGTTCACTCAGTAGTCCGCTCTCCACTCATTGGGGTTAGGTTGTCTTTAAGTATTTGCTCTGCAATACACCCCTCAGCTTGGGACTCCTGATGTGTTACGGTGAGTTCATGCCTGCTTACTGATAGAGAAGGCAAGTTTGCTTACCTGTAAATAGAGTTCTCCATAGACAACAGGATGAATTAGCCTCCTGGAAGAGACTCTGTTGGTCATGAGGCAGAAAGATTAATAAACATAGAGAGAGGCTTATTTAACATACCTGAGTATATATCTAAGAGAGAACAATATTTTTACCTAGCTTCTTCCTTCCCTTCCCCCCAATAATTATAGCTCTTCATCCAACCTCTAAATTACATATCAACAGTAGTTATTCACCTTACTTTACCAACTATTTCTATGTAAGCCATCTTTTTAATAAAGAGATTAGAATAAGGACAAAGGAGCCAGGACCTAAATTACTGATGGCGTGAGACTCCTAGAGTTCATATTGGCTGCATCAGGACTTAGGTCTGAGAGTCATTGCCATAGCCCCACGTGTGCTTCCGTCTTATTCCTTATTCTGCATGAAAGATTTTACAGTACCCAACCACATTTCATCTTGTACCAAAATCTATCGTTTCCTCATAGACCATTCACATCTCTCTCCTAACATTGGCTTTTCTGGTGCTTGTGCAGTCTCCTGTATACAGACTCTGTTACCTGCTGGAAAGTCCTCACTTTCTAATCTAAAGAACATTACTCATTGAGGGGAAAATGTATTCCCTGCCAGGGTATCGTTTCCTCCCTTAGCACATGCAAACCCTGCTGTTTCAACTTACTCATTTTGGAATTCTTCCTTCTTTCTGTCGAGGGAGATATTACATTGTACTTTTCACAGACTTCCAGCAGAATGAATGCACTCAGGAGGGGGACAGAGGAGCATCTTCAGCGATGAGTTATTCCTTTCTCTCTCTAGTCATTTTTCCTTGAAGGACCTTGGCTGGCATCTGACCTGTTGCAGTGTCTAAAGCTTTTGTTATTTTGGTTTTTAAAGCCTCTAGTGACTGCAGTGAAAACTCTGCTGGTCTTACCAGCATGCAGAAGGCAGTGCAGCCACTAGGTGTCAGTGAAGGCGCATGTTTGCATCCAGTCTCTGATAAGAAACCATAGGTTTTGTGGTTTTTGGAAGCCATTACAAGTTCTTATCTATTATTTATGTAGGAGTTATGTCAGCTTTTTGCTAAACCCTTTTATACTACTTTGAATTAAAAAAAAAAAAATTACCTTGTGACTTATAAGATCTTTCTGGTTTTAACTGAGTGAATTAATGCTTGATTTAACTTTGGAGTGATGTCTTTGGTCCCAGAACTCCTACCTGTATGGTATCAGCTGTGGACCGAATTCTGTATATTGGCTTTGTGTATTAGATTTAGTAACCTGCTCAGAGCACTGTGTTGTAGTTTCTGTGCTCAGGTGCTAGGTCGACAGGCAGAAAATCTTTCAAAGCTCATCCTTTTCTAGAAGCACTTGCATCTTGTACGGTAACACTGCTTTAACCTTTGATGTGCTACAGAGAATGTAAGGGCTGCATAGTTACCCCAGTGACTTTTAACCTGAAGAGAGGACAAGGTAAGGTGCTAGTCCTGGTGCCCAGCAGGCCTTTATCATAAGATCTTTTCCTGCACCATGCACAAAGGCTCCTAGTCTAAAAGCAAAAGCAGTTATTTCACCACAGAGCCCGCTACCAATGGGACTGCAGACTTTAGAAATTGGAATTAAAAATATATATACATCACAAAACCAATCATGCTGATTTTTCTGAAAACATGAATGAAATTTATGCTTTCAAGAGATTGAGAGACTAACCAATATTGTAATTTTTTTTAAACATTACTTGGGCTGATATTCAAATGGCAGGTAGCCGGATAAGTCACTTACCTGGTTATCTAGCTTGCCAGCTAACTTGTGGGTGGGCAGTGGGTGGATCGGGGCGGCACTACTTAGCTGGATAACTTATCTGGCTGAGGAGTGATATTGGGATTTAGCCACGTAAGTTATGCTGCTAAGCCTAGACCTGCTATTGAGCACATCTAGACTTAGCCGCATAATACTTATCCGGCTAAGTCCTATTTGTATGTGGATATTATCCTTGTAACTTAGCTGGATAAGTGGCCTCTCAATATCTACCCCACTAGATATTGTTGGAGCTATCGTACTGCATAGTTATTAATGTCATATGCTATTTGTTAGCAATAAGGAGGCAGAACTAACTGACAACCCATCTGTCTTAAAACAACTAAGTTGGTAATACTGTGTAGCCAACATCTTTGACTTACATTGCAGGATATCTGCTCTTAGTTGCACATGTTCCATCCAGGGCTGCAAATGCTGCTTTTTTTTTTGTGATTTCTCTTGATGTTAATGTGTTTTATTGGTTATATTTATTTTTATTTTTTTATTTTTAATTTTTATATACCGGAATTCCTGTATACAATACAAATCAGTCCGGTTTACATGGAACGAAAAGATAGCCCTGGTCTGGGAAGTCAGATCAGGGTTTTTTTTTACAAAGAACATTGAACAATAACATATAATACATTCATAATATAAAGAACATTATATAAAGAACATTATATAAAGAAGAGTGATAAGGCCTGGAAGTTTTCAGGTATTTGATTTCCTGGGCTTATGTTAGTTTTAAATCTGTAAAATATTGTCTTAGTCTGGATAAATTAAGGTGCTGAATAATGTGAAATTTTCATAAAACAAACCTAAAATCTCTCTACACATTTCAAAGACTGCTTCATGGGAACAAACTGAAGTATGTCCATATTAGCTTAGATACAGGAAAGGGATACATGTATTTTTAATAAAAAGATCCATATAGTATCTAACAAAACAAAAGCCACTTTGTAAAATGGGTTTCTCAGGAAATTCATACTTAAAATAAAAACCTCACTATAAAATTCTGGTCATTGCAGTCATGAGAGTGGAGGGTTGCATATATGAATTGGAAATCTACTCCTCCTTCGGTTTTGCAGCGCCTCCATCCAGCAGGAGCGAAGCAGAAGGTATCCGGCAGACTGACCTGCCTTTCAGCCTCATTTGGAATAGCTGTGCCAGGGACACAGTTAGCCTTAACATAAAATTGAGTCTCATGTCTCTGAGCATAAGGTGTTTGGAACCATTTTACAGGAGTAATAGCATCTAATGACTTTATGACTGAGAGAGAGCCAACAGTTGTCATCAGAAACATTTACTTTAGTTGTAGTCGTATGTTTTTGGAGTTATTATAATATTAACCCAGCTTAAGGGTTTGGTTTTTTTAAAATTACAAGTTAAAAAAAAAAAAAAGCATTACCGCACCCCACTGAATTTAGCATAGACTGCAAAAACAATGCCTGGCGATCGATTTATTTTACATTTATAGTTTTTTTTCCTTTCCAGAAAGTACTAATATTGCCACTTCAGACCCCACCCCCCAGCATCCTCTCTCGTGACACACATGATTTAGCGTAGTCACGCTGCCGCCTCCTCCTTTCCCAACACTACTAGATGATTAGGAACCTTCATTTTCGGTTTTTATTTTTTAAATATTTCCAGGGAATTTATCAGAGTTTATTATGTCAAGAACGAAAATAGAAGAAGATCAGTGGAAAATTTGACGTCTTATTTTCTGGGTAATTATCAGAGTTTATTTCAGTGGACAAGACAGGACAATAAAATAACATTAAGCAGATTCTCCCATTCCTGCCTAGCACGTCCCTTTCTCTCCCCCCATATTCATCCTCACTAGTGGTGGCTCCAGGCTTCTCCCACGCTCTGCAGCGCTGCACTTCAGGTTTTGTGCGGGGATCCTGCTGGGAAATCTTGTGATGGGCAGGGCCTGCTTCAAGTGCTGTAACTCTTTGGCAGTCTGGAGGGAGGGGGATGTGGGACTTGACATTTTACCTCAGCAGTGCTGGAGGCACAGGACGTGAAGCTCTGCAGGTGCTTTGGCCCACAGTGGCTTCCAGCAATTGCTGGAGGCCTTGAGACATTGCATCTGCAGCTCTGGAGCTGCTCTCTAATCAGCTTAAAATTAGGGTGAAAATCGGTTTAATCTGATTGTTTTTTTTTTTTTTTGTTGTTTTTTTTTAAAAATCCAGGAATTTGTGGGTAAAACGGGTTGAACCTGAAAATGAAGGACCCTACATATGATGAACGATACCCTCCTCTCGTCTGACACTGCTTATTTTATTTATATTCTGCTTTTCTGCACTTCAAAGCAGATTTTATTCAGGTACTGCAGGTATTTTCCTATCCCCAGAGGGTTTACAACAGAGAACCTAAGAACCTGCCATACTGGGTCAGACCAAGGGTCCATCAAGCCCAGCATCCTGTTTCCAACAGTGGCCAAACCAGGCCATAAGAACCTGGCAAGTACCCAAAAACTAAGTCTATTCCATGTAACCATTGCTAATGGCAGTGGCTATTCTCTAAGTGAACTTAATAGCAGGTAATGGACTTCTCCTCCAAGAACTTATCCAATCCTTTTTTAAACCCAGCTATACTAACTGCACTAACCACATCCTCTGGCAACAAATTCCAGAGTTTAATTGTGCGTTGAGTAAAAATGTTTTTGTGCTGGGGCCACATTACAAATTATCAACCGCAACGCGTGCCAGGGAAGTGGGGGCCCCCCTTGGAGTGTCCCCCCCAGCACTTGCTGTAGGCATTCAGTCTCCAGCAGGCTTAAACGCCATCATTTTAGCACCCAAGGAGCCCCTGCACTCATGGATCCCCGCCTCTAAGCAAATCAGCAAGACCTTCAACCCAAGAGGTACAAGGCACGTTCCTGGCTAGCAGACGACTTCACCTCGGTCACAAATGCAGAACACAGACAGACTCTGACCAAATAAGAATAAAAAGGCCCAAAATGTATAAAACAGGAAGGTGGAGGGAAAAAAAAACTAAACTGCAAAGCACTACAAGTCGGTGCAGTAATGCAGAAATAGAAATATCACCAGTCCTCATAAAAGAAAATCAAGAAATATAAAACCAGGCATGATATACTAATAAAAATATTTCAAAACCAATATAATAATTAAGAATAAGGATAAAAAAGGTTAAACATTTCCCAAAAATCTGTTAAATATTTCAAAACAGCAGACATATCAAACATCCAGTAATTAAAACTAATAAGGATAATATCCTACTCTCTCCATATGAACAATTTCCAGTCACCCTGAGATTGTAGTGCATTAGTGGGGGAACGACACTTTCTCCTCTCTCTCATGCATACATATAGATATATCTATATGTGTATATGCATACATACCCATCCTCTTTTCTCACTACCTTTCCCACTCACCCTCTTCCCTTCCCTCTGTCATTTACCATTCTCTCCACCTTTCCTTTCATTCAGGCTCCCTCCCTTCTCTCTGTCAGGCTCCCCCCTTCCCTTTGCTCCTCTGTTACTCCTGTCCTTACCCCCTTACCGCCAGCATTATCGGTCGTCTTCCTGCCTGCTGGGTGCTCCAAGGCCGCCGGTATTGCCAGCTTTGGGCTCATCACCGTGCAGGACCTGTTCTGGTTGGTGGGGGTTGGGAGCCGGGCCAGCACGACTCTCCACATGCCCCTCTTCTTTCGGCTGGTGGGGAGGTGGGAGCGCACCGTGGTCCTCTTCCTGCCTGACGCATGGCACGGGCTGCACAGAATGTAATGTTTTTTACAGATAGGCGGGCCAAACAAAACATGGCGAGGGGCCGGATTGGGGCCCGCGGGCCATAGTTTGCCCACTCCTGGTTTACAATCTAATGGGCCTGATTTTATAAAGCATTTACATGCTTAAGACCGGGTTTTACATGCGTAAATGCACTTTACCCGTGTAAGTGGGCTTTTGAAAATTGCTACAGTATATGCATTGGATTGTCCATAGGATTTTCAAGTGTAAGTGCACTTTATGAGTAAATGGCTTTTTAAAATTGCTATGATAGTAACTGCCTTTAAAATGACCTCCTAGGTTTGCACCTGAGGATAAAGAGACTTGCTAAAGATCCCAAGGAGGAGCAGCAGTGGGATTGGCCCCTGCTTTACCCACTGCTTGTTTTTGATTGCCCCAGGAGCCCTATTTATGCTACTGGTTGTAGCTCTCCTCTTCCCTGTCTGTCAGCACTGAGAGTTGTAGGCCTGTTCCCCACCTCCTGTGGCTGCAGGGTGCCTGTTGATGCCCCGCACGCGTTCCTTGGGACTTTGCTGATGAGGGGCCAGGCGTCCTGCTCCATCTCAGCTGGCACCCCACCTCTCTCCTGATGCTGCCGTTTGCAGCCAGCCTGCCACATCTCTTTCCTGCTGCACTGGGCCTCTGCTGCCATTGTTCCTATGCTCCCATCCTGCCCCAGTTACCAGCCGGCCCACAGGAGACGAGAGCCACTGGTTTTGGAAGGGAGGCAGCGGTATCGGGCCAGAGCAGATCAGTGGGCGAGAGAGGAGATTGGAGGGGAAGAGGGAGGAGAGACTGGGAAGAGATCAAATGAGAGGTGGGAGATGACAAAAATAGAATAGGGAAGGGAGACAGGGGAAGAAGGAGATAATCTGTGAAAGGGGAAAAGACAAAGAAGAGTCTAGAAAGGAAATTGATAAATTCCATATTATTTTGCCTATTTCAGAAAACTGAAATGGAGAAACGAAGGGCCAGTGGAAAAAAGCAAAAGATAATCCGACACAATTGGAAAGTTGGGGGAATTTTTGTTTAACTTTAAAGAAATATTTTTTAAAAATCTTCAGTAAAAAATCGGCAATTATAGGCATAGATAACTGCAAATCAGACGCAAATGTGCCACAGGATCCCAGAGGTCCTTTGAGTATGATAGTACCCTGTATTTGTTAAGGCTGCGTGTCGGGACACACTAGCGTGTCACAAAGTCCCGGGAGGTGCGTCGCAGAGCCAGCAGAAGGCTGCTCTTTCCTCGTCAGTCTGGGCAGGAGTTGGCTGACTTCTCTTTTATTGGGTAGGACAGGAAGCTGCTCTTGCTTCCTTCTCCTCTTCCTGGCCCAGCGGGAGGTTGTTCCCTCCTCCTTCACTTAGATCAGAGCACGATATCACCAACTCCTGTTCATATGGGCCCGGCAGGACACCAACTTTATCTTCCTCTGCCTGGCCTGGCAGTGAGGCTGCTGATGCTCTCTTCACCCCATGGGGCCTGGATGTGAAAGCAGGAGCATAAGGGAGAGAGGTGCTCTGTAGATCCACTGCTGCTGCTCCCTCCTCATCTTCCTCTCCTCAATGTTTCTGATAAAGAGGGAGGGAGACTCTGGATTGGACTGAAGTCTTTCCTGCTGACTGGGAGCCAGGAGGAGGGGGAAATGTGCTGGGCAGGAAGGCCTTGGGAGATAGGGAGTCAGGAGTCTGCTGGGAAGGAAGGGGTGGGGAGAGAGGATGTTGGGATTGCTGGGTAGGGAGAGGTGGAGGAGGGAGGGGTTGGGGGCTGCTGAGCAGGGAAAAGAGATGGAAGTGGAGAAAATGGAGGCGTGGGGCTGCTGGGTTGGGGGAGCAGGGAGTGGTAGATATTGAGCAGGAAGGGGTAAGAGGTGAGTAGGGAAGGGCACAAAGAGTTGATCAGGGGAGAGAGGGAGCACGGGGAAGAGGATGAGGGGTGGGGGGTGGAGGGGGGGGGTGTCATGAATGTGGACAGGGGTATGAGAATGTGAAGGGACGATTGAGTGGTTGGGAGACGTGAGGGGTGCCTGGGTAAGGGCCACACTATGCCAGTTTTGAGAATCTGCATTTCTTCTCTCTTTGAACTTTGCTTAGTGGAGGAGGAAATATATTTCTGTTTCTAGTTCTGCATGCAGAAGGTGGTCTTGTTTCCACATTTGTAATTTGTGCTATTTTATCCTATATTGGGTGAAGGCAGGTCTGTCTGTGACTGAGATGAGTACTTTACTAGAGGTCTGTATCAGCCTCAATATGATCTTGCACTGGGGATGAGCTGCTGCCTTTTCATGGGCAGGGCCATTGCGGTTTCATTTCTTGCAGTTAGTGCTGCTGAGGTTTGATAGACGTACAGAGTGGGCTTTGTTTGTATTATTTTACAATGCACCTGGTAGCAGAGGGAGCTTGTGATGCTGTTATTGGGATGAGATCAGAATATCTCTTTTGTATGATGAGTTGTACAGGGAAATGTCTTAGTTCTGCTCTGCACCCATTGTTAGGAAGCGGGGGGCTCCTGTGGATGCAGAGCATGTGCTTATATTAAGGTCCATGATGGTCACGTGTTCAGTGTGTCACGCATGTCAGCATCATCTCTCAGGTGAGTCCTGACAGAAAAAAGGTTGAGAAGCACTGTGTTAAGGTATTAACAGAACTTGACTGAAAGCTGTTCCTGCGGTAACTAAACTGTCACTCGGTGAAGAGATGAGAGGTGCTGTACTTTTGGGCTGCATTCTCATCACAGAACCAGGCAGTTACTTGACTATAATAGCGTTTTACCCCAATTAACTAACATTTTTAGGAACACAATAACCATTTTATATAAAAGATAGCATTGCGCTGCATGGGGAAGGCCCTGGGTTGTGTGTTGTCTTCTGCTCCCAGCTTGGCTGGTGATGCTGCGGAGGCAGTGTTCACAGCCCCTAGGGAGGAGGCAGGCCCCGAGTGTCAGTCAGAGCCCATGATTGCAGAGTTCCAGCTTGTGCACGGCTCCTGGCCCAGGACGGTCACTGCCCTGGCCAGATTAGGTATGTTGGGGGCTGGCCGTGAAGGTGACAATGCCAGCCCTTCTTCCAAATGGGGAGGAGGAAAAACAGCTAGAGCCAAACTAAAAGATAATTAGCAGGACTGATCCATATTAGCACAATATAAATTGCTGGGAATTTGAGGAATATGTGCTAAAAAGCAAAACAGTTTCAAGCAATTTGGATGGAAAGCAAAATTGAATAATTCTGGTTGCCCAGACTTGTCATAAATGTCTTTTAGTAGCACTTGTCATTTGAATGGACAATTACAGATTTAGAGTTGCTCTCCTGCCCTGTTTACTGACTGGCGTATGGAAGATTGAGTGTGAAGCTGTCTAGAATAAGAGGTGAGGGCCTCGTGACTTAACAAGCACATGTTAAAAAGAATGTAATCAAACCCTGCGCTGTGATTCAGCATTTTAGCGCCCTGGACAGGCCATCCACTCTCACCCAGAGTCCCATGCTTGTCTCCCACTATCTGATCCCCGCCCTCCTTTCCCTTAAAGGTACAAACTTTAGAGCCGGATTTTCTAAGGTCACAGACCTTAGAGAATCCGGCGGTAACAGGGGGCGGGCCGGCGAAAACCGGCAGCTGTTGCACCACTGCCGAATAACTGCACCTTTTATGGTGTAGTTATTCGGAGCGAAACTGGCAGCGATGATGGTCCTTACCTTTTGCCGCCAGCGATCTCTCCGCAGCGTCGGCCCCAGTCCCGCCCCGATTCCTTCTCTTCTGGGGCCAACTCCGCCCCGAACGCCCTATCGCGTATGAAAGCTTTTGAAAATGACCCCCTTAGATTGTAATCCCTCTGGGGATAGGGAAATACCTCCAGTACCTGAATGTAATCCACTTTGAAGCGCTGAATAAAGTGTGAAAAGCAGAATATAAATCTAAATAAATAAGTGAATCTGGATGGTAGAAGGAGAGCAGAACTCTTCCTGGCTTCTTATCCGCTGCAGGTCCGTGCTTGTATTTCAGTCCTTTTTCTGCCCCCAAAGACTCTTAAGGCCTGGGCGAGTGTTGCTGTCATACAATCTTAGTTCTGTCCCTGCTGCGAGTGGATGGCTTCTTGTACGTGATTTATAATTAGAGGTTATAAAGTAGTGTGGAAAAGAGCTGCTGCAAATGCGGGCCTGCGGGAGCTAAACACCAGGACATTGGAGATATCTGGCCTGACTTTGGCAGTGCATATTTCATCTCTGTCCCCAGCATTGTTTTTCTGGGTTAATATTTATTTTCCCTGTAAGATTAGAATTTCATGAGCTCTGATTATTCTTTTCCATGGTACAGGTCACACGTACATATGAATGTGTTTGGTGGGGGATCTTTGCATTTCATTTACAATTTGCATCAAATTTATGGTCACAAACTGTAAACTTATTAGAATATAGCAGCGTGTTTAATTCTGCTTCAGCCTCTGAAAGCAACTTGATATGGACCCAAAAAGAACAGCAGCTCTTAAGCATCTCTAAAGTGTAATGCCCAACAGCATTGCTAGTATCTTTAATGCAAAAGAGAAATTTGCGAGTAATCCTTAAGAGTGCACCATACAGCATTTCACTCTGTAGGAAAACAATCCTTTAGAGCTGAATTTTCAGCAGAAGCACCCTAGCCAGCCACAATGTGTCCCTGTAGATTTCGGGCTGCTTTTTTGTGTGCTGTGGCTAAATATAGATGCAAATCATCACTTTACCGGGCTAAGGCCATTCCCCGACTCTGTGAATGCCTCCGGAGTAGCTGCTCAGGCCCATTCGTTTTTTCAAGGGTCCAATCTAGTTGCCTAACTCTGAAAGTTAGGTGGCCAGACACTCTGGAAACTGATCCCTTAACTTTTAAAACTGGGACTTAAAAATGTAAAAGCATGTTCTTTGCTATTCTTCTGCACTCTTATGGACATTGGGACTTTGCATGCATTACAGGGACCAACCAGAGAATAGTGTGTAGTATTGGTGTCTCTCGTGCCAACTAACTGCCTTCAGAGGTTCAGGAGAGTGAGAATGAAAAACAAGGCAGCATCATAGTGGTATATTTTTTAATTTGTGCCGGGACAATACATAACATTTTTTAAATTATATTTTTGGCCTGCAGGTTTCCTCCTACCTCTTTGGGCTTCCAGCTCAATCAGAACCAACTTCTATTGAGCTTTCATGAGCAAGTACATAGGGTTTGATGTGTATTTTTATCACCTCCCTACGTCTAGCCCAGGCGGTGCAGTAGTGGTCCTTGGCCTGGGGTCTCAGACTTGGACACATGCACCCTAAATCTGGCCTGTAAGTGTCTCTGAGTGATGGCTGAGACTCTTCCATTGCCATCCCAGCCATCCTGGGGAATGGAAGACCTTACCTAGGAATCAAACCTAGGTAAGGTCTTCCATTCCCCAGGATGGCACCTTACAAGTTCATGGCCGCAGTGCATGAACTTGTAAGGTGCCAACCATTGCCTAGAAAGCAGAGCTGTTTAAATCCAGGAAATCTGCAAAGGAAGCATTGGAAAAGGGAAGGTTGTCAGTATTTCTCAGTGCTCTGGTGTGTTCTGGTTTGTAGATATCTAACATTATTCTATAAGGTGTGCATGCTTTTCTTTGCTTCTAAAAGTAATATAATGGCTTTCATTTCTGTATCATGGTATGCTTGGGGACCTTTGCTTTCGGTTTTTTTTTATTTTTATTTTCCTGGGACTTTCAGTGTGTTTGTTATAACCAACAAAAACTGGAGAAAGATCAGTGGGAAAAAAATGAAAACGAAGGTCCCTAAGTATGCTACACTGAAATTCTACTGTAAGGGCAAATTTAATAATGAGACACCCTGCTTTCTGCGCGTGTGAAAATTCATATCCAATATGCAAGGCTGAAAAGCTCATGATGCCAATTCCTACTTTGATCTGCAGAATCCAAACTGCTGAAAAGTGTCAGCTGATGGACTTTTTTTCTCTGGTTAGCACCACTAAATGTAATAGGTTTTTGTATTTCAAAATGAATAAATGCAAAGTTACTTAATAGGGATATTGGTTTCCTTGCCCATTACCAAGCATAGGGCCAGATGTACTAAAAGGTTTTGTCTATGGAAAAATGCTTAGTATAACTGGCCCATACTCTTCCTGTGCTTGTAAATTCTGCCATTTATCTCCCTCAGTTTTCTTATCCCTCTGCAAAAAGATCACCAATCCTTCTTCATCTCTTTATATTACTACTTTTGACTAAGATCCAAGCGCACACTCTTGAACTCTGAGCTAAGAATTGTCCGTTCTTGGCCTTTTGACCTAGTGGATTGTATGTTCACTTTTTGGCTAAGATGATAGTGCAGTTGGTTCTTACAAAAGTGGGCTTATGCTGGCTCTCATTGCTTAACACTTCATTCTCTTTTATTGAGAAGTGATTAATTAGATATGCATACTTCAGACTTCTTATAAATATTCATTATGAATATTCAGACATCATTGCCCAGAAGGCTTTGCAGAGGCTTACCTACAGTTTATGAAGGTTTCCTTTTTGGTAGATCTCCTTATCTATTGATGACTCAAGGTCATGGCTGCCATTGGAAACACCGTACCTCAATGCAGAGCCCCAGTGCTGAAGAACATGGTTTATCTATTTGTGAAAGAAGTCAATGGATCCCACCCTATCTTGCTGCGAGATTTCTTTTGAAGTAGTTAATCTTAGATCTATTTTTTGTTCTGAGACTGTCTGTGCAGAGCTTCCTTTTGTTTCAACCAGAATCTTTCAGAGGTAGTAATCTATACTGCAGACAAGGAAGTCCGAAGCCCCATTTTTATTTTTGAAGGTAGACTCCCTTTTTGAAGTGAGAAGATACAAGACTTACCATCAACCTCTAGAGTCCCAACATTCTTGGGAAGGATTTATTTATTTATGTATTCATTCATTCATTTATTTATTTATTTAAAGAGTCTTCTATACCGATATTAGTCGAAACATCACATCGGTTTACATCGAACTATAGGAAGGAAATTACAAAAAACAGGGGAGAGGGTAGGGGGTACAAAGAACCAATAGGAAAGCAAGACGGCATAGGAACAAGTGAACTATCGAGCCTTAAGGACAAAATCAGAGTCAAAATCAGAACAATATAACATCACAGTTCAAGAGTCATCAAGGATTTTGGGGGAAGGCTTGTTTGAAAAGCCAAGTCTTGTTGGGCTCTGAATTTTATGATGCATGGTTCTAGTCTGAGGTGGGTCAGGAGTGAGTTCTAGTGCATGGGTCCAGCAATGGAGAGCGCCCAGTCACTCGTAGATGTGAGGTGTGCTTTCTCTAGGGGAGGGCACATGGAGGGACCCTTTGTTTGTGGTCCTCATGGGTCGATTCGGGCATGCGAATTGGAGGGGGTCGACGAGCCAGTTGGAATTATGTGAATATATGACTTTATGGATAATGGTCAGGGATTTATAGAGGATACGGGAGGGAATGGGGAGCCAATGTAGGTCCTTAAGGATCGGGGAGATATGGTCATATTTGTGAGCGTTGGAGAGGGTTCTGGCTACAGCGTTCTGCAGCATTTGGAGGGGCTTTATGGAGGAGTAGGGTAAACCAAGAAAGAGGGAGTTACAGTAATCCATCTTGGTCGCAAGTGTAGCCTGGATAACCGTACGGAAGTCACTGACATGACTTCCTCAGCTCATTTTGTAAGACTACCAAAGAGCCAGAAAGGGTGAAGGACCTGCCTGCAAGGCATCAGACCTAGTGAATGGGTAATCTGTCTGCCTAAGGTCAGACCCAAATGCACAAGATAGACTCCCAATGAGATTATCTCTAGGAGGATTCCTGTACTGGCCAGGCCAATTCTAGGCCTCTAGGAGATGTGGACTCCTTGGATACCAGGCAAAAGATTACCAGAACAAAATCTGTAAGAATTACATGAAACCAAGACATGAAGCAAAGACTACAAAGAAGTTACTATGCATAGCCTCCAGGGGGCACCTCCTCCAGAAGGAAAACTTATGCACTCACACTGCAACATAAGCCAGGATGACAGAAATGGGACCTTTCCTCCAGGGTCCTACACTGATGATGAAGTCAGAAATGGACTTGTTTTTGCACCCCAGAAAATTGGCAAGAAGACACCTGTAGCATCCCTAAATACAATTGCAAAGAACACCACCACCAAAACTCCCATAAGGCCAGACAATGGCCAGAAAAAAAATACTTAGGACCAAGAAAAGGGTTCTAGTGAGGAACCTCCTACCTAAGCAATCAGGAAACATACAAGAGAAATCTCTGGGCTCACAATGTGCTCACAATGACTGAGATGGAAACCACAGAGATGACCATCACCACTGCAGCAGATGATCCTCTGGAAACTGCGTCGAAGCAGATGATGATGCAAGAGGACTAGCTAGCACAATCTCAGCCACCCATGACAGCTAACGGTGAGGCATTTACCCTCTAAACTGGCTTTTTATTTCCTGTTAAAGGGCTTATTTTTATGGTACTTTTTATTGTTTGAGTATTTTGTAAAGAGGACCACAAGACAAACAGTAAATTGTCATCCAAAAAGAGATAGCAAATAATAAAGTGGAGACGATGAGCGGTATACACACTGGTAACCGATCATGCATGAGTAGTATAGCGCTAGAAGTTCAAGGATCCTTGTCAGAAATAAACCAGAAAGTCCATTAAAAGTGTAGTCAAAGCATTTCCAACTCTTATTCAAAAGTACGGTAGATTTCGGTCCCCCCGACACAGGCCCTGTCTTGCCACAGGGACTGCATCGGGAGGGACAGATGCCCAACAATATACTTTGGGTTATCGCGTCTTAACGACTGCCTCGGATGAACCCTTCGCTTTCAGTGCTGTTGACAGGTTTTTTTGTGTCCCGGCACCCATGCCCATAAAATGTTGTGCAATGGACACGTTTACATTTTACGATCTGGTCTCTGTGATTAGAGACCCTACTACCCGGACATTTTGCAATCTATCTTTCTTTGCAGTCTAGGCATTTCCTTCGCATGTGCTGCAAAGTCATCTCTGCAGGATGCTTTCCCTGATGCTGTGCAATTAGTATATTGTTGGGCACCTGTCCCTCCCGATGCCGCCCTTGTGGCAAAACACAGTCTGTGTCGGGGGAGACCGAAATCTACCGTACTTTTGAATAAAAGTTGGAAATGCTTTGACTACACCTTTAATGGACTTTTTGGTTTATTTCTGACCAGGATCCTTGAACTTCTAGCGCTATCCAAAAAGAGATAACTGGCATATAAGCTTAACTATTTATGAAGTATGAATGGAATTCAGCCACTCAGATCACTCGGCCACCTTTGGTTGCGTCGTGCTGTTGCTGTGTGCAGTGGTCTCTTCTACCACAAGGAGTCAGAGAGGTTTAACAAATGCAAAACTTCTAAAGTAACCACAGACGTGAAATGATTAGGTCCTTCATAAGAAGATTCTGAAGATTTCTATTACACAGGCAAATCTGAATTACTGCCAGAGGTATTCTTCATTTGCTTTTGCAAAGCTCAAATGCTGGTTGATTTAGATTTTCAAAACTGATTAGCATTTTTGGCCTTGTGCATCAGTTTGGTTAGAATTTCAGCTTGTTGTAAGCCAGAACTGATTTGTGCAAATTGCTCTCTTAATTAAGTTAATTTAATTTGTGCAGATTGTAGGTTCAAGAGAAAACTGGATATTGTGTGCCGTTAGCAGTATCTCAGAGGTACTCTGGATGTTGATTATTTTTCATTTTTCCTAAAAGAACGTTTGTATGTGACGTTCCTGAGGTGACAACAATTGGAGTAGTGCTCTGCATGCACTCACACACACAGTCATCCAGTTTCTCCATATGAGCTATGAATTCACAGATGACATCTCCTATACAGCATGAACCATGGCAAAATGTCCTCCTCACGTTTGGTGGTATTGTAGCCTCATTACTCATTGCCGTTGGTTTATGCCAGAGTGTCTTTGAAGCCTTGCAGTTAGGTGACGAGTTACCACTGAAAACTGGTGAACAAACACTTTTTTTGTGCTCATCATTGGTGACACCTTTCAAACACAGGAGCAGCCAGAGATTCAGGGGGAAAACAAACAATGACACATTTAAGCATCCAGAGTGAGTACTGCTGCTGACCTGGGAATGAGTGAAATGTTTGGTTTTTTTTAAGGCTTCTCTCCCCACCCTGCACACCCTACACACACACACACACACACACACACACACACACACACACACACACACACACACCCTACACACACCACAACACAACACACACCTTGATCAGTGGTAATTGTATTTTAAAACCGTACCAGGTCGGGCCCAGCAGCCTCCACCTGCCATTCCAGCTGCAGCAGGGCGAAGGGAGTGATCTACCGCAGACTCCAGGTCTGTGGCTTGCTAATGTTTGGGCTTTTGGCATTGTTTTGTTTAGTTTTTTTTTGTTAGATGTAGTAACAGAGCAAGGTGTTTTGGTGTGTGGATTGAGAGAGAATTTTCTGTTAAGAAACCTTTTGCTGCCTGATCTATGAGGTCATTAGCCTGTCTGTTAATGTTCATTTTGAGGCTGTTAATTCCTCGAAAATTTTTTTTTAAAAGGCTTATGTGGTATTTGTAAGGCCCTGGCATGTACTGCACGTAGGATTTAGAAATATTTAACAGATGACTGATGCATCATTGTGCCACCTTACTACGAACGAGTGGAATGATGGTAGATAATCAATCTTCAGCAAGGAAACGCACAAATGTAGCTTTTAATGTGCTTATCCCAGGCTTTACCCCTCACTCCCTCACAGCTAAGGATCCTCTGTGCTTATCCCAGGCTTTACCCTTCACTCCCTCACAGCTAAGGATCCTCTGTGCTTATCCCAGGCTTTACCCTCACAGCTAAGGATCCTCTGTGCTTATCCCAGGCTTTACCCCTCACTTCCCCACAGCTAAGGATCCTCTGTGCTTATCCCAGGCTTTACCCCTCACTCCCCCACAGCTAAGGATCCTCTGTGCTTATCCCAGGCTTTACCCCTCACTCCCCCACAGCTAAGGATCCTCTGTGCTTATCCCAGGCTTTACCCCTCACTCCCTCACAGCTAAGGATCCTCTGTGCTTATCCCAGGCTTTACCCCTCACTTCCCCACAGCTAAGGATCCTCTGTGCTTATCCCAGGCTTTACCCCTCACTCCCCCACAGCTAAGGATCCTCTGTGCTTATCCCAGGCTTTACCCCTCACTCCCCCACAGCTAAGGATCCTCTGTGCTTATCCCAGGCTTTACCCCTCACTCCCTCACAGCTAAGGATCCTCTGTGCTTATCCCAGGCTTTACCTCTCACTCCCTCACAGCTAAGGATCCTCTGTGCTTATCCCAGGCTTTACCCCTCACTCCCCCACAGCTAAGGATCCTCTGTGCTTATCCCAGGCTTTACCCCTCACTCCCCCACAGCTAAGGATCCTCTGTGCTTATCCCAGGCTTTACCCCTCACCTCTCCCAGCTAATGATTGTCATTCCTTTTTGAATTTGCTTACTATTTTGGAAGAACCACCAGTGATTTAAAGGTAAACATAAATAGTGTATGCACAGAAACCAGGTGGGTGGTGCTGGGTTTTGTTAGTATTTTTCTGTAATGTGCTTAGAATTTCTTACGTTTGGGAGGAGATAATTAGATTTGTTCAGGTTCGTACGACCTTTGTTGCTGTTAGATGTATATGTTTAAGGTAAAAAGTATCTGCAGCCTAAATGTCAGTTTTGGTTGGGGGGTGCGAGGGAGTTAAACAGTTTAAGGTGTTTATTTCTGATTTCCTGCCCTGCGCCTGTGTGTTCCCTGGGCTTCTCTGCCCAGCCAGGATCTCCCTGCTGAATCTGCCTGAGATGGATTTGCCGGCTGAGTTTAGAGAGAACACTTTCAGTGGCCGGGGTCCCCCTGTTAGTCTGGAGCATTTCAAGAAGTGCTTCCTGTCCTCCCTAGTTCCTTTGTTGTTTTTGTGTTCCCTATAATCCACTTTCCTCTGAGCCTGCTCTTCAGATCTGCGCTTGGCCCTTTCAGCCTGCGCCCCTGGGTAGAAATGGCTGCGCTGCAGAGGAGGCCGTTAGCCTCTTGGTGGAGCAGTTGTGTTGCTATCCTAGCCTGCCTGCCACAGAGACTGAATTAGGACACAGAAAGAATCAAAGTCCACCTACTTCTCCCTTAAAGGCCTTCTGGAGAGAGATTAGATGTAGGTTATGAAGGCCAGGCTAAACCAGCTCTTGGTTCTTAGATGCTGAATCTTTTTGTATTCTGCAGTTATTCTGATTTGTGTAAGAAAAGCAGCACCTCAAGCTCTCGTGGGCATTTCAGTGGGAATTAAAGCACAGAACTGACTCAGGCCCAGCGCAACCCATGAAGCAGCACTGGCAGCAGCCTGGGTTGCCAAGCTCGAAAGGGCAGCAGTAATGACCCTTGTGAGCTTTCGCTGCTCTCTGTAGCCTTGGTCTTTATGGCAGCCCTTTCTCTGCTTTGCTGGATCGGCTCTGTGTGCGTGAAGGCAGGGATTGTAAGCCAACACCTGCAGTCTGTTCTGTGCCTCTACCTCTTCCCTTTTGTTGGGCGTGTTTCTTGTTTGGAGAGGAAATGTCTTTAGGAAAAAGCGGTGACATGGCTACAGCACTGTGGGGCTCTGAGGACACCAGGGGCCACAGTCCCTGCATTCACTCACAGTCTGATCCTTGGCCAACTGATCTGAGGCGTTGAGCAGAGAGTGAGAGGGGAAGCTCTCAGCAGCAATTGCCACCTTTGAGGAAGGAAAAAACTCACCATCCCTCAGCCTCCTTCATCACTCCACTCCCTCCACTAGCCACTGCACTACATCCCTTCATCCACTTCACCCTCCTTCTCTGCCATCTTGTGCCGCAGAATAAATGATAAAACAGCTGCAGTCTGCTTACACAGGACATCATGTCCTCACAGAACCAGCGGTTATAACATCTTGGGCATTTATCATCGCAAAAGAGGAGCGCTCGTATTGCCAGACTGCTGCTAACTGGAGTTAGGGAGTTTCTCTCCTCTAGAAAACCCTTCTTCATCCACAGGCTGTCCTCCCCCCCCCCCCCCCCCCCCCCCCCCCAACCCATGGACTTTCTCTCCAGTACAAGACCCATCTCCTGCGCACCTTTTCTTTTCCGCATCCTCTCCCCTGCGCACCTCTTCTTGAGAGCTGACTGTGGTGGCGGTGGCGGCAGCAGGATGGGCCAGTGTGCGGGCCAGCTGCGACTTCAGCACACGCCGTGTCCTCTGGCTCACTCCCCAGCTTGTTGCCTCTGTCACCCCTGCCATAGCTGGGCTCTGACAAGACCCCGGCCTCCTAAGAAAGGTCCGCGGTGGAGGAGCTCTGGGGAGGTCATCAGGATACTGGCAATTGCATTTTAAAGGTCCTTCCAGCCTACCTTAATCAAAACTGGCCAGGCCATCCAAATACCAGCCAGTTGGCAACACTTAAATGGTGGCTAGTGGTGTGGGAAAGCAATTGTTTTAATCACCTAGGGTGGCTCGAAGCCTTGTCTATCCTTGCACTGTAAAGCGAGGAAGAGCAGCTTCAGTTCTGGAGAGCCACAGCGTGGATCCTGACCTGCAGTATTTCCAGTTAGCTGAAGAGAAGATACGTCAGGCTTCCACTCACTGTTAAAAACTTGTACACTTGTAGTATTCAGGAGTATTTTTACTACCAGAAGTATACAGAATACATTTCCAAATGGTTTTAGTTAAAAATGTTTCAGAAGTAATTAGTATGGTAATCTGATTAAAATTAAAAAAAACAAACCCTGTTGGGTTATTGATATCCTGAACGCCTTCACAAAACAAACCGCAGATATGTTCACTATTCAATAATACATCCAACAGCTTTCATCTAATTATGAAGAAATTTGTACGCCACTGAGAATAAAACAATTTAACTTAATTTTTTCACCCATAAGGGATACATAACAAGGCAGGCAGTGATTAAAGCATATTAATATCACGGCTTCATCGTTTGCAAGACAGTTATAGACATCTACTTATTAAAGCCTCAAATAAACTTAGAGGTATGAGAAATACTAACAAGAAGTTCAGAGAAGGTGACTGGGATTAAAAAAATGACGCTCTGTATCTGGCTGCATGTTTTAACAAGAAATCAGCACCAGTATCTTGATTGGGCAAGGTGTGAAACATCTGGCTAGCCTTTTATTTTTGTTCTGAAATATTACATCTTTGGTCTTAAGGACCCAGTCTCTATCCAGTCCCAGGGAAGTGCATTTTTCTGATCCTGCTTTCTTGAATATTTCCATCTCCTGTGTGAAACTTAGCGTCGCTAACTTCCCCACAAAAAAGGGCGAGAAACGGGCTTTGAAAGTGGAAGGCGGGTTTCTTCACGCATCTGAAGCAGCTCGGGTTTTGCTTACAGTTTAACATGCGTGTGCTAGGTTTTAAGATTCTGAATAGAGGGGTCCCAGGCACTTGAAAGCTCACCTTAAATCCTGCAGGCCACACAGGGCACCTGCGATTGATACAAGGCGGCACTTTTTTGTTATCCAGCTGCTAAGGAGGCAAAGTAGGCGGAAACTTGAAAAAGCAGTTTTTCCTGCATTGCATCACTGGTGTAGATTTCTCACTCCAAACACTTACAGAACAGCCTCAATTATTTATTTTTAAGGAAACAATGTAAAACCTGTTTTAAAAGTCTCTGTGTAAAAAAAAAAAAAAGTAACAAGTACATTTTAAAAGGAGTGCGTGTGCTTAATTTTATATCATGCGTGCAAGTAAATGGGTATCCTTTAAAATGATCCTGCTGTGCGTGTGTGTGTGTGTGTGTGTGTGCGGTGCCTTTATGTGTGTACTCACAAGTAACCAGGAGGAGGGACAGAGAGAGAGACTCTTTTAAAGAGCCAATCTGCCAATCTATATATCTCCCTCTGTAAGAGGGGCAGACCTATGTAACACCGCCCCTCCCCCCCCCCCCCCCCAAACCCACACCTTACAGAGGGGGAGATTGGCTCTGCAAGTCTTCCTCTCCCTCTCATCCCAAATCTCCTGACTTGCGCCTCATCAGGACCAGTAGTAAAGTTACACAGGTAACATGGCGCGCCTTGCCACGGTCAGCCTTGCAAAAATCAGGGGTTATGCTCGTGCGTCTTGGCCTCGCTCCATTTCCGTCTCCTTATTCTTGACGTGCGCACAGGTATGTATGGGTGTACTTCCCAGCTTCTTAAAATTCACATTGCTTGCGCGCGGCCCACATACGCGTGTTAAAATCTGCCTCGAAGTTTATTTGATTGCTGACCATGATTTGTGTTTTTTTGCTTTTCTAATTTTAATTTGTGTTATGGGAGGGGGAGGGGCTTTTAATCTGTTAGGATTTAAATTTGTATTAGCGTCTGTGTTTATGGGTTTTATTTTCAGTTGTAAGTTGCCTAGATATATATAGGATGAGTGTCAATTCTGGAAATAAAATATAGCATCTAAACGGCTTCATACATGAGATTGTTTTTTTATTTATAGTTTATTACATCACCATAACAATAACATAAATACAGCATCATATCACTGTGTATATGTGTTAAGTACAATGCAATATCAAATAACCATTATCATATATTGCATCCCCTGTACTCTCCACCCCCCCACCACCCATCCCATTGCAGTATTTCATTATACCTCTGCTTCGTAGTGAGAAATTGAAAGATGAGTGAAAATCCACAATAATTATTATTATAGGAGCTTAATAAGATTGAGAATGAAGACTGAAACAACAGAATTAAAACATTTCTATACAGGTTGCGATCATAGTGTTAAGAAAAGAAATCACTGCTACACGGCTCCATCAGTTTCTGCACCCGTCCTCTCTTCCATCTTTGATACCCAGTCTCTGATGAGTTACCCTAACCGGAAACTTCTCTGGCTGGAAGTCGTTGAAACAGCAATCCCTGTTAGATATGTTCAAAGCTTATTTAACCTTATCCATAAGCTATCTATGGAAGGTATATCAACAGATCTCCAGAACAGAGCAAGCTCGCATCGAGCAGCCATAATAATAAGGTGTGCAAGTTTATGTTTATCCAGTGTTATATCAAAAGGTAAGTTCAAGAGGGCATGCTCCGGAGTTAAATGAACCACTTCCCCCAATACTTGTTGTATAACTTGTTTGATGGATTCCCAATATAACGATACCCTGGGACAAGCCCACCACCTATGATAGAATGTACCTAGCCACCCACATCCCTTCCAGCATCTTGCTTCATTCTTGGCAGCAAATTTATGAAGACGGACTGGAGGATAGTACCACCTGAATAGTACCTTATAACAATTCTCTGCTAGAGAGGTATAAAGGGATCTTTTCTTTGTTGCTAGAAAAATAGAATCCCATGTTGCTTCGGAATCCCATGTTTACCTAAATCATCCTCCCAAGCCCTTATAAATGCCGGTTGTGTAGGAGGATCTTTATTAATGAAGTTATAAACCTGTGATATCACCTTTGTGAAAGTATCAGCATGATCACACCAATTCTCCATCATTGTTTTGCCCAATCCCAGATCACGCCCAATCCACTTCGCCAGGAGGTAATGTCTAATCTGTAAGTATGCATAAACATCCGCAGAGGACAAACCATATTGTTCCTGAAGCTGTTGGAAAGGAATCATTGCTCCCTGTCTCCAAAGGTGGCCTAAACATCTAATACCTTTTGTTTCCCATGTGCGAAAAAATTTCAGTTGGTCTCCTGTAGACAATAAAGCAATGGAGAAGGTACAGAGAAGGGTGACAAAATGATAAGGGGAATGGAACAGCTCCCCTATGAGGAAAGACTAAAGAGGTTAGGACTTTTCAGCTTGGAGAAGAGACGGCTGAGAGGGGATATGATAGAGGTGTTTAAAATCATGAGAGGTCTAGAACGGGTAGATGTGAATCGGTTATTTACTCTTTCAGATAATAGAAAGACTAGGGGGCACTCCATGAAGTTAGCAAGTGGCACATTTAAAACTAATTGGAGAAAGTTCTTTTTCACTCAACGCACAATTAAACTCTGGAATTTGTTGCCAGAGGATGTGGTTAGTGCAGTTAGTATAGCTATGTTTAAAAAAGGATTGGATAAGTTCTTTGAGGATAAGTCCATTACCAGCTATTAATTGAGTTGACTTAGAAAATAGCCACTGCTGTTACTAGCAATGGTAACATGGAATAGTTTTTGGGTACTTACCAGGTTCTTATGGCCTGGATTGGCCACTGTTGGAAACAGGATGCTGGGCTTGATGGACCCTTGGTCTGACCCAGTATGGCATGTTCTTATTCACCATTTCCTAATAATTCCTAACGTTGTTTGCTTTTTTGACTGCCGCAGCATATTACCTGGGTGGTAGTTCCTAATATGGAACCTAAGATCGTGTAACTATAGCATGGGTTATTTTTCCCTATATGCATCACCTTGAACTTATCCACATTAAATTTCATCTGCCATTTGGATGCCCAATTTTCCAGTCTCACAAGGTGATCCTGCTATTTATCACAATTCGCTTGTGATTTAACTACTCTGAATAATTTTGTATCATCTGCAAATTTGATTACCTCTTCTAGATCATTTATAAATATATTGAAAAGCACGGATCCCACTACAGATCCCTGAGGCACTCCACTGCCCAGCTTCCCCTCCACTGAGAAAATTGACCATTTAATCCTACTCTCTGTTTTCTGTCTTTTAACCAGTTTGTAATCCACAAAAGGACATTGCCACCTATCCCATGACTTTTTACTTTTCCTAGAAGCCTCTCATGAGGAATTTTGTCAAATGCCTTCTGAAAATCCAAATACACTACATCTACCAGTTCACCTTTATCTACATGTTTATTAATCCCTTTAAAAAAGTGAAGCAGATTTGTGAGGCAAGACTTGCCTCAGGTAAAGCCATGCTGACTTTGTTCCATTAAACCATGTCTTTCTATATGTTCTGTGATTTTGATCTTTAGAACACTTTCCAGTATTTTTCCTGGCACTGAAGTCAGGCAAACTGGTCTATAGTTTCCCGGATTTCCTCTGGAGCCCTTTTTAAATATTGGGGTTATATTAGCCATCCTCCAGTCTTCAGGTACAATGGATGATTTTAATGATAGGTTACAAATTTTTACTAGTAGATCTGAGATTTCATTTTTTAGTTCCTTCAGAACCCTGGGGGGTATACCATCCAGTTCAAATGATTTACTACTCTTGAGTTTGTCAATCAGGCCTACCACATCTTCTAGGTTCACCATGATTTGGTTCAGTCCATCTGAATCATTACCCATGAAAATCGTCTCTGATAGGGTATCTCCCCAACATCCTCTTCAATAAACATCGAAGCAAAGAAATCATTTAATCTTTCCGCGATGGCCTTATCTTCTCTAAGTGCCCCTTTAACCTCTTGATCATCTAACAGTCCAACTGACTCCCTCACAGGCAGTTTTTGCGTCTATGGCCAACTTCTTTTCAAATTCTCTCTTAGCTTGTCTTATCAATGACTTACATTTAACTTGCCAGCGCTTATGCTTTATCCTATTTTCTTCTGTTGGATCCTTCTTCCAATTTTTGAATGAAGATCTTTTGGCTAATATAGCCTCTTTCATCTCACCTTTTAACCATGGCGGTAATCGTTTTGCCTTCCTTCCACCTTTCTTAATGTGTGGAATACATTTGGATGTGCTTCTAGGATAGTATTTTTTAACAATGTCCACACCTGTTGCACACTTCTTACCTTTGTAGCTGCTCCTTTCAGATTTTTTTCTATCTATTTTTCTCATTTTATCAAAGTTTCCCTTTTGAAAGTTTAGTGCTTTAGCTGTGGGTTTTCTTACTGTCCCCCTTCCAGTCATTAATTCAAATTTGATATTATGATCACTATTGCCATGCAGCCCCACCACCATTTCCTCTCACCAAATCCTGTTCTCCACTGTGAATTAGATCTAAAATTGCTCGCTCTCTCTCATCGGTTCCTGAACCAATTGCTCCATAAAACCTTTATTTATTCCATCCAGGAACTTTCTTTCTAGCATGTCCTGATGATACATTTACCCAGTCAATATTGGGGTAATTGAAATCAGCTCCATTGACTACTGCTCCATTGACTACTGCTAGAAGATAATAACCTTCGTGTTGGTCCCTCCCGATGCAGCCTAGGGGGGACTGCTGTAATATTTCTGCCATTTAATCCATGGAGTTGCCAGCTGTATACTGATCTACCTCTTCTTGTTGGAACTTTAATAAAGTTTTCTGAATTATTTGGTGGTGATAAAATTTATCCTGCACCAGTGTACTTTGATACTTGCGGATGTGCAAGGTTTTTTCGCTTCTTCTTCTTTTGTAATTGAAATCTCCCATTATTACTGCACTACCAATTTGGTTAGCTTCCCTAATTTCTCTTAGCATTTCACTGTCCATCTCATCATCTTGACCAGGTGGACGGTAGTATACCCCTATCACTGTAGTCTTCCCTGACACACAAGGGATTTCTACCCATAAAGATTCGATTTGCATTTAGTCTCATACAGGATCTTTATCCGGTTGGACTCTAGGCCATCCCGGACATAAAGTGCCACCCTGCCTCCCAGATGCTCCTCTGTCATATTGCGATATAATTTTTTACTCCGGTATAGCACTGTCCCATTGGTTATCCTCTTTCCACCATGTCTCTGAGATGCCAATTAAGTCTATGGCATCATTCACTGCTATACATTCTAATTCTCCCATCTTACTTCTCAGACTTCTGGCATTAGCATACAAATATTTCAAAGTGGGTTTTTTGTTTGTTTCTTATTATTGGAACCTCACTGTTGGGATGCTGTAATTCTAATGCATCATTAGTATCCTTTGAAGATACCTCCCTTCGAACCATGCGCTGTTGAGCAACTGTCTGCTTTCCCCTTAGAGCAGCTTTTAAACTAGAACAATCTCCTTGTTAAAGGTTAGCGCCAGCAGTCTGGTTCCACCCTAGTTAAGGTGGAGCCCATCCCTTTGGAAAAGACTGTCTCTTCCCCCAAAAGGTTCCCCAGTTCCTTACAAAACTGAATCCCTCTTCCTTGCACCATCTTATCCATGCATTGAGACTGTGGAGCTCTGCCTGCCTCTGGGGACCTGTGCATGGAACAGGGAGCATTTCAGAGAACGCTACCCTGGATGTTCTGGGTTTAAGCTTTCGACCTAAGAGCCTAAATGTGGCTTCCAGAACCTCCCTCCCATATTTTCCTATGTCGTTGGTGCCCACATGTACTACGACAGTCGGCTCCTCGCAGCACTGTCTAAAATCCTATCTAGGTGACGCGTGAGGTCCGCCACCTTCGCACCAGGTAGGCAAGTTACCAGGCGATCCTTACGCCCACCAGCCACCCAGCTATCTACATTCCTAATAATCGAATCACCAACTATGATGGCCGACCTAACCCTTCCCTCCTGGGCAGTAGCCCTGGGAGACTTGTCCTCAGTACAAGAGGACAATGCATCACCTGGAGAGCAGGTCCTTGCTACAAGATCCTTTCCTGCTGCACCAGGTTGGTGCTCTCCGATCCTGAGACCTTCTTTCTCCAAGGCAGCACCAGGGCTGCCAGTCTGAAGTTGGGACTTGGCTACTATGTCCCTGAATGTCTCACCTATACACCTCTCTGTCTGCCTCAGCTCCTCCAGGTCTGCCACTCTAGCTCCAGAGATCCGGTTTGTTCTCTGAGAGACAGGAGCTCTTTGCATTGGATGTGCACGTGCAACTTCTCACTGGCGGGTAAAAAATCATACATGTGACACTCGATGCAAAAGGCTGGGAGGCCCCCCTCTTGCTGCTGGACTGCTGCCTTCATCTCAAATTTGTTCAGTTCCTAGTTAAGTTTTGTCTACTCCACCCCTATCCACAGTCTTGTTAACTCCAGGGTTGTCTTTGGTGAACACTGAACTGAAATATTTGTTTAATATTTTGGCCTTTTCTTCGTCTCTCGCCACACATTGATCCTTGTCACCTTTCAATTTCACTATACCTCTTCGTACCTTTCTCCTTTTTCTGATGTATCTGAAAAATGTTTTGTCACCTTGCTTTACCTCTTTGGCAATCCTTTCTCCTGCCTGAGTTTTTGATTTCTTGATTGCTTTCTTCGTCTCCCTCAGTTTCATTACATATTCTTCCCTGTGTTCCTCTTTTTGGGATCCTTTTTATTTCTTGAATGCTGCTTTTTTTGCTTCTTTTATGTTGGCCACCTCCTTTGAAATCCAGATCGGTTTCTTATTTCTCTTACTTTTATTTGCTTTTCTAATATATAGATTTGTTGCTTTTGTAATTTTTAGTTTAGCCCACTGTTGTTCCACCTCTCCCATTTTCTCCCAGTCTTCTAGTTCTGCCTCCAAGTATGTCTCCATTTGGACAAAGTCCGTATTTTTGGAATGCAAAACTTGAGTCTTCGTGTGACTTCTCTGTATCCTATTTGCGATGTCAAAGCATACTGTTTGATGATCACTGGTGCTGAGGTGGACACCCACCCGCACATTAGAGACAGCCCCGTTAGTGAGCACTAGATCGAGTATAACTCCCTGCCTCTTGGGTTCCAATATCATTTATTTTAAGAGAGCCTCTTGCAGGGCATCCACTATCTCTCTACTTCTGGTAGATTCTGCAGAAGGGATTCTCCAGTCTACATCTGGCAGGTTAAAGTCTTCAACAATCAACACTTCTCCCTTCTTTTCCACGTTTTGGATGTCTTTGACCAGATCTCTGTCTAGTTCTTCCGTTTGAGTTGGAGGCCTGTAAACCACATCAGTAAAAATGATGCACCATCAATTATTTCATTGTATGTAATGTTATAATTTCAAAAATATTAAATAAATAAATAAAAAAATGATGCACCATCATCTTTTTTTTTTTTTTTTTTTTTTTTTTTTTTTTTAGGACAGCCCATAATGCTGCTTCTCTACCCCACATTCCTTGTAGTTCAGTTGCTTGGATATTGTTTTTGACATAGAGCTACTTCTCCCCCGTTTCTGTCCACTCTGTCCTTCCTTAAAAAGTTATAGCCCAGAATGGCCATATCTCAGTCATGAGAATCCGTGAACCATGTCTCCATAATAGCAACAATGTCCATGTCCGCCTCCGTCATTAGGGCCTGCAGGTCTGGGATTTTATTGCCCAAACTGCAAGCATTTGTAGTCATAGCTTTCCAGTTTTTCTCTCCTGATTTGTTGCACTTCCTGGACACCTTTTCTGCTTTTTTGAGCTGATTGATTTTGTTGTCTCCTCCCAATTCCTGTATTGCTTGAGGGTGACATGTCCATTTTGTTGGCCATCTCCTGCCACCCCCATTCTTTAGTTTAAACATCTATTAATGTAAGATCTGAATTTCTCACTTAGCATCCTTCTTCCTGTTGCAGACAAATGTAGGCCATCCTTACCATGTAGCCTTTTTCTGCTCCATACACAATCCCAGCCTCCAATGTATCCAAACCTGTTTTCTGTACACCAGGTTTTGAGCCAGGAATTAAAATTATTTATACGACACAGCTTCTAATTTCCCTTTCCATGAACAGGTAATAGTTCTGAAAAGGCAATAGTCTTTGCAGTGGGTCTTAACTCGCCTAGATTTTGGAAATCTGTTTGTACTTCATTGATCCCCAGATGGATGATAACACTGATATCAAAGTTCCTACTTTTTTCTTCAGTGACAAAATCTTAAATACAAATCAGGGGAAGGAGAACAGAGCTAAACATTAGTAATTGGTGATAATTATGAAATACTATGCCAAGCTTTGCACAGCTTTCTAAAAATCACATAAGCCCTTATCAGTCTCATTTGTTTGATAAGTGCATTCCAGAGAGTGGACCACACACAAAAATGCACGTTTCTGCCGTATCTACATATTTTGCCTTAGAAGTAATAGAAAGGGATTAAAGTGCATCTTGAAATGTCCACGGGACCCTCGTTGACATTTATAACTTAATGTATTCTTTAAATATTGAAAGCCTGAACCAAAACGTTTCTTGTGCACCAGTGAAAGTACTTTAATGGAAATTCTGGAGGCTCCTGGGAGCCAGTGAAGTTTCTCCAGTGCTGGGGACACATGGTCAAAAAATTCAAGCCCATAAGGATATGAACTGCTGTATTTTGGACATGTTGCAGTTCATTAAAATGTATTTTTTCCATAAATAAAGCATTACAATATGTGCCCTGATCCACACAAACCCACCCACCTCCCCTGGGATTCTAAATGCTATTCTATAACATTGAAAGGGTCTACACATGCTCAGAGAGAGGTTTCTAAGACTTTACACAGCTTCTGAAAATCCCCAGTTCAGGCTCTCATCCATGATGTCACCCAATTGTGTGGCTTGTCATCCTGGGGAATACCTGTTGCAGGTAAGCGAGGAGCTTCATCCCAATACATCCTCATGGCTAGGCAGTATTTTCCTTCTCCAAGGCTCTTTGTTATGTCAGGAATGCAAACTTGGGAATCTTTGGCTGATGCTGGAGTGAGGTGGGTAGAGCACAGAGCTGTGAATCAGCAGTCTGCTGCATCACTCCTTGTACTCAAACTTTGTGTGTAAGCTTTATCCAAGGAATGTCTTTATTAGGGATGTGCATTCATTTGGAGCAAAAGTGGGAAACTGGACAAATGAACCCATTTTTCTTTTATTTCAAACTAAAACCTTAAAGAAACAGAAATTAATGAAAAAAATAAATATGAAAAAAATGTGCCTGTAACTGTGAATTATCTTCTCCAGTGCTAGGTAGATTGATAACACAATATAAATAATAAATATCAGTCATATTGCACTTGCAGATTCTAAGCTCACATGCTGTCACACATACTTTAGGAGGGCATCATATTTCTCTTTGACCTTCCTGCTGTTTGCACAGTAACCTGTGGGCTACTTGCTACTCTGGTCCTGAGGCCAGAATACTCCTCTCTTACTAAGATCATCTTGAAAGGCTTAACATTCAGAACAATTCCTCCGGTGGGAGTTCAGCCTGCTGTTTGTAAAGGTATATGTTATGAAAGACATTACAAAAGCTGTGTTGTATTGATTTTTCTTCTTCCTTTTTTGTCCAGTTAGTCTCTGAAGCTGATCCACCGCGTTCTTTTCTTGTATTGTCTATAATGTCTTCAAAACTAGCAAAGCTCTGCGTTTAGTGCAAACTTTTATTTTTTCGGATTGTGGCTTGGTTTCTCAAGGGAAACATTAGAACATGTGAAAGTGAACTGGATGTTTTCAATCCAAAGCTGCCTGCTAATTTAGCATGTCTAATATGTTTTTTTGGGTTTGAAGTTGTCTGCAGTCGTGCCTTCTCTCTCACTGACTGAGCAGTATAAGTTTCCTGTTGCCTCTTATTTAGACTTCTACAGACCAGTCTGTTGTTGATCCATGTGCCCTCTTAATTGAATTTTGATGACTGGTAAGGCTTACGGTCCTTGAGAGAGGCTGATCCCGTCCTGGTTTAGTACCACTGCATCAATGCACATGTAGTTCCAGTTTATCTAAAAAGAATAGGACCATAACTCTGTAGGTGCAGTGGGACAAAACAAATGCTGGCTCGTCTTACCACTGATGCTCTGATAATCTTGCTTCTTTGTCTGGGCCGTCTTTGTTTTGTTTCTCATCAGAGATCCATCATGCTGCTCATATTTTCTAAAAATGTTCATAATTAACTATATTTAGGACAAATTAAAAATAAGCAAACACTAAATAAGAAATAGAGCAGGATGTAGTTTACATGTAAACTATATATGTATTTTTTAAAATATATCTTGTTCTATTTCTGATTTAGTTGGAAAGTATTAATATACGATTAATATACGTGAGTTTTGCAGACAGAACAGGATGCACTGATTACTAGTGATTAGTTTCCAGCAAATTAGTAAATTTGCATAATGGGCCTTTACACCATAAGGTTTCTTGAAGAATGTCATGTGTGTTCAGCATGATGTGCTCATTAAATTAAGTATTTCAGTATGGGAATGCCATACTATTAAGGAAACTGAACACGTGAAATGATTTTCCTTGAATTTGCTTGGAAATAAGTCAATAAACCAAAAAAAGTGATACTTTCTGTTGGACTAAATTAATATATTTCTCGACAGTCTTTCAGGATTTAAGTCCTTTCCTCAAGTAAAGTAGTGTGCTAGCCATGTTAGTCCACTTGAATGTATGGAAATAAAGCTCAACAAATAAAATTGTGACCTTGCTAAGACAAAGCGAAAGCAGCACTTTACTGGGTAACTACACTCCAGTCTTGGAGCTTTCTGTATCTTTTAAAGAAAAAAAATGTTTTAACCCCCTGCCCAACCCCCCCCCCCCCCCCCCCCCCCAAAATACTTTTTCCCCACTACGACAAAACAAAAGGATGGGAAGCTGCCAGAAGCTCCTATAAGGTATGAAAAATATTTGAGTTGTTATAAGCACTTTACAAGCTTCAGTTTCTTTTTTTGTTTGAAGAATAAACAGGCTTCCTCGTAGCCATAACTTTGATCTCCATTGCTAAGATTTTGTGCCATGACATTTAACTCCAAGGCCCTCCCCATGTAGTTTAACCTGGACTTGTCTATGTATGCCCTCTCCTTCTTCTGCCCGCTACCCCTAGATGAAGTAGACCCCATTATCTCTTATCTCAAACCTACTGTCTGCCTCAAAGACCCATGCCCTTCCTGGCTCATCAAACAGACCAAGGCTGGTCTCCTCACCCATATCCAGATGATCATAAATACCTCGCTGTTGGAAGGCCACTTATGAAACCCCTCAATCAAGCAGTAGTTAAACCCATCCTGAAGAAACCAAGCCTTGACCCTGACGAACTTGGCAACTACCGGTCAGTCTCCAATTTTCCTTTTCTCAGCAAACTTATTGAAAAAGCAGTCTTATGACAACTAATAGATCTCCTTCATTCCATAGACCACTTGATCGCTTACCAGTCCGGCTTCAGACCTTTTCATAGTACTGAAACAGCCCTAATCTGCCTGGTGGACGATCTGCGTCTATACCTAAGTTAAGGTCGACAAGCCCTCCTATTACTACTAGACCACTCAGTGGTTCAATACAGTCTAGCACAAGCTCCTCTTTTTCTGCCTAGCAGAACTAGGTATCTCTGGCACAGCCCTGGCTTGATTCAAGTCTTTCCTCCAAGACTGCACTCAGACCATCTCCCTAGACCAGATCTCATCCTGTCCTAACCATCTTCCTAGGGGGTACCACAAGACTTCATTCTCTTCCCCACTCTGATTAACATTTACCTGGCTCCCATGCACAAACATATCAGGTCCTTCAATATCCCCCTTCTACATCTATGCCAACGATATTCAGTTCCTTTGCCCTCTGATTCTGATCAAGCCATCCAGAATCTGAATATCTGTCTGATGAAGATCGCAGACTGCTTACACCTCAGTAAGCTGAAGTTCAGTCCCCAAAAGACCAAAGCACTATGGATCGGTAAATCAGAACATTCCACCTGCTGGAAGGAACTGTTATACCATATTACCACCAAGTCTGCAGCCTAGGCCTCATCCTAGACTCCAGTTTCAGCATGGAAAACCACTTTCTTCCTCCTTCCCCAGCTTTGCCATCTCTGTCAACTGTTTGATGTCCCTCTTTATGCCACAATCGTTCAAGCCTTTATCTCACAATTAGACTATTGCAACTGCCTCTATAATGGCTTCCCAAGAATCTCATTCACTGTTTGTAACTTATTCAAAATGCAGCTGTGTGGACCTGTTCGATACCAGTAAGTTTATACTGTCACCCCTCTTCTAAACTCGCTGTATTGGTTACCAATCTCTCACCACCCCATCTTTAAAATCCTGATCCTGGCCTTCAAAGCCCTTAAAGGCCTGGCTCCACTCTACCTAGCCAACCGACTCTCCCTATATACTCCGCTCGCTCTCTATGCATGCTACCTAACACCCATTTGGATTTTCTTGGGGGCAGGAACTATCAATAGATCAGCATGAGAAGAAGAATTTTGTTGGCTTAATCCCAGCTCTCTGAAACTCCTTACCAGAGGGCATCAGGCGCTCTATAGATCTCATGACCTACAGGAAAAAACTGAAAACCTAGTTATTCACTGAGATCTTTGTCCCCTAGTGGAAAGATGCTTCCTCCCTTCTGCTTTTGAGTCAGATCTTTCACGCTCTAATGCCCACCCCCCGCACTCGCTTGATTCCAAGGATTTGCCTTCTAGTCTATTTTCACAGATGCAACTTTGCTGTTGTTGCTTTGCAAATGGTTTCCTCCCTTTCCTTGCACTTGCTCACTAGTTGCTAATGCTTAGTATTGTGGCCATTGCATTATTTTCTTTGTTATACTCCTGTTGCTATTAGTGCAGACCCTGTACTACCGTCCTGTAACACACTTTGATCTCATCTGCTGAAAGAGCGTGTAATAAGTAAACAATTGATTGATTAGCAAAAATGCTGGCTAAAATCTCATGCCTAAAATCTCATGTCTATGCAGACTTCATACATTTCAAATTCATAAGTGTATGATAAGTTGGAATGGTGTGTACCAGGTCGGGCCTTGCGGTCTTCACATGGTTTTCAGTTGTCAACTTCGGTGGCATATGGATTTTGGTTGCAACATTTTCATAAAAGAACTTTTACTAGAAGAGCTCCACAGCTATGGATTGTTACCAGTTGCAGTGCGGTCGGAACTGAATTATCAAAAATTCCATAAACATGTTGAAACTTTCCTGTTCTGTAGAGCTTGAGTGGGTAGGGTTGTAGAGGTAAAGGGTTTAGCAATGAAGAGGGTGATTGTTTATTTTTGTTTTTGTACTTTTTATAGATGTTTTTATTGTAAAGCGCTCTGATTGTTTTGCTTATAATATACTATATAAATGTTTAAGCAAACAAAAATGCTGACCTCCTTCCAGTCTGCTATTGCACTTGCCAAGCAAGACTACTACATCAATCTGACAAACTCTTACATCCAGCCCTCACCGTCTCTTTGCCACACTCAATTTCCTACTTGGATTTCTTTTGCTCCCCCCAGCCCCCCTCCCCCCCACACACTTCATTCTCTGCCCAGACTATGGCTTATAACATTCATGACAAGATTAGAAAAAATTAATCTTGAGTTCTCAACCAGGTCACCTGTACCTTCCTTTATCTTTCCCTGGCCTTCTCTGAATTCACAGTGAAAGAAACTGCCCATCTTCTGCCCTTCTCCAAACTCACTTCTTGTTTCTATGACCCCATTCCCACCCAGTTTCTCAGCTGTATCTCCACTGCATTCATCCCTTCCATCTGTCACATCCTCAGTCTATCACTCTCTACTGCTACTTGTTCCTGCTACCTTCAAACATGCTGTGATCACACCACTCCACAAAAAATCCTCACTGGGCCCTACCTGTCCTGTCAACTATTATTCCATCTTCTTCCTCCCTTTTGTTTGTAAACTATTTGAACATCTGTGAACTGATGCTGTCTTGACTTATTTTCATCTCAAGCCATTCTTGATCTATTCCAGTTTTGTTTTTGCCATCTACATTCCACAGAAACACCCTTTGCCAAAGTCTCCGATAACCTGTTTACGGCTAAAACCAAAGGCCTTTACTCGGTTCTTATCCCCTTGACCTATTTGCTGCTTTTGGCATAGTTGATCACCACATACTCCTTGATACTCTGTCCTCACTTGGCTTTCGGGACTCTGTCCAGTCTTGGTTCTCTTCTTACCTTTCCCTTTGCATTTTTAGAATTTCCTCTGGTGGCTCCTCCTCTACTGCCATTCCACTATCAATTGGTGTGCCTCAAAAGTTCTGTCCTGGGCTCTCTTCTCTTCTCTCTGTATGTAATTCCGTTGGTGCTTTGATTTCCTCTCATAGTTTTCAATTTCATATTTATGCTGATGATTCCCAGATTTGCTTCTCTACACTAGACATATTAGGAATTCAATCCCAGATGTCCGTCGTCTTGTCTGATATTACTGTCTGGGTGTCCCAACACCACCTTAAACTCAACATGCCAAGACAAAGCTCCTTATCTTCCCCCCAAGCCCACTTCTCTTCCTTCTTTCTCTTTCTGTGGATAATGCTGTAATTTTCCCAGTCCTCTCAGCAAATAACCTTAGTCATCTTTGACTCCTCTTTTTCCTTTACAAATCCAAAACACTGCTAAAATGTCCCATTTTTCTCTATAACATCACCAAAATACATTCCTTTCTTTCTGAACTCACTGCCAGAACCCTTATCCACTCTTATCTCCTCCCATTTAGACAATTGCAACCTGCTCCTCTCAGTTCTCCCAGTGAGTCATCTCTCCACTAGATTTTCTCATTTTCTTTACTTCTTCAGGCATGTCCATTCTGTTGTACATTTTAGTGTCCTTTGCAAAAAGACAAACTTTGCTTCTAACCCATCCACAATATCACTCACAAAGATAGTTAACAGAACTGATACTTGAGGAACTCCATTTATCACTCTTCTCTCTTCAGAGTAGGTTCCATTTCCACTACTTGCTAATGTCTTTCAATCAGCCAATTTATAATCCATTCCATCTCCTTGGGACCCACTCCCAGGCTTCTCTTTTTTTTTTTTTGCAAATTATAATTTATTAAAGTCACAAGTAATAAACATGAAATACCACATCAAATACTGTTTGTCCGTTACAATCATTTTACAGCATAGTTGGCAGCATAAGGAAGCTTCCCAAGGTATCCCAAAGATAAAATAAAACACTATTGAATTCTTTTTTAAAATTAAACAAAAATAACAACAACAGTATCAAAACCAAATTTAAAGTAAAAATTAACAGAATGACATCCCTCCCCACCCACTCCCACCCATATCGTCCAAACAAACAATGTGACACATAAAAGGGATCTGGATTACCTTTATTAATTACCTCCCATACAAGTTTTTAACGGATCACTGTTATGCAGAAGTCTTAAAATGCAATTTTAGCACCAGAGCTTAAGGCATCTCCATTACAGCCTGCTCAGAAAAAGGTAAAGCGGCTACTTTCAGTCCCCAAACCAGAAACCACCTGATCCTCCATGTAATGAAGAGCAGCTTAAGAAGGAGCCCCAAATTTTCTGAAACTTTGGAAAAGTCTGATTTTTCAGAGCTGTCAGTTTATAGAACACGCAAACCTTCTCAAGCTTCTGAGGGACAGCTTTCTTGGTTGGAAGTAGAGTGGACTTCCAATTTGCAGCCACTTCACATCTTGCTGCTATAAGAATGTGGTGACACAACCACCATCTATCTGTAGTAATACCAAGGATAGATTCAATAGTACTTTTTCAGGAAAAAATGAAGGACATTCAGGAACTATCTTGGATTAGTACCCCTATAGACTCCCACCACATATGGAAGAAAGTTCCTTTACCCCCATACCCTTTCCAACATGTCATCTCTTTCAGGGTAAACTCTATGCAATCTTACTAGGGTAAGATGCCTCTGCAGCAATACTTTAAAACTATTTTCAGATAACAGAGCAGAGATCAAGCTATGCTTTGTGTTAGAAAATATATTTTCCCATTCCACTCTGATAAAGCTCAGCCCAGATCCTATTCCCATGCTGTGATATAAGCTGGCTTGACTAAGGGATCCTTAATTAAGGACATATATACTCTGGATACCAAGCCTTTCATTTTATCAATATTATCAAACCAGTTTTCAACCAACATTTTTCCCAGCCTCAGATCTTCAACTACTCTTTCTGTTATCATAAAATGTCTTAGTTGAAGGTAAGGGAAGACATCCGTATGCTGCAGCTGATACCTATCTTGTAAAACAGAGAAAGTTAATAAATCACCAGCCCCCCCACATCTGTCCTAAGCATGATAACCCTTTTTCCACCCATTTCTGAAACAAGGGAATAGCGTATTGTGCATAATAGACGAGTTAAAAAAATTCTTTCTTTTACCTGCCAGCTTTGGTTGCCATTGTTTCCAAATTCTTGTAGTTGGGGGCAAGCATATAGAGGTTTCCAAGTAACCCCTGGATGCCACGGCATTGCCACAAAGGCATTTAGCCAATCATTTTTAGTTCCAGCACAACCCAAAGTTTGGTTTCCCCTTTCCTATTCCAATCAAATATTGCCCTCATTTGTGCTGCCACATAATACCAACTCAGGTTTGGGACACCTAGACCTCCATTCATTTTTGAGCAGTACATAACAATTCTTGCAATCCGAGGGGGCCTTCCATATAAAAGCAAATATACGCGTCTGCCATTGCTTTAAAATTGCTGTGGAAATATAGATAGGAAACAACTGAAAAAAACCCCAAAATCTAGGTAATACATTCATTTTAACTGCGGCTATTCTGCCCAACCATGACAGGGAGAACTCTGCTCAAATATCCAAGTCATGGAATATTTATTAGCTAAAGGGAGAAGATTCAACCTGTAGAGGTCTTCTAGTTGATTACTTAAGTGGATTCCCAGATACTTGATCTTTTTAATAGCCCACTTAAAGGGACAGGTGGACCTCGGCTTGATGACCTTTGCTTCTGAAACTGTTAAATTTAACAGTTTAGATTTATCTAAATTCAGCTTGAAGCCAGAAATGGCGCTAAACTCTCTCAAAACTTCCACAGCCTCACCCAGTGTAAACATGATATAGTCTGCAAAAGAGACAATTTATAACTGTCTCCCCTCACAGAGACCCCAAATATCTCCCTTGCCTTGCGAACACTGATGGCCAAAGGTTCTAAAAATAGAGCAAATAGCAGAGGAGAAAGGGCACATCCTTGCATAGTCCCCATTGAATATTAAATGGGTCAGAATAAGAGCCATTAACTTTTACACTAGCCTGCGGTTCTTTATATAGCTGCCTTAACCAATTGAGAAAAAGGGACCAAACTTAATTCATTCCAGTGTGCGAAACAAAAATGGCCAATGAACCATGTCAAAGGCTTTTGCGGCATCCACCGATAGGACGGCAGGGATTTGTTTTTTTTTTTACCTACCAAATAATATCAATAATTTTTCGCACATTGTCTGCTGCCATCCTACCCGGTATGAAACCAGCCTGATCTGGGATCACCAATTTAGCTATTACCCTATTTAAACGGTTAGCTAAGATTTTGGCTAATATCTTAAGATCAACATTAATTAAGGATATAGGCCGATATGACACACATTCTGTGACATCCTGCCCTGGTTTTGCAATAATAGATATTCCAGCTACATTCAACCCAGGGAATATGGGATTATCCTCCCTGACATAATTGAAGAACATCCTCAACGGGGCTGCTACATCTTGTGAAAATGTTTTATAGAACTGAGATGTAAATCCATCTAAACCTGGGGCTTTATTAACCTTGAGATCTTTTATCACTTGTTGGATTTCAAAAATTGATATTTCCTGCTTAAAAAAGCATTTCTCTTCCTCAGAAATTTGAGGGAGTGGAACATCTGCTAGGTAGGAGTCGATCTGGGCATCAGTGATATCAGCATTCACGCTGTATAATTCTTCATAGAAATGCCAAAAGCAACTCCTAATCACCTCTGAGGATGTAAATAAAGTACCATCTACCTTCCTGATCCCCATAATCTGGTTTTGAGAGATGTTTTTTCAACTGCCTAGCTGGTAATTTACTGGCCTTGTTGCCCCATTCAAAAAATTCCTGCTTAATCAGGATGAGCTATAGGGCTATATTGTCAATCTAAAAAGATTGCAATGCATCTTGAGCTCTTTGTAATTTGGCATAAATCGTTTTAGACAAAGTTGAAGCCAAATTGGAGATTTCAGCTTAGAGGTGCCTCTTTACTTGCAACTTCTTCTTCTTTTGGAACAACGTCGATCCCTGAATCGTAATGGCTACCCCAAACGGGAACAGCCATCTATAGCGGATTCCTTCTTTACACAATATGGAGGTTATTTCCTTAAATTCCAATCACTTTTTAATTGTAAGTGGGGAGAAATCCGTTTCTCCCAGTTCCAGGATTGCTGTTTGCATGCAGCGGTAAGTACCTTCTCATTGACTTGGAAGCGATAAAAACATGCAATAATGTCTTGTGGTTTATTGTCCACGTTGGGCCCCAGCGATCAGTACGTCCTTTCAAGCTGTACTAGTGGCTCCTCTGTAGTGGACTCGGGGACTTTATTTTGGCCCAGAAAAAAAACAGTCTCTTCACTACCTCATGGTAATCACTGTTGCCTCAGTTTTTGGTTATATCTGGGGTTGCGATTTTCTTGATCTTCCAATTTCGTTTGGAGATCCCCATTATGCTATTTTATTGCATAACTTTTGATTTTTTTCTAGTTTACCTGTATGGGCTTCAAGTCTCATATCTCACTCATCAACTCTCACTGCCCAATATCAGACATCTCCTCACGTAGTTCCGCCATCATTTTCACAAGCTCCTGCTTGTTGACCCACATATCTTTTTGGAGCTCACAAAACCATTGGTGAAACTCTTCTCGCGTAGGCAAATCAGAGATAGCTGTGCATAATGTTCCTGATTGCAGGGGTGGGCTCCTCGGCTGGATCCAATTGAGCTTTGGCCCCAGCCATTCCACTGGGCCCGTTAGTTTCTATAGTCGATTTCACGTAGGAAAACTGCTTAAAATCAAGCCCTTTCTTCTTCATTGCCATCCGAGAGTGTATTTGTTTGGTCTACTGCAGCTAAGTAGCCTCAATAAGAGAGGATGTGTGGCAATTCTGCACTAAAAGCTCGAAATGCTAGAGAGCTCGGGATCAAGCTTCCATCTTGCTCAGTGACGTAAGCCACCCTAGGCTTCTTGTTTTATTCATGAGCTTTCTATGCAGAACCATATCAAAAGCCTTGCTGAAAACCAGGTAAATCACATTGAGTGCTCTTCCTTGATCTAATTCTGTAGTCACCCAATCAAAAAAAAAAAAATCTGATTTTAATTGACAGAACTTTCCTCTGATAAAACCTTATTGCCTTAGATCTTGCAACCCATTGGATTGTGGATAGTACATTGTCCTTTCCTTCAGCAGTCTGTGCATTAATTTTCCCACCACCAAGTTAAGGTTGACTGGCTTGTAGTTTCTAGCCTCCTTCCTGCTATCACGTTTGTAAAGCAGGACCTCTCCAGTCTCCAAAGATCTATTGAACAGGTCCTTCAGAGGACCCATCAACACTTCTCTGAGCTGGGGAGGTTGTGTGGATAACCCTACCCAGATAATTTTTGGATCTGTTTTGGACCATGGCCAGACTTACCTGGATAAACTTACCTTGGTAGCGCTGAATATAGTGCTATTTGTCTAAGTTGAAACCCTGCCACTGGAATTCCTATGCACCGCCTCCGTTTTTTTAAAATCCAGGTAAGTTTCAGCCAGACAAATCCTTGAACATGGACTTCTCTATTACTAACAGTTCAGTATTCCAGTGTAGTATTGTAATGTGCCCTGTCACCTTCCTTACTATGCCATAACCTCACACATGGTTTTATAAGGAGCAAGCACAATCTTTCACTTGTGAGCACCTGGTGCTGTTTCTGATTACTCCCCATTCTCTCTCTGTGGAAAGCAATCTTGAACTGGAACTGCCATGAGGATTGTTCAGGGACAGATGTTTGTAGCCCCCACCTCCACCTGACATGAGCAGAAGTTAACTCGGTACTGGATCGTGCATATAGCACTACCTCTGGTTCATCTAACCAGCCTTAACATAGCTTTTAGGTAATAATGCTAAAATCTTAAAAACAACAAATGAACTTATGAAGAAATATATTTGCTTCTCTGTAAGCTAATACAAACGAGACTAGTAGAACTGCACTCTTTTGGGAACAAGTGCTGATTTCTTGTTGAGTAAGGTTAAAATAAACTTCATGGAGTGTTAAAAAAAAAAAAAAAAATCTGTGGCTTCCTACAAGTCTGATTATTGGAGTAGCTGCAAGAAAAACAATGTTAGAAGAAAAGTGCAATAACATTTTACAGTGCTGGCTTTATATTACCGCCGTCCTCATGAATTTTATTATTAATAGTCTTTTTCCACTCTTGAGAAAATGATGATTTCTTAGCCTGGAATTGTTTGGATGTAAAAGACCATGTGCAGCGCGTAGACCTGCAGCTGAATTTCAGCCTGGCTGCCTTTTTCTGGATTATACGGACGTGCTGTTGTAAGCAGGCCTGCTTTGCCTTGTGGCGTCGCAACTTTTACTTGTAGGTAAGGGAAGCACTGAGTGCTCACCAAAATAGGATGATATTTCCCTTAGAAAATAGGCTGCCAGTTAAGGATTTGTTTTATCTAAGTAAAGAGAGTGCAACTGAGACTTAGAAATACTGGAGAAAGCAAAGGAGAAATACAATGAAAAGAGAGCCCACGAGCATCTGGTTAAACAGGGGAAGTTAAAGGAACTCTGCTCACAAATGCAGTTTCAGATGGCTCGCATGGCCTATAAAATCATTCTGATACTGAATTTGGGAGAAAACATGCAGTAGTCAGAATTCGTGAAAGCTCCTCTTGCTTGGCCAGGATTTGCAGTCTATCCGGGTACTGCTGATTCATCCCAATCTCACCTAGATAAAGATCTAGGCGGCCTACAAAAAAAGAAAAAAAAAAAAATCATGGCTTTGATCCGCGTTTGATGTGAGCGCGGTACAAACGGCTGAAGTAGAGGCCTTAGGAGAAAGTTTTGTTTATTTTTTAAAGCAAGCCTTGTGGATATAATGTAATGTTGAGTGCAAAACATTTAAAATGCAAGAACTGAAATGCCTGCTGTTTGAATCCAGTAAGTGTGACTCAAGTTATCTTTAAGGGACTCGGGGACTGCAGGGCTTGGGACACGAGCAGCCTCTGAAACAATGGCCTAACAGGTATCACTGTGTGCTGTGTGCACTGAAGACAATTCTCCGCAGTGTACACAGTGGCCTGTTACGCTGTAATTAGTGCTCGTAACACTGTGTCTTCATCGAGGTCATGAAATTGCATTTCTCTCAAAATTAAACGGAGCTGAACTGATGGACAGAAGAGCTGCAGGCTATTTCTTCCCCTTCCCTCCCATATCCCCCCCAAATTGCTGATTGATCATGCCTTGGAAGAAAACTAACATTGCCTGACTAGTGCTGGCGTGGCATTTCCTTTCAGTTGGTTAAGGGACGAGGAATAATATTGCCGTGCCCGTTCTGTGCATTATGACTCTGTGACGGAAAGCTGTTACTTCATTCCACCCCCAAAAGTGCCTGTGTTTTCAGTGATTATGATTGTGCTGTGGTTTCCTACCCAGGCTGGCTGAAGGAGAGGCTAGGTAAGTCCTAATTCAGGCTATTAATAGCATGAAATCGGTACAGAAAGATGGTGAGGGAACAGAAAAACAAAGACAAGGGAAAGCCAGCGAGCTGACACATGCAAGGAGATTCAATTCATTTGCTGTAGAGCAGCTAAGAAATGAATGAGGCTTCAGTGCTGCTGCTGACAGGAGTTCTGCAATTCTTGGTGAGATGTTTGAAGAGATCCATCATCAGCCTCCTCCTAGCAGATGAGATGTAGACCCCTGGATATAGCACATCACTTGAGCTAAGTATGCACGAGAGCAAGAAATAATAAGCAGCAGTGCACTTGTAATGTATCCAGCCTCGTGTGTGAGATGGCACTGCTTGGTAAGAGTGCTCAGGGGTGCTGAAATTAGATGGGAAACCAATTGATGAATGGCCGGCTGGACAAAGATGTGAAAAATGCTGTGCTATTAGATTGCTTTAAAGGTCTACCAGCTTGAACTCTGGGAATGCTGACTTTGCATGCAAGGCACAGCCTCCTGGGAGCTGGTAAGAGTCAGACAGTTAATATTCAGCATAACAGAAGTGGAAATGTGGTAATGGTGGAAGGGGAGGAGTGAGAAATTAAATGCTATCTTTTTTCAGAAGTCTGCCTTATTGCTTTCTGCATTACCCCTTTGGGACTTTTACACTGAGTGCGAGAAAATCAGCCAGCACTTTTTGAAGAATCCAGTTAAAATTACTGCCATAAATTTAGCATTTTTTTCCTCATGGTAGAAAAACATTAATTTAGGAAAGGGAGGGTTTATTATCAATGTTTTCTTGGCATGACTAAGTTCAATTAATTTCAGATGACAAGCTTTAGGTTTTCTCTCAGACTCTCCTCTCTAGTTTTCCAATATGTGGAAAGTATAATTTCTTATTGGTTTGCCTTTGGCTCTGGAGACCTCATTAAGAACGCTGGAAAGGATTTCTCTCTCTCTCTCTCTCTCTCTCTCTCTCTTTGACACCTTTCTGCTTTTTTGTTGGTGTTGCATTCAGGTCATTTGCATTGTCATTCAGAAAAGAGGGGTGGGCGCTCAGTATGAAAGCTGCAGGACTGCATTTAAACTGTGTGAGTAATAGATACCAGCTTATGATTGCAAATACGAATTAGCCACAGGAAACCATGACTTCTTCTTGCATGCTTTTTCCTGGGCTCTCGAAAAATGTGTCCATATCTGCCAGCCTTTCCCTTCCCTCACAATCACACGGAGGAAGATTCCTTGCTGGCTAGGAGGGAAATTCCCCCGAGGAAGTGATCGGAAAATGTACACTTGCATCATAGGGCAGGTCTTGTCTTTCATTTGCACATTATTAGATTCAATGATATTTTTTATTATTTGTATTCTGCTTTTCGGCAGTTATGTATTTATAAGTAAAGGAATTTATACCAGAGCATGAGCTAAGTTTATCAAATGGCTCCATTTTTCAGAACAGGCAGATCCAGCCCTGGCTTTGCCACTTGTGTTTACAGAAAAGCGCCAGATAAAAACAATGTTGCCATAAGGGATAATTTATCATTGAGCCAATTTTTCACTTGAGAAAACTATATTCTTCAAGAAGTAGATTTTTGTGTTAGAGGCGAGATGATGAAATCCAGATTTTTAAAAAGAGGATATCCAATAACCATGATAAATTAATGAAATCATGCATTTGAGCATTCACTAAAAGAAGAAAAGGCTTCGAAATTATGGGGCAAAAGATTGGTATCCAACTTGAAATACAGCTCTTTAGCATGTCAGCTAATCATACTTTGGCCTCGTTGTTTCCAGTAGGCACATGGATCTGCCAGGAGCATCGAGGTGCAACCTCATATCACCGGGACAATATAGATGTGACTCTTGCGCACAAACAGGGAGATACACGTGTGGCCAGGTTGTGCGCGCCAAGTGCATTTTAAAAACGGCCCGGCCATGCACGTGAGGAAGTGCCGGGCTCTGTCAAAGGGGCAGGCTGGGACAGCGGCCATTAGGCCCTGTCCTGGCTGGCGCGTGGAACTTACTCGGAGGAGCAGGTAAGTTCAGCAACAACAAAAACCCAGTTACACTAACTGCACTAACCACATCCCCTGGCAACAAATTCCATAGTTTAATTGTGCATTGAGTGAAAAAGAACTTTCTCCGATTAGTTTTAAATGTGCTACATGCTAACTTCATGGAGTGCTCCCTAGTCCTTTTATTATCTGAAAGAGTAAATAACCGATTCACATTTACCCCTTCTAGACCTCTCATGATTTTAAACATCTCTATCATATCCCCCTCAGCCGTCTCTTTTCCAAGCTGAACAGCCCTAACCTCTTTAGTCTTTCCTCATAGGGGAGCTGTTCCATCCCTTTTATCATTTTAGTCTCCCTTCTCTGTACCTTCTCCATCGCAACTATATCTTTTTTGAGATATGACGACCAGAATTATACACAGTATTCAAGGTGTGGTCTCACCATGGAGTGATACAGAGGTATTATGATATTTTCTGTTTTATTAACCATTCCCTTCCTAATAATTCCTAACATTGTTTGCTTTTTTGACTGCTGCAGCACATTGAGCTGACGATTTCAATGAATTATCCACTATGATGCCTAGATCTCTTTCCTGGCTGGTAGCTCCTAATATGGAACCTAACATTGTGGAACTACAGCAGGGGTTATTTTTCCCTATATGCATCACCTTGCACTTATCCACATTAAATTTCATGTGCCATTACGATGCCTAATTTTCCAGTCTCTCAAGGTCCTCCTGCAATTTATCACAATCCGCTTGTGATTTAATTATGAATAATTTTTTGTTATCTACAGATTGTATCACTTCACTCGTCATTCCCCTTTCCTGATTATTTATAAATATATTGAAAAGCACTGGTCCAAGTACAGATCCCTGAGGCACTCCACTGTTTACCTCTCTCACTAATAACACTGAACATTGAATCCTACTCTGTTTTCTTCTTTTAGCCAGTTTGCAATCCACAAAAGTCCATTGGCTCCTATTCCATGACTTTTAAATTTTGTTGGAAGCCTTTCATGGGGGACTATGTCAAACCCCTTCTGAAAACCCAAATTCCCTAAATCTAGTGGCTCACCTTAATCCACATGTTTATTAACCCCCTCAAAAAAAGTAGCAGATTTGTTAGGCAAAACTTCTCTTAGGTAAATCCATGCTGGCTGTGTCCCATTAATCAGTGTCTTTCTATAGGTACTGTGATTTTGTTCTTTAGAATAGTTTCCAAGATTTTTCACGGCACTGAAATCAGGCTCATTTGTCTATAGTTTCCGGATCAACCCAGAGTCCTTTTTAAATATCAGGGTTCCATTGGCCATCTTCCTTTCTTCAGGTACAATGGACGATTTTAATGATAGGTAACAAATTACTAGTATTAGCTCAAAAATGAAATTTCAGATCTTTTTCAGAACCCTGGGGTGTATACCGTCAGGTCTGGGTGATTTGTCAATCTGGCCTACTACATCTTTCAGGTTCACCGTGCCTTGGTTCAGTTCAGTTGAGCGATCCCCCTTGAACACTATCTCTAGAACTGATATCTCACCATATCTCTATTTGTAAACACCAAAATAAAGAATTCATTTAGTATTTTTGGAATGGCCTTATCTTTCCTAAGTGCCCCTTTAACCCCTCAAACATCTAATGGTCTATCTAGCAGCTGCTGAATATCCGGGTAACTCTGCGGCAGCTAGATAGTTGGATACGTCTCTTCAGCTTGGAAAAGAGATGGCTGAGGGGAGATATGATAGAGTCTATAGAGTCATGAGCGGAATACCGTTCACTCTTTCCAAAAAATACAAAGATTAGGGGATACTACATGAAGTTGGTAAGTAGGGCTTTTAAAATAAATTGGAGGAAATTCTTTTTTGCTCAGTGCACAATTAAGGTCTGGAATTCATTGCCAGACAATGTGGTAAAGGTAGTTAGCATAGCTGGGTTTAAAAAAGATTTGGACAAGATCCTGGACGAGAAGTCCATAAACTGTTATTAATCAAGTAGATGTGAGGAAAGCCACTGCTTATTCCTGGGCGTTAGGAGCATGGGATCTATCTACTGTTTGGGATTCTGCCAGGTATTTGTGACCGGTGTTGGCTACTGTTGGAAACCAGAACCTGGGCTTGATGGACCCTCGTTCTGATCCAGTTTGGCAATGCTTATGTTTTTCTTTGTTTGGGTCGCACCGCTTTTCATGTTTTCTTTTTCTGCAATAGTAAAACAGAGTTAGAACAATGGGAATATGGAAACAGGAGCCACAAGATCTTGTTGTGAAGTGTGCATTGTTTTTGTGAAATTTTCCCACCGAAGAGACTTCTTTCGAGATCAAGCACTGTACACAAGCTGCACCACCTTGTTTTCTGAAGCATTCGGCCAGTTAGGATTTGTATTCCTGTGTTCTGATCACACCCTCAAGGGTTATAAAATAATGTATGACTGGCTAAAAGGAGCAGAGAGGGAATATTTTACATTAGCAATCTCAGTGATACAGAAGGCAGCTCTCATTCACCTCACTTTCCATATTCTTGCTTGAATAGTTCAGCAGTTGAAGCAGCCTGGCACAGAAATAGACTGCCTCAATCTGCATGTTTTAATATGTCTAAAAAAGGAGGACCGATAAAACAGCACTGCGCTATGCCAGACTGAACATGTCGATACCTTATTTCACTCTTTCATAAAACTTGATTTCCTGCCACAAAAATGTCTTTTTATTGTCTAAGATGTAGAAAACTCTGCTGTTCCTGCTACAGAATATGGACAAACCACAGTATCACTGTGCACTTTACTAGCGGGATTTCAGGTAACCTTTGTTGATGGGCTTGTCAGTCTGCTAGAAGTTTTTTGTTTTTTTCTCATTTGTACTTTCCGAGGCCTTTCAGAACTATGCTGGCTTTCTTTTTTTTTTTCCCCAGAAAATTTGCATGTAACGTGTTGAGCTTTGCTATAGACTTAGTTACATTAGAATAGACTTTCAGAAGCTGAAAATCAAGGCGATGCCAGCAGAATGTAGAACACATGGGAAAGAATGACAAAGGTTCCAGGAGAATGCGGGTTATTTACAAGCGTGCTGCATGTTAAAAAGGATTAAGTAAGCTTAATATTCAGCAGTTATTATAATTTGAATTGTCGAATAACAGGGAGAGTTATAACACCTGCTTGCTGCATTGGATTCCCTGCTGCTCAGGTCCAATGCAAGGATATAAGACACATTATGTGAACCTTCAGCTTTGTACCACCTTCTCACTCCTGAGAGTTTGATAAACTCAACAATCATGATAACCTCCCTCTCCCCCACCATCGCCCACCCAGCTCAATCTTGTAAAAACACATAGGGGACGATTTTAATTCCTACGCGTGCGGGGGTACATTTGTGCGCGCTACCCGGCGCGCACAAATGTACCCCCGATTTTATAACGTGTGCACACTGCCGCGCACATGTTATAAAATCCGGGGTCAGTGCGCGCAAGGGGGTGCACACGTGTGCATCTTGCGCGCGCCGAGCCCAAGGGGAGCCCCGATGGCTTTCCCGATTTCGGAGCCCTAACCTCTTCAGCCTTTCCTCATAGGGGAGCTTAGTTGGGGGGGGGGGGGGGGGGAATATGGACTGCAAAAAAAATTTGCAAGAAGTATATAAATGAAAAAAAATCCATACTGCATTGACTGAAGGTAATCTCTAAAATGGCTAGCTGGGATGAACTCAGATATTTCCCCTTGCTACTCAGCATAGGAAAAAAACGATATTTTATTGTCATTTCAGAAACAGAGACACAACCTCCTTCCACTGCCAGGTATTTTGTGAAGTAATATGAGACCCTGCAAAAATGTCAATTAGAAAATATATAGTAAACCTACTGTAAAAAAACAGCAATAACTCCAAAGAGCAACCACCTTAACTCTGAAAACACTGTACATATTATACCAGACCCTAGATTACTACTGCTGCTTCTGTTAAACATTTGTATAGCGATGCAAGGTGTATGCAGTGCTGTAGAGATACACATAAGAGAGATTCCCTACTGCAATCTAGCCAAGACAGACAGACAAGAGAAATGACAGCAGAAAAGGACCAAACGGTCCATCTAGTCTGTCCAGCAAGCTTATGGTTGCATCTGCCTCACCATACAGGTCTCCCCTATACTTAGTTTCCCAAACCGTCAAAGTCAGGGTCCTTGTTGGTTGCTGACTGAGTTCAATTCCCCATCACTTCTTGCTGTTGAAGCAGAGAGCAATGTTGGAGTTGAATCAAAAGTATAAGGCTTATTAGTTAAGGTTAGTAACAGCCACACCAGCAAGTGACCTCCATGCTTATTTGTTTTTCATTGTCCTTGTTGGTTGCTTTCTGAATCTAATTCCCCTTTTCCTCTTTTTCTCCTGCCATTAAAGCAGAGAGTAACAATGGAGTTGCATCAACAGTGTGAAGGCTTTTTGGTTAAGGGTAGTAACAGCCAAACCAGCAAGTGACCTCCATGCTTATTTGTTTTTCATTGTCCTTGTTGGTTGCTTTCTGAATCTAATTCCCCTTTTCCTCTTTTTCTCCTGCCATTAAAGCAGAGAGTAATAATGGAGTTGCATCAACAGTGTGAAGGCTTATTGGTTAAGGGTAGTAACGCCACACCAACAAGTTACCCCCATGCACTTTCTTCTTCATTTCTATCCTCTAGCCTTTAGGGATCCACAGTGTTTATCCCATGTCCCTTTGAAATCTTTCACTGTTTTTGGCTTCATCAACTCCTCCGGAAGGGCATTCCAGGCATCCACCACCCTCTCCGTGAAGAAATATTTCTTGACTCTGGTTCTGAGTCGTCCTCCCTGGAGTTTCATTATGTGACCTCTAGTTCTACTGATTTCTTTCCAACAGAAAATGTTTGTCGATTGTGCATCATTAAAACCTTTCAGACAACTGAAGGTCTGTATCATATCTCCCCTGCACCTCCCCTCCTCCAGATATACATAAGTAGGTCCTTCAACCTCTCCTCATAAGTCATTTGGAGACCCCCCACCATTTTTGTCAATCTTCTCTGGACCGCCTCCATCCTGTCTGTCCCTTTTGAGATAGGGTCTCCAGAACTGAACACAATACTCCAGGTAAGGCCTCGCCAAGGTCCTGTACAAGGGGATTATCACCTCCTTTTTCTTACTGGCTATTCCTCTATCTGTGCAGCCCAGCATTCTTCTGGATTTAGCTATAGCCTTGTCACATTGCTTTGCTGTCTTCAGATCGCTAGAGACTGTCACACCAAGATCCCTCTCTTGCTCCGTTCACAGCAGCCCTTCACCCCCCATCACATACAGCTCTTTTGGATTACCACACACTAGATGCATGACTCTGCACTTCTTGGCACTGAATCCCAGCTGCCATATCTTCAACCAGTGTTCAAGCTTCCTTAAATCACATCTCATTCTCTCTACTCCTTCCGGTGTGTCCACTCTGTTGCAGATCTTAGTATCATCCGCAAATAGACAAACTTTACCTTCTACCCCTTCTGCAATGTCAGTCACAAAGATATTGAACAGGACCAGTCCCACACCGATCCTTGTGGCACTCTGCTTAACACTGTTCTCTCTTCAGCGTAGGTTCCATTTACCATCAACCAGTTTGTAATCACTTTGGCGCTCACTCCTAAGCTTCTTATTTTATTCACAAGCCTCCTATGCGGGACCATATCAAAAGCTTTGCTGAAATCCAAGTAGATCACATCTCTTCCTTGATCCAATTCTTTAGTCATAATGAAAAAAATCAATCAGATTTGTCTGACAGGACCTTTCCCTGGTGGTCCATGTTGCCTCGATCTAGTAATCCTCCTGACTGTAGATAGTTCATTATCCTTTCCTTCAGCAGAGTCTCCATTAATTTTCCCACCACTCAGGTGAGGCTAACCAGCCTGTAGTTTCCAGCCTCCTCTCTGCTCCCACTCTTGTGAAGAGGGACCTCTACCACTCTTCTCCAATCATTTGGCACCACTCCCATTTCCAGGGATCTATTAAACAGGTCATGCAGCTGACCCGCCAGCACATCTCTGAGCTCCTTTAGTATCCTGAGATGAACATCATCAGACCCCATGGCTTTGTCCACTTTCAGTTTTCCTAGCTATTCCCACACATTCTCTTCTGTAAACAGTTTCATCTACTCCACCCCCATCCACAGTCTTGTTAACTAGCGACAGTCCTTCTCCAGGGTTCAATATTTCCATCATTTATTTGTTTCTCTCCACACACTGATCGTTATCACCTTTCAATTTTACTATACCAGTTCGTACCTTTCTCTGATGAATCTGAAAAATGTTTGTCACCTCGCTTTACATCTTTGGTAAACCTTTCTTCCGCCTGGCTTTTTGCTTTCTTGATTACTTTCTTCGTCTCCCTCCATTCCACCAGATATTCTTCCCTGTGTTCCTCTTTTTGAGATCCTTTATATTTCTTGAACCCTGTTCTTTTTGGTTTTATTTTTTCAGCCACCTCCTTTGAGAACCTGATCAGATTCTTATTTCTTATTTTTGTTTATTTTTCTAACATATGAATTTGTCTTTGTAATTGCTCCTTTTAGTTTGGCCCACTGATGTTCTACCTCTCCCATTTTCTCCCAGTCTTTTAGTTCTACCTCCAGATACGTTCCCATTTCGATAAAGTCCATATTTTTTAAGTTCAAAACTCGGGTCTTCATGCAACTTCTCTGTGTCCTATTTGTGATATCAAATCATACTGTTTGATGATCACTGTTGCTGAGGTGCGCACCCACCCTGACATAAGAGACATTATCCCTGTTAGTGAGCACTAAGTCGAGTATAACTTCCTCCCTCGTGGGTTCGTTTATCATTTGTTTGAACAGAGACACTTGCAGTTCATCCACTCTCTCTCTATTTCTGGTAGATTCTGCAGAAGGGATTCTCTAGTCTACATCTGGCAGATTAACATTTCCTATAGTCATCACTTCTCCCTTTGTTTCCAACTTTTAGATGTCTTCGCCCAGATCTCTGTCTAGTTCTTCCGTTTGAGTTGGAGGCCTGTAATCCACTCCAGTAAAAATGCATGCACCATCGTCTTTTTGTAGGATGGCCCATAATGCTTCTTCTCTACCCCACATTCCTTGTAGTTCAGTTGCTTGGATGTTGTTTTTGACAGAGCTACTCCTCCCCCGTTTCTGTCCACTCTGTCCTTATAGTCTGGTATGACCATATCCTAATCATGAGAATCCGTGAACCATGTCTCCGTAATAGCAACAATGTCCATGGCCACCTCCAGGATTAAGGCCTGCAGGTCTGGGATTTTATTGCCCCAACTACGAGCATTTGTAGTCATAGCTTTCCAGTTTTTCTCTCCTGATTTGTTGCACTTCCTAGACACCTTTTCTGCTTTTTTGAGCTGATTGATTTTGTTATATTTTTCCTCCCACACCTGTATTGCTTGGGGGTGATGTCACTTTCCTTGGCCATTTCCTGCCACCCCCATTCTTTAGTTTAAATGTCCAATATATGATCTGAATTTCTCCCTTAGTATCTTCCTTCCTATTGCAGACAAATGTAGGCCATCCTTACCATGTAGCCTTTTACTGCTTCAAACACGACCCCAGCCTCTACTGTATCTAAAACTGTTTTCTGTACACCAGGTTTTGAGCCAGGAATTTAAATTATTTATATGGCAAAGCTTCTCATTTCCCTTTCCATGAACAGGTAAAACTTGCAAAAAGGTAATTGTCTTTGCAGTGTCTTATCTTTCCTAGATTTTGGAAATCTTTCTGTACTGCAAGGATACCATTTCTATTGAGGTCATTGATCCCCAGATGGATGATAACACAGATATCAAAATTCCTACTTTCTTCTTCAACGACTTGAACTATCTGCTTTGCATTTCTACTTGCTGAGGATCCTGGAAGGCATTTAACTGTTGCATCACCATCAAAAAGTGCTCCCAGATTGGTTCCTCTGATGACTGAGTCTCCCAGCAGAAGCAGCTTTCTTTCATGACATTTGATTCTGTTGCAGGGCTTCTGGGTGCATTGGGTGACTTCACTTTTAGAAATCACTTCAATATCTATTGCTGAGGTTTCTTCATTCTCTAATGCAGAAAAAGCCTTATATAGGGGTAACAGTGGGGAGAGTGGGTGTCTCTTCATCACAGGCCTTATTCTGCCAGAGCCCACTGTTATCCAGTTGCTCCTGGGTTATTGAATCTTGGATTTCTGACATTTCTGTGGGAGTGGGGGTTGATGCATAGGATGCTGTAAAGTTGGGGAAGGTGGGGGTGTCTGTTTGTCACATGTCTTGTTCTACCAGCGCCCACTGTAAACCATTTTTTCCTGGGCTTTTGAAACTTCTGTGGGAGATGTCTGTGTATGTCATCTCAGTCAATCACAGAAAAAAACACAGACCCTTGCCAAATACAGATTGAGGCACTATAAATTAGAAATAGAATTCTGCAGGCAAAAACTGACCTTTGTATTCTCTTACCCCTCGCCTCCTGTTCCCCACAGCTGCCTGGGAGGGGAGTAGAGAAGCTTGATTAGAGAGCAGAGAAGTCTCACCCCTTCCACTTCTGTTCTTTGCACCACAGGCTAAATTCTGGGTTTATTTCTTTTATTTAGCCTTTTTTTTATATACCGAGGTATAGCAGACATTGCCTTCACTCCGGTTTACATTTCCAACAACCTGTTACATTTAAATCAGTAACGGAATAACAGAAACTGATTCAGAACAATAAACTAATACCATTCAACATATACATTATAATTAGGAATATGACTGTGTTCAAATCTTGTATGGGGATGGTTGACACAGAAAAATCGAGAGAGGTTTCTGTAAGTCGGGGAGGACGTTGTAGGAGGGAGAATGTATGCCTGAAGTGGGGCATGCAGTGGAAGAGAACTATAGATTTATCCTTGGCTGTCCTTGAGAGTGCAATCTTTGCAAGACTGGGTGAGTAGCCAAGTTTTAAGATCTTTTTTTAAAGTTTTCTTGAGAGTTGAGGTGATGAGGTAAAGAGTTCCATAATTTTGGGCCGATGATGGAGATGGCTCTGTTTCTTATGGAGGACAGTTTGGCTTGTGGTAGTGATGGGACATCAAGCTGAAGTTTACTCGTTGACCTTGTCATAAGTGAAGACCTATGTAGATGTATAATATTGTCCAGGGCTGTGTAGTCTGCTTTATGAATAGTCTTGTGTAGGATTGTGAGAACTTTGTACTCTATTCTTTTCTCTACCGGTAGCCAATGTAAATTGTAGAGTACAGGGGTTATGTGGTCAGATTTTCTTTTACCAGTCAGGACTCTGACAGCTGCATTCTGAAGTAACTGCAGTGGTTAAAAGTGGTTTCAAGCTGAAAGCTCAGATTGTGTCGGAGGTGTAGAGACAAAAGTTAGTCAAACCACTTGAAAAAAACCCCATAAACCTAATACACTCCAAAATAAAGCCATGATTATAGCTGTGTATCTGTTCACTTGAAATAGGACTTATATGAAGACAAAATGATTGAAAGCACCGATGGCTTGATGAGTTTGTGTAACTCTCAGGACCTATTGCTTTTGCCTCAGAAACCTGCGCCCCCAGTTGATTGTCTAGTCTACTTAATGGTAACGCTGACCCTGCTTCCAGATAAAGTTCACCTACAAGTGCATTCACTCTGCAGCTCTTCTTTGCCTTTTCCTCCATCATCCCTTCTCCCAAATCTCAATCATCAGGCAAGATGCTTTTATCTGTACCCTTCTCCATCTCCAAATGCTTGGAATAGCCTTCCTGAATGAGTGTATAATGTGCATTCTCTTACCATATTCAGATCCTACTGAAAACTTGCCTCTTTGAGGCTGCTTTTAAAACACAAACCCTGCTTCTCTTGACTATGGCCTTTTTGACTATAACCATTGTCTAAGTAAAGAAGGCACCCAGAAGCTCTTACTTGCCTTGTCTGTAAGTCAATTTGTAAGCTCCACAGAGAAGAGCCCATCTTTTTTGTGTCTGTATAGCGCTACATGTATCTTTTAGTGCTATATAAGTGAATGATGACAGTAATATATCACAAATCTCTCTAAAGGCTGCTTTTAAAAGGACTAACAAAGGCATTTGAATATTTAGCAAAATAACAGTTGCTTTTTCTGATGGGGTGTTAAATACTACATTATCAAACAGGTTTCGCTTGCCAGAATTAAAAATATGCATCTAGTTGAACATTCAGCCCTGACTGCTGTTGCTGCCTGGTTTGGGTTTGCATCCAAGTATGTATTAGAATTTCAGAATATTGTGCATTGTTAACAGAGACAAAAAGGTGTCAGCATTTCATTTTATTCTCATATATTTTGCTCTGGAAGTTGTTAAGCTTCCCATATACTAGGATGAAGAAATGATTAAAGTCCTCACTTCACAGATGGCAAAGAAAACTGCCAGAGGACAGCTCTGGCTGCAGTAGCAGTTATGAAGCTGGGTCCATTACTGACGGTCTTTGTCTCTTTGTCCCTTCCTCTGTATGTACTCTCTCCACTGTAGCTCCCACAATGGGGGCCAAAAATATGGTGCGATTTGCTAATGTGGGCAAACTCCAGCTGTAAAAGGATGTAGGCAGAATAGAGACAATGCGCAGGAGCACTGCCAAAATGATGCAGAGCCTGGCCCACAAGCCCTATGAAGTGAAACTTAAGCTAAATAAGTATTACCCTAGAGCAGGGCTTCTCAACCTTTTTTCTGTCAGGGCTCACCTGAGAGATGACGCTCAGATGCGTGACACACTGAACATGTGACCATCATGGGACTTAATATAAGCACATGCTCTGCATCCACAGGAGCCCCCTGCTTTCTAACAATGGGTGCAGAGCAGAACTAAGACATTTCCCTGTACAACTCATCATACAAAAGAGTCTGGTGTCATCCCAATAACAGCATCACAAACTCCCTCTGCTACCAGGTGCATTGTAAAATAATACAAAGAAACCCCACTCTGTACATCTATCAAACCTCTCAGCAGCACTAACTGCAAGAAATGAAACCGCAATGGCCCGATCCATGAAAAGGCAGAGGTTCATCCCCAGTGCAAGATCATATTGAGGCTGATACAGACCTCTAGTAAAGTACTCATCTCAGTCACAGACAGACCTGCCTTCACCCAATATAGGATAAAATAGCACAAATTACAAATGCGTAAAGACCACCTTCTGCATGCAGAACTAGAAACAGAAATATATTTCCTCCTCCACTAAGCAAAGTTCAAAGAGAGAAGAAATGCAGATTCTCAAAACTGGCATAGTGTGGCCCTTGTACCCAGGCACCCCTCACGTCTCCCAACCACTCAATCGTCCCTTCACATTCTCATACCCCTGTCCACATTCATGACACCCCCCCCCTCCACCCCTCATCCCTCATCCTCTTCCCCATGCTCCCTCTCTCCGCTGCTCAACTCTTTCTGTCCTTCCCTACCCACCTCTTACCCCTTCTTGCTCAGCATCCACCACTCCCTGCTCCCCCAACCCAGCTGCCCCACACCTCCATTTTCTCCACTTCCATCTCTCTTCCCTGCCCAACCCCTCCCTCCCTCCTCCACCTCTCCCTAGCCAGCAATCCCAACCTCCTTTCCCCCACGCATTCTTGCCCAGCACATTTCCCCCTCCTCCTGGCTTCCAGTCAGCAGGAATGACTTCAGTCCAATCCAGAGTCTCCCTCCCTCTTTATCAGAAGCATTGAGGAGAGGAAGATGAGGAGGCAGCAGCAGCAGTGGATCGACAGAGCACGCACCTCTCTCCCTTATGCTCCTGCTTTCACATCCAGGCCCCATGGGGTGAAGAGAGCATCAGCAGCCTCACTGCCAGGCCAGGCAGAGGAAGATAAAGTTGGTGTCCTGCCGGGCCCATATGAACAGGAGTTGGTGATATTGTGCTCTGATCTAAGTGAAGGAGGAGGGAACAACCTCCCGCTAGGCCAGGAAGAGGAGAAGGAAGCAAGAGCAGCTTCTTGTCATCCCCAATAAAAGAGAAGTTGGCTAACTCCTGCCCAGACTGATGAGGAAAGATCAATCTTCTGCTGGGTCTGCGATGCACCTCCCGGGATTTCGTGACCCACCTGTTGAGAACCACTGCCCTAGAGGATAGGAGAGGCACAGGAGGGGGAGGCATGATAGTCACTTTCAGATACATCCAGATAAATGACCATTTTTCAGTAGAACTGACAATCCTCAACAAACCATCATAATATGAAGCCCCAGGGGGCTAGAATTAGAAGCAATGTAAGGAAATAGTTCTTCATGGACTGACCTCTCACTGGAGAAAGGTGGATGCACAAACAGTAGCAGACTTCAAGAAAGCATGGTACATTCACAGAGGAGCTTAGCAAGCAGTAGCACTACAGAAAGTAGTAAGAGAAGTCGCTGGAGGGACGAGAGGCAGAGTCTGTGGAAAACGGACAGACTAGATGAGCCAATGACTTCCCATGTAAAACTTTCTCAGCGAAGCCATGGCTCTACCCTTCTCTCAGGCAACTTGGAGCTTGAAGTTTCTTTAATTAAGCACTGGCAAATACCTGCAACGCAGCAGTGAGCTGGGACTTTATAAAATCTTCAAAGCATTTGTATTTTTTAATAAAACCAGGATGAGATACACTACAAAATACCTTTATGATTGCCATCTCATTTCTGGACGTGCCTGGTGTTCATGCATGTTATCTGCCTTCAGCTGCGTGGCCTGGCTTTGTCAGCCTGCTTGCTTTATTCTCTACATTAGGAAATGTAGAATAAAATCAGCAGGCACTAAAAAAATATCTGCTAGCTCCCTTTCAAAGCATTAACTGGAACATTATTGCTCTAGTTGTTATACTGTAATGTGCATTTTTGTAAACTGTCTTCTGGCTGTTTGTTTAAAGAGGCAGTAGAGTACAATACAGAAACCATGTCAGATTGCTATTTGTCTTAAAGTGCACCTTCCCCCTTTCATGTTCTATGATAACTTGGGCAGCCGTGGCCTCTGACACCTGCCCCGGGCCCTCGAGTCAATAAGAGTCATGAGGAGATTTTAAAAGGCCACAACGTTATGTACAAAAGAGGCAGACTTTAAGAGCGCCCACTCTTCCCAAGTCTGTCATGGCAGGAGTCGTGCACGCAGGCCAGCAGACCAAGAACTGTGGGGAGGATCGGCCTCCAGGGACGCGGGCTCAGACCTGTAGAAACATCATTCACTGAAAGTCAGATAGGATTTGTTTAGAGGGCGGGTTATTTTTTTCTCTGCCTGCCTCCTCCCTGGCCCTCACTGACAGAGTGCCAGGCATCATTTTGACTCTCTCTTCCTGAGTTTTCAGAAGTTGTCTCTTTCCTTAATTATTTGGAGGACTACCCCCGGTTTCTTTTTGAGAGGGTTATGAAGAGGCAAACGGTTTCTATACAAACATATATTTTAAGCAGTGAATAACTCTTGGAGGTGTACTGTACTATGATCTAAAAAGAAAAGTGAGCGCTATTTATTCTATTAACGAGAAGCAGAGCAGTCACTTTATCACCATGCAGACATGCTACAAACATTTTCACAGATAAAAGGAAACTTTGAGTCATCTTTCTCCTGTCCAATTTCTCTAGCGCTGGAAAAATGTTTTATGTATACAGCATCTCATGCCCCAAGATCTTAGAGCACAGACAGATTACATAAGTAGTACTATCCATTAGCAATTAGTAATCATTTTATGTGGGGAGAAGAAAAGATTGTCAGATATTCTTAAGGATGCATCTGGGAATCTCAGGCTTGTACTGCTATTACAGGCTTACTTTATCTTTTCTTCCACATTGCTACTTCCCATGGTAGTGGTGGGGTTATAGATTAGGAAGGCTGCCAGTACATGTAAACTCTCAATGTTGATATATGACAACTGAATGCAGTGTTGGTGTCGGCATGTTATTAGTCCAGAAACACACTGCACTCGATGAATAAAAAAAATGGTTGGAAACATTAGACACATCTTTTCATCTTGACAGTGTACTAGTCTACACTGTATATTTGCTTTTCTGGAGCTCATGCTGAATTGTGCATTGTATCCTTCCTGCTCGTTTCCAGCTGGCTGTGCTCTGCATTGAATATTTGTAGAAGCAACAGAGCCACATGCATACGTATGGGTGATGTGACTGTCTTCTGCCAACATAGAGAATGTTTCCAAAGCTCACCAGGATTGGCATCCGCTCAGTTTTTTCGCTTTCCTTCATCAGAACGGGATGTTCCCCGGACCATTCCCCAGCCCATTTGTGCCTCAGACCTTTCTGAAGTGAATGTACGGCAATTTTCAGCTAAGTTTCCCATATTCCCATTAATGTCCTCATTAAGAGGTTTTTTTTGCCATTTTTTAAAATGTTTTTCACTGCCACGCACCATTGCTGAAAAGTAGCATAGTTTCCCTGTGAACCTGCATTTGGCATCAGAGACCTGATTGGAAAGTTGCAATCTTTCTCTCCTTCTATCTTTCCTATGAAGAGTGGTGGTTCTTCTGATTTTGCATTGATAGTTTTCCTCACCTTGTCAGAGAAGCAAGCCAGTGGCTCTAAGAGATGTTCAAAGTTCTCACATTAGATGTTCCTCCAACAACCATCACATTGATTGCTACAAATATCTGGGCACAAGTCATACTCCCAATAAACAAGTCCCAAATTAGGAAGACATTTATTAACCGTTATATTTCTTCAGTCCGTCCACGTCTTATGAATAAACTGTTCTCTTCACTATTTCTACAGCACTAAAAGAGTTGGTTTAAAAACCATGAGACCTCATGCCCATATGCAATGCTGACATCCCAAAAAATTGTCTCTCTTTCAGTGTAATCGTAGGTCATTTGTTCATGGGTTTTAGATCAGTTGTGTTTCCAACCAATGTGATTTCACCCGTGCTTAGTGCTTATAAACTTCTCATTATGCCAAACATTAGCTGTCCAAATTCCTCAACTTTGGGGGGGGGAAACCCCAAACTCCATCACAGGACTGTGCTTCAAAGTAGAACTCTTCTTCAGGGGTTACAGTATAATTTAATCAGGCACCTCTTCATCCAACTTTTGAAAAATGGAAAGCTCCATATTTTTAAATTTTGGATGAACAGGTGCCTGATTAAATTACTTTTCAAAGCATTAGCTGGAACATTATTGCTCTAGTTATAATATAATATGCATTTTTGTAAACTGTCTTCTGGCTGTTTGTTTAAAGAGGCAGTAGAGCACAATATAAAATTGCTTTTTGTCTTAAAATGCCCCATCCCCCTTTCATTGTCTACAGAATAGGGAGGTGCCTGCTTGAAGACTGGTTGAGGATTTGGCAGCTGGGAATCCTGCATCTGGGGTGCAGTAATCCAATAGAACTGTGTGTGATGAGGGTGACAGACTGATGTCCTTCAACTGGGAGAGGGACTTAGGGTGATGGTGTCTGCAGATCTGAAGGCAGCAAGGCAATGTGACAAGATGATAGCTAAAGCCAGAAGAAGCTGGGCTGCATAGAGAGAGAAGAATAACCAGTAAAAAAAAAAAAGGCAGTGATGCCCTTGTACCAGGTCCTTGGTGAGGCCTCACCTGGAGTATTGCATTCAGTACTGGAGCCTGTATCTCAAAAAGGACAGAGACAGGATGGAGGCGGTCCAAAGAAGGGTGACCAAAATGGTGTGGGGTTTGTATCAGAAAACTTATGAGGAGAGGCGGAAGGATCTGCATATGTACACTCTGGAAGAGAGGAGGTGCAGGAGGAGATGTGATACAAACCTTCAGATACCAAACAGGATTTTAACGATGCACAAACTTTGAACCTTCTTCGTTGGAAAGGAAACTGTAGAATTAATCCAGCAGGGAAGACTCAGAACCAACATAAGGAAACATTTTTTCATGGAGAAGGGTGCTGGATGTCTGGAATGCCCTTCTGGAAGAGGTAATGAGGATGAAAACAGTAAACAAATTCAGAATGGTATGGGATAAACACTAAGGACTTGAGGATGATAATGAATGGGAGTAACTTGCACGGAATGGCAGTTAGTACCCTTAACCAGAAGGCAGCTGTGATTACTACCCTTAACCAATTCGCCTTGATGTTTTAGACAAAACTGCAACGCCATTCTCCACTTTGACAGCGGGGTGAGGAAAAAAAGGTTGTGGATTCTGAAGACAGCAAATGCTGGACCCTGACTTTTATTGTGTGGGGTAACTGATACGCTCACATCTGGGACATAAAGCTTCTGCGGCCAAGTCTAAAAGCAAAGAACATTAAAGCAGCATTTTCTAAATTATCAGGAAGCCTGCTCACCATGTAAAAATGTTGCAGTATACTATTCTTAACAGAAGGCATGGGGGTAACCTTCACGGAGCGGCAGTTATTACCCTGAACAGAAGAACATAAAAACGTGCCATACTGGTTCAGACCAAGGGTCCATCAAGCCCAGCATCCTGTTTCCAACAGAGGCCAAACCAGGCCACAAGAACCTGGCAATTGCCCAAATACCAAGTCAGCTTAATAGCAGGTAATGGACTTCTCCTCCAAGAACTTATCCAATCCTTTTTTAAACACAGCTATACTAACTGCACCGGGGGTAACCTGCATGGGAAGCTTGCGGGCATACTGGATGGACCATTTGGTCTTTTTCTGCCAACAGTAGTATGCTACTGTGTATTACTTCCGGTAGAGATTGATGTAAATATTTCTCTGAGTTGCCTAATTTAAATTTATTTGCCTTTTGTTTTCTCATGCTTCTTATTTGTGGACTTACTAATATCATATTTTATTTTTTTCTTTGTTTTTGGATTGTTCTGATATATTTAATTGTACATGAGTTATGTGCTTTCCTAACTTTTATTTATTTATTTATTCTATTATAAGAATTAGTACAAGTAATCTGTTAAGGGAAAAAAAAAGGAACAAGATAAACAAAATTCTAAGTAATGGAAATGGATAAACAGAAGGTTTCAGAACTGTACGTAGAGACAATAACTTTAAAATGAGCACTTGTGTGCCCACATATGTGGGAATTTTAAATTGTCCACGCAGTTGCGCAAGGAACTACTTAAAATACACCTAGCATGCATGTGTGTCCTCCTAATTTTAAGCAGCTACACAAGCCAGATGTTAATCATGTATCTTCCTTAGGAATTTGTTGGCTTTAATGTGCACAGCTAAAGCAAATTTTAAAACCTGCATGTGTCAAGGACGTAGCTAGTTTGACCAATTAGTCACACTCAAGGTCATCCAGACCCCTCTGCTTCTTCAGTTTGCACGCCTCCCAGTTTCCCCAGACCCCTCACCCAGTTGTGTTAGGTTTAAAACGCGTTTTCTTCAGTCTTACACCTCCTCAGGAGCAGAAGTTAAAGAAGTGTGGGTTACAGCCTGCCACGCGCTGCGGGTGTGGGAATTAAAATCCGTATTTCCGTCTAACTCTGCTCCTTTTTTCAATGCATTGGATTGCTCGCACACATGCATATATGTATGTAATTGAGCCATTTTAAAATGAGTTGCTTGCGATTGACCCAGATACTCGCATATATTGGCCTTTCAATGCAAGCAACTCTTTTACAATTCACCTCTAAGAAGTTGACTGCTACCTGAAATAGCTGTAAAGAAACTCTTCTTGTATCGCTGCTATCACTGAACACAGTGCAGTGCTGGAAACCTTTCTAGAGAAACCATGATTCTTTTCCTCTATAAATTAAACTTCTGCTTCTGTGCCATTATTTTTCAAATTCCCTCCAAACCCTGAAATTTCCCTTCCCCCTTGAGAGCAGCTCTGGTTTGTGTTTTTGAGAGAGAGCTGCAAGGTAATGGTGGAGGGTCTTATTTAAAAGAATTTGACCTAAAATCTTCATGCAAGGAAATCGTTGAAGTTTAACATCATTTCAGTTTGAGGTCAAGTTGATGGATTCATTATGTTTGTTTATAAATTACAGTTCTTGCCTGTATTTTAGTTTTTATATATGATAAGTTGAATATTTTATGTATGTTTAGAGTCCTTTGTTTTCAGTTGAAACCAATTTTTCAACCATAAATTCTTGAATTTTTCTAAAAGTGATAATTGGTTTAAACGATTTTCACCCTAATTTTAGACTGACTAAAGCACAGCTCCAGAAGTACAAATGCAGTCTCAAATCCTCCAGCAACTGCCAAAAACTGCAGCATTTCAAGTCCTGGCCCTCTAGTGTTTTTGTGGTGTTTCAAGTCCTGCTTTCCCCTCCCCCAAGGCCACCAAAGTGCTTGGTGCCACCAATGCAGCAGGCAGGCCAGTCCACACCAGTGGCTTATGCACGCCTACCAGCAGATGGAGAAGGAGTAAAGCTGACGTCACTTCAGCGCACCAGTATTTTCTGACTCCAAAAGATGGTGAACATGCTGTTCCCTACTAGGGATTGCTTGTAGTAAAAAAAAAAAAAAAAAAGTGGTTATAGAAACATAGAAATGACGGCAGAAGAAGACCAAACGGCCCATCCAGTCTGCCCAGCAAGCTACGCACTTTATCCATTTTTTTTTTCCTTTTTCTCTCCCCCACCTGTTACTATTGGCTTCCAGTACCCTCCGGCCCTAATTCCCCTCCACCCCACCACCAATGTAGAGAGCAGCGCCGTATCTGCATCCAAGTGAACATCCAGCTCAATTAGGAGTAGCAACCACTGTAACAAGCAGGCCACACCCCTGCCCCATACTCTTACCCACCCCTGTTTTTTTGTTTGTTTGTTTGTTTGGTTTTTTTGTTGGTTTTTTTTTTTTTGGAGATGGCAGCCCTCCATCCTTCTGCTCTGTGAAGGTGGAACACCAACCACTGGCCACTGGCTTCCCGCTCCGTGCAGTGTTTTGCTGCCTCCTCTTTATTTACGCCCTCTAGACTTGATGGATCCACAGTGTTTATCCCACGCCCCTTTGAAGTCCTTCACAGTTTTAGACTTCACTTCCTCCGGAAGGGCATTCCAGGCATCCACCACCCTTTCCGTGAAGAAATACTTCCTGACATTGGTTCTGAGTCTTCCTCCCTGGAGCCTCAGCTCGTGACCTCTGGTTCTGACGGAAAAGGCTTGAAAAAAAAAATCAGCAGAACCAGAGGTCACGAGCTGAGGCTCCAGGGAGGAAGACTAAGAACCAATGTCAGGAAGTATTTCTTCACGGAAAGGGTGGTGGATGCCTGGAATGCCCTTCCGGAGGAAGTGGTGAAGTCTAAAACTGTGAAGGACTTCAAAGGGGCGTGGGATAAACACTGTGGATCCATCAAGTCTAGAGGGCGTAAATAAAGAGGAGGCAGCAAAACACTGTACGGAGCGGCAGTAGCCACAGAGGCATTCACGGAGCGGGATGCCAGTGGCCAGTAGTCTTCAGTAGTGAAGGCTTGTGCCCTCTTCCCCCCCCCCAGCTGATGACCCGATCATGCTCTCAGCCAAGGCTGGCTATGGTGCCGGGGGCAAAAAGGTCTAAGCATCTTGCTATCTGTGAAGCTTGCCATGTAAGGGCAATCCAGCCACTGCATATTTTATGCCTGTGTCAGCGCTGTTTGGAAGCACAAGGCAATTTGGCTTCCACAGATTTTGTCGATGTTGGGCCTTCCCCTCCTAATATAGTAACTATAGAGGGGAGTAGGGCGGAAGGCGACACAGCGAATGTGTCCCCACCCCCCTTGTTCCCGATGACACACATCTTCGACAGAAGGGTTGAAGAATGGCAGGTTTAAGCCTTTGGGCCCCAGTTTGGATCCATCCTCTTTTTTTCTGGGTAGAAATTTTCCAGGGCCTGCAGACTTTTGTGCAGGGTACCCAGTGGAGCAAAGCAACCTACTAAGAAGGGTTCGTGTACTCAGGCCTCTCACTTGTCAGCTACTATGGGCAAGCACCGCAGGGAAGCTGTCCCTGGTGATGTTCAGAGGGATGTGGATGACTCTGATAAGGATTTGGGTTTCTCAGACTACAAGCAGGATGAAAGTCCTCACACATGGGTGACATCATCAGATGGAGCCCTGACACGGAAAACTTACATCATAGTTTCTAGAACTTTGACTTACCGCAGTGGGCATACCCAGTATGCCCTATACCAAACGTCCACGCAGGGTCCTTTTTCAGTCTATCTTTTACCGCGGAGCTACAGCATCACAGTTGGTGAACTCACTTTCAAACCTTTTGGCTTATTTTGGAAAACGTATCCATTTTTTACTTTATTGCGATTTTTTTGCCTGTTGTTGACGCCAGATCCCTCTTGGTCCTTCCTGTATTGTGCCTATTCAGGGTTTTCATTCTTTATTGGTAAGTTTCCTTTCGTGGTCAATTCCCCACAGCGGCAGTGCTTCAGTGCCTGCCAGTCTTCGACGCCCGCCATCATAGATTTTGATCTTCATTTATTTCGTCCCATCATGGCTGCATCTAGTTTCAAGTGGATGCCTGAGGACCATGTCCATCATGGACCCCCCATGATAAATGTGTCCTTTGCCTGGGGACATCACATGACATCCAGGATTGCTGCAAATGTTCCCAGATGATCCCAAAGGGACGATGTCTTCAGCTCGAAAAAATGGAACAACTCTTCAGGCCAGAGAAAAATGAGACATCGGCATCGGTATGGAAGGACCATGGAGCTGCACAAATGGACACCAAGCCATTGACATTGGCAGGACTGTCAGTGCCATCAGCTGCTAGAAGAGCCAGAGACCAGCCACAGTCGAGCTCCTCCAGGCCGAGGATGTCTGGTTCCTTGTCATTGGCCTTGGCACTGGGGAAAGACCGTGCTGAACATTGAGGGAAGCCAAAGAAGCATCTGCATTGGTTCCTGTCAATGCGAGATGCCAGGCACAGAGATGCACCAGCTCATGCTGTGAACCCCCTGTAGCAACCCTGCAATGAGGAGCCACCAGTCCTCCATCAGTGCCAGAGGTCCGCGACAGTCTCCACCAGTCCTGATGCCAGTCACCGATCCTTCTCTCGGTTCCGAAGAGGATCTGGCCACCCCTCCTTCCTCCCAGTCATTGAGGAGGAGCTTGAGCAGTGAGTTCGATTGGTGGTTGAGTGGGCGATGCAGAGCATTAGTCCTGTGGCACCGGCGGTACCAGAGCCGGCACGTCTGTGTTAGAGCTGCCGATGGAGAAGCTCCACACTCATCAGTGATAGCCCTTTGATGAGACAGGAAGGCCTTGGCCTGAGCCAATGCCTGCACCTCTGGATGAAGGCCGAGCACCTAGTCTCCACCTGAGGACTTAACCTTTGCAGGATTTGTCAGGGCGAAGGTGGAAGCCATCCCATTTCAATTACTGACAAAGGAGGATGCCATGCACAAAATGCTTGAAATCCTCCAGTTTGTGGAGCTCCTAAGGAGATCATGGCAATCCCGGAGTTACTGCTGAGGATATGGGAACACCCCCTCACAGTGCCTCCCGTGAATAAGAAGGCTGATGGGGTTTACTTCGCCCTGGAAGCTCTTGGGTTCGATAACTGACAGCTGCCCCACCAATTTGTGGTAGTTGAATCTGCTCTGAAGAGAGCCAAGTGGTCTCGGTCTCATTCCTCTGCACACCTGGGGAAGGATCACAGAGCAATGGATGCTCTTGGGGGAGAGGTTTTCCAGGGGACCATGCTCATCGCCTGCATAAATTCCTAACAGCTCTACATGAGCCAGTACTCGCAGGACATCTGGAAACAGGTGCAGGAGGTGGCCAAGCAGTTGCCTTAGCAACAGCAGGACACCCTCATGTTGCTGGTGCATAAGAGCCTGGAGTGCGGGAAACACTAGGTCCAAGCGACCTATGATGTTTTCAAGACAGCATTGAGAGTCTCTGCAGCGGGAATAGGTGTCTGCAGAATGGCATGGCTGCGGGCCTCAGATCTCCAATCACAGGTACAGGAAAGACTCACTGATTTGCTGTTTACTGGGGCAAATCTCTTCAGAGATAGGGTGAGGGATGCGGTAACCCAGCTCCAGGACCACCATCAAACCCTCTGACAACTCTCTGCCAGCATTCTGGACCTGTACTCCTTGGCTAGGAGGTCGGCAAGATCAGGGCAAAGGAAGTCTTTTGTTCACCAGAGGAAGTACTATCTTCCATCACCTCATTCCTGTCAGCAGCATCAGGGATCCTGTGGCCGTCCCAGGCAGCAGAGAGCCTCCTAAGGCTCAGCCGGCACCTCAGTCAATTCCAGGGATGGGGTTTTGACTGGGTTGTAGGGAGCATAGTCCAGTTATCTGTATGCGGGACGATGGATCAATCGGTCGGGGGCAGGCTTCAGTTCTTTGTGATCCAGTGGCCCAGTATAATCTCAGACCAGTGGGTTCTTTCCAATGTCCGTCAGTGGTATCGATTGAACCTATTGGGTGTCCCACCAAATTGCCATCTAAGCCCAATTTGGGGGCCAGTAGCACATTAGGAGGTACTACTGAGTTCTCCTCCTTCTTAATGGCCAGAGCGGTCGAGCTTATTCCACCAGGACAAAGAGAGCGGGGTATTTACTCCAGGTACTTTCAGATTCCCAAGAAAACAGGAGGACTGCATCCTGTGCTAGACTAAGGGCCTTGAGCAGATTTATCAAAAAAGAAAAGTTCAAGATTGCTTTCCTTGATCCCCCTTTTACAAAAAAGGGACTGGCTATGCTCCCTCAACCTGAAGGACACGTACACACACATCGAGATCTTCCCAAGTCACCGGAAGTATCTCCGATTCATGGTGGGAAAACAGTTTTTCCAGTATCAGGTATTGCCATTCGTGCTACCGTCAGCCCCACGAGTCTTCACAAAATGCCTGGCTGTGGTGGTGGTGGTACCCCTCCGCAGGCTGTAGGTGCATGTTTTCCCTTATTTGGACAATTGGTTAGTTAAGAGCATATCTCAGACAGAAGCTGTCAGGTCCATGCGCTAAACCATCCAAGTGTTGGAGTCACTAGGGTTTGTCATCAACTACCCAAAGTCCCATCTCAGACCATCACTTCAACTGGACTTTATAGGAGCCCTGTTAGACACAGCTCAGGCCAAGGCCTACCTGCCCTGTCAAAGGACTGTCACTTTTATGACCATTGCAGCAGAGATTCAGCAGAGCCAGCAGGTGTCAGCAAGGCACATGTTGAGGTTGTTGGGCCATATTGCTGCAACCATCCATGTCACTCCCTTGGCACGATTACACATGAAAAGGGCCCATTGGACCTTGAGGTTACATTGGCACCAGGCCACGCAGAACCTCTAGGATTGTATATGAGTCACCTTGCCCCTTTCAGATCTGGAACCTGGGGATCTCATTCCAAAGTCCTCCTACCCAAATTGTCCTACCACAGATGCATCCACTGTTGGATGGAGAGCTCATGTAGATGGACTCTGCAGCCATGGTCTCTAGTCTGCCCAGGAAAGCTGTTGCCAAATCAATTTCCTGGAGCTCTTGGTGATCAGGTAAGTGCTATCGGCTTTCAGAGATCAGCTGTCCAACAGAGTTGTCCTGATCCAAACCGACAACCAGGTAGCAATGTGGTATGTCAGCAAGCAGGGAGGTATGGACTCGTACTCCTGTATCAGGAAGCAGTTCAGATCTGGACATGGGCCCTGTCCCATGGAATGGTGCTAAGGGCCATTTTCCTGGCCAGTATGCAGAACCTGTAGCGAACAGACTGATCTGTGCCTTCAGACCCCATGACTGGTCCCAAGGGGTTGCGAATCAGATATTCCACCTCTGGGGTAGCCTGGATTTGGATGTCTTTGCATTCCCTTGCTACATAAAGGTGCCTTGTTTCTGCTCTCTGTACAGGACAGATGGCAAACCAGCCTCAGACGCCCTTGCTCAATATCGGAGCAAGTATCTTCTGTACGCATATCCTCTGATTCCCTTAATGCTTCCTTGAAGCTTCACAAGGACAAGGGAACTATGATCTTCATAGTCTCTTATTTGCCGAGACAGATCTGGTTTCCAGACGGGAGTTGTTCATCTGGATACCGATCATTCTGGGGGTTTCCTCAGATCTCATCACACAAGATGAAGGCAGGTTGTGACATCCCAATCATCAGGTCCTGTTGCTCACAGCCTGGATGTTGAGAGGTTAATTCTGCAACCACTCGATCTCTCAGAAGATATGTCTTAGTTCCTGGTGGCTTCTAGAAAACCTTCTACTAGAAAGTCCTACAGACTGAAGTGGAGGAGTTTTTTCGTGTGGTGTGAGCAGAAGGTCCTAGATCATTTTTCCTGCCCCACACAAAAACTGCTTGATTACTTTCTACATCTTTTGGAAACTGGCTTAAAATCCAACTCCATTAGAGTTCATCTCAGTGCAATTGGCACATACCACCGTTGTGTAGATCATATGCCCATCTCTGTACAGCCTATAGTTGTACATTTCATGCAGGGCCTGCTTCAAATCAAACCTCCCCAAGGCCTTCCACTGTGTCTTGGGACCTCAATGTAATGTTAGCTCAGCTGATGAAAGCTCCTTTTGAGCCGCTGCGCACATGTACCTGAAATACCTGACTTGGAAGGTTTATTTTTTGGGCTGTCATGCCAGCACACAGGGTCAGCAAGTTCCAGATCTTAGTGACTTATCTACATTACACTAAGTTTTATCATGGTAGGGTGGTCTTGCGTATGCACCCTAAGCTCCTGCCTAAGATGGTGATGGACTTCCACTATAACCAGTCCATTTTCCTGCCAACATTCTTTCCCAGGCCCCATTCACACCAAGGCGAATGAGCCCTGCACAGTTTGGACTGCAAGCGAGCCTTAGCCTTCTATCTGTTGCAGACAGAAGCCCATAGACAGTCCACCCAACTTTTTCTTTTGATGGGAATAGGTTGGGCTTTGCTATTGCCAAACAGTCATCGAATTGGCTAGCAGATTGCATCTCCTTCTGTTATGTCCAGGAGGGACTGCATCTTGGGGGGTCATGTCAAGGCTCATTTTTTCCGAGCCATGGCAGCATCAGTGGCCCACTTGCGAGGAGTTCCCATGGAGATCATGTATAAGGCTGTGACATGGAGTTCTGTCCACACATTCACATCTCACTATTGCTTGGATAGAGATGTCAGGCGAAACAGTAGGTTTGGCCAATCTGTCCTTTGGAATCTGTTTGATGTGTAGATCCCCACTCTCTCCCGCCTAGGGCCTGTTTGGGTTCAGGCTGTCTCCCCATCTTTCACCAACAACTCCATTATTGTTGTGCCCATTGGCACCTGGTTTGGGTATCTGTTGGTCTCCTTTTATGTTGGGGAGCATCCTGTCCACAGAGACAGCAAAGTTGCTTACCTATAGCAGGTATTCTCTGAGGACAGCAGGATGTTAGTCTTCATGAAACTTGCCCACCACCTGCGGAGTTGGGTTTCTCCTATTTGTTGATTTGTATATATTTCTCTGTTATGAGACCATAGAGGGACCATGCGTGGATGCATGGTATAGGGCATGCCCAGTGTGTCAAGTCAAAGTTCTAGAAACTTTGACTTAAGTTTTCCGTATTGGGGCTCCATCTGATGTCACCCATGAGTGAGGACCAGGATCCTGCTGTCCTCGGAGAACACCTGTTTACAGGTAAGCAACTCTGCTTTCTTGCCTCTGGAAGAGGGAGAAATTCCACCTGATTTAGAACCGCATTGGACTCTGCTCCATTTTTTTCACAAAGATGAGTTGCCGAGTCTATTGGCTTAGGTTCTGAAGATGCTCGGTGTGGATGGGGGTGACGCTACAGGCTTGCAAATGATGGATTCCATATTATTCACTTTATGCAAAGTGTCATGTTTCTTTCCCCTTCTGGATCCAATTGAAGAGTTCTTTGACCTTGAATGGAGCGCCCTAGAGGCAAGTTTTAAGAGGGGTGTATTTTAGCAGGTTTCTACTCCTTGGATCCGAAGACCAAGGGATCAGTTGCAGTTCCCGAAGGTGAAGCCTTTGTATGCATTGCTACCAAGTGAATCACCGTTCCAGTGGAAGGAGGGGTAGCTGTAAAAGATTCTTAAGATAGGAGGATTAAGGCTGTCCTTAAGCAGGCCTTTGTGGCCATGGCAATGAATTTGCAGATTGCTACTGCCTGGTGGCTCTGGCTGATTTGCGTCTCAGGAGACACGAGTTGCGTTCAATAGCTGATCAGTGATGGAACCGGCAGCCACATTCTTAGCCGATGCGGGATGTGACTATGCAAATGGCTGCTAGAGGGGTGGCTTTTGTGATAGCAGCTAGATGTCAATTATGGCTGCGAAATTGGTTGGCAGACACTATTTTCAAAATCAATCTCCCAAGGTTACCTTTTAAGGGTTTTCTTTTATTTGGCAGTGAGTTGGATAAAATGGTGAATATCTGGGGGGAATCCAAGGTTCCTCATTTACCAAAAGACAAGATGGCGGCATCACATCTCTTTGGAGTTAAGAGCTGCCCTAGGGATTCCTGTTGGTTTCATCCTTACAGAGGAGCATCTACTCAAAGGTATTGTCCCTTTGGAAGATCTCTGTCCTTTCAGCCTGGAAAGTCTCTTAAGGACGTGGGCTCTGGGACTGGAGCACCTCGATCTTCACAATGAAGGTGTGAGGACTCACCTACTGGTTCAGGAGATAGACGGATGCCTATCTCTCTTTTATCAGCGGTAGGCCCAGATTACAACAGACCATGCTCTAGATTTTGCTGAATTCCTCCAGATACCTTTATGGTCTCTCCATGCAGCCTTCTACTGAAGAGAATTGCAATGGAGACTATGTTGAGGAGGCTGTTGGATTTAAAGGCCATAGTTCATGTTTCCAGATCACAAGAATATACGGGGCGCTATTCCATTTATTTTGTCATTCTCAAGAAAGAGGTGGGATCTTTTTGGCCCATCTTGGATATCAAAGGAGTTAATTGATATTTGTATGTGAGTCATTTCTAAATGGAAACTCTATGTTCCATGATCATGGCAGTACAAACAAGGGAGTCTCACATCTCTAAGCCTGACAGAGGCATATCTACATATCCCAATTCACCAAGAATATTGTGTCCTGCAACTTGCCATTCTGGGACATTGTCATCAATTTCAGGACCTGCCCTTTGGGCTGGCTACTGCGCCCAGGACCTTCTCCAGTATCATGGTGGTAGTGGTATCTCTATGTAAGGAGAGCATTCTGGTCCATCTGTATCTGGACGATTGGTTGATTTGGGCCAAAAGTGTAGAGGAGAGTCGCTTGGCTTTCTGCAATGTGATCTCCTTGCTTCAGGAATTAGGCTGGGTGGTAAAACTTGGCCAAGAGCAGTTTATAGCTGTCTCAGAAGCTAGAATATCTCGGTGTGAGATTCGATACAGAGCAGGGCAGAGTGTTTCTGCCAGGTTGTCGCATTCAGAAGTTAATTACTCAAGTTCAGGCCCCTCACAACCCCAGCCTTTCCTTCCCTTCCCCTCCTCCTTTCTCTTTTTCTTCCTCCTGTTAGTCACCATCCAGAGTAGCCATGCTGGTCTTCTTGCTGGCGGGGTGTGGGAATCCCATGAGCATGTCTCTAGATATGCCAACATTGTGCAGGGCCAATTTGCTGGCAGGAATTGGGAATCGTGCCAGCACCTTGTCAAGTGTGCTGCCGCTGCATGGGTCTTCCTTTATCCTGTCAGTGGGGTGTGGGAACCCCATTGACTTTGATTAAGCAAGGCAAAGTGACGTGGCCACCACAGGAGTATTTTGCAGGAGCACTTTTTGCAGCCTCAAAATGTTGCCATCTGTGATGGCTTCTTCACCCTGCCTCATTATAGAAGCACCACTGATGAGTAGACTACAAAACTTTTAAATAATAATTACATTTTGGTGCCCACTAATAATTGGTTTTGCTGTAGATATATTCTGGAATATTAAATATTATATAATAGACACACATTTCTTTAAAAGCATATTTTATCCATTTTATTTTTGGCCTGGCTCTTCCCTCCCACTCATTTTCGATTTCCTGCTCAGTCAGAATTGGCCTTTGTTGCTGCCATAGATGTTTTTTTAGGTAACTATTTATATTTCACTTTTTAGGTACTTCAAAGTGGATTACATTCAAGTACTGTAGGTATTTACCTGTCTCTTCATTCACAATCACATGGGGTTTTGGTCCTTTCTGTTTTCCTCTTCCTCCTCCATTTGATCCCAATCCAACTACTATGAGGACAATTCTCGGCATAAACTACAATGTCTAGTCCTGGGGGAATTCTGCACTACTGCGGAGCACAGAATTTGCACAGAATTTCCATTTTCTGTGCAGAATTGCCAAATTCGCAGAAAATAGCAGAGGAGACCCCAGCATGCCGCGAACAGAGCGCGTCCCGCATGTGTCACAGGATGTGCTCCGTTCGAAACGAAGATGAAGGCCCCAGCATGCCATTCATGGCGAAGATGGAAGGCCCTGGTGAGAGAAAATGTGTGTGTGTGTGTGACAGCATGGGAGGTAAGAGAGTGGGGGGGGGGGGGGGGGGATGCTTGAGTGTGGGTTTCAGAGAAAGGGAGCCTATATGAGGAGATTGTGAAGGATTGTGTATGTGTGAGAGAGATTGGGAGCTCGTGTGTATGAAAAAGGGATCGTGTGTATGTGAGGGTGCTAGTCTTTGTGAAGGGATTGTGTATGTGTTAGACAGAACCTGTGTGAAGGGGTGCGTGAGAGAGAGACATAGGTAGCCTGTGAGAGGATTATAATTGTGAGAGAGAAAAGGGAGCTTGTGTGGGTGTGTATGCAAGAGCGAGGGACCCTGTATGAGGGAATGTGTGTGCGCGAGAGTGAGGGAGCCTGTATGAGGGTGTGTATATGTGTACTAGAGAGAGGAAGCATGTGTGTGAGAGAGGGAGGGACATAGGTAGCCTGTGAGAGGATGTATGTGTGAGAGAGAAAAGGGAGCTTGTGTGGGTGTGTATGCAAGAGCGAGGGACCCTGTATGAGGGGATGTGTATGTGAGAGAGAGTGAGGGAGCCTGTATGAGGGTGTGTGTATGTGCACTAGAGAAAGGGAGCCTGTGTGGGTGTGTATGCAAGAGAAAGGGACCCTGTATTAGGGGATGTGTGTGTGTGAGAGAGAATGAGGGAGCCTGTATGAGGGTGTGTTTATGTGTACAAGAGGGAGGGACAGAGGGAGCCTGTGTGAGGACGTATGTGAGAGAGAGAAAGGGAGCTTGTGTGGGTGTGTATGCAAGAGAGTGAGGGACCCTGTATGAGGGGATGTGTGTGTGTATGAGAGAGAGTGAGGGAGCCTGTATATGAATAAGAGAGAGAGAGAGAGCATGTGTGTGTGAGAGAGAGGGAAGGACAGAGAGAGCCTGTGTGAAAGGCAGTACTGAGAACAGGGTCAAACTCTGGGAGTGGCAATAGAGTGGAAGGGGTTGAGCCTAGAGGTGAAGGGGAGAGAGATTGTCAGGTGGAGGAGTTGGGGCCTGAGAGCGCAAAGTGGCCAGGGGAGTAGGGAGAGTTAGTGGAAGGGACACTCTTACAGTGAATTTCTAGGGAAATTCTGCTCAAAATATTTAAAAGTTTTCCTGTCCTCCGTTGTTTCCTGTCCCCCTGAGTTATTATGTACCGCCTGAGTTATGTACTATGTTATTATACCGCCTGAGTTATTATGTATTATGTCCCCCTGAGTTATTATGTACCGCCCTTGAGGCAACTGTTTTAATGTATTCCGCCCCTGAGGCGACTGTTCAGTTCCCTGTAAACCGGTGCGATATGTATGCTATACAGGAACATCGGTATATAAAAATTAAAAAGAAATAAAGATGCAGAATTTTATTTATTTAAGTAATAACTTTGTTCTGTATTAATTAAAAATGTAATTACTTAAAGACTGTCATGTAAATTGTGTTATTTTGACAAATATAAAGTTTGCAGAATTTTGCAGAAATGTAAGTTTTTGTGCACAGAATTTAAATTTTTTTGCGCAGAATTCCCCCAGGAGGAAATGTCTTCTGAAACCCAGCTAAAATGGACCATAAATCAGGCCACTAGGTGTCACCATTTCAAAATGACTGAAACACCCTTCCATCCATGACTGTGAGCGCTACCTCTGCAGCATCCCTAATTCCAGCTCACCTGGGAATAGAACTGGGCTTGCCCATTATTTTTTAAAAATTCAGAGAACCCTTTTTTCTGGTTTTAAGTGAATTTTGTTTTTAGTGAACTTGTAGCTTGTAACAGTATTATCCTATCAGATCAAATTGAAGTCTGGTAATGGGAGAGTCACTAGCGAGTATCTGAACAATAGAGTTTAGTTGATATTTACAGTAAGGTGCTCTCTTGTACATTGGGGGTTTTTTTGTTGTTGTTGTTGTTTTTATAACTTAAAGCGAAAAATCCAGGTGAGAATATGCTTAGGAAGTGTTAGAAATGCTTGTAGCCACAGGAGTGTGCTGTGTTACTGCGAGATTTGATTCTGCAGATGAACTGCAGTCACCAAATTTTGCAATTCCTGGCTCCCTCTGAATAGCTAAAGGTCTTTTTATGCTCTTGCAGTGCCAGATTAGTTAATTCCTAACATGCAGCCTTAACTGTGCAGACTTATGTGAATGACAGTAATGGCTTCCTTTAAATGCCTTAATGCTGTGCAATTTACTGAGATGTGCACAGCCCTTTGTTTAACACGATGATGATAATACACAGTTAACATTGTTTTTTTTAATCAGTGTGATTAATTAATGTTAAAGGCACAGAAAACACCAGTACTCCTTTTATTATTGTGCATCTGATCAGGCTCTTGAGAGACATGGGGTATTTTTTTCTTCTCCTCCTCCTCCTCCTTACGCTGCCCAGGGCTGAAAGCCAGTTTAAGAGAAATCAGGAAATGAGCTGCACAACATGAGGAATCAAGTGGTGACTTAACCAGCAGTGGCAGTGCTTGAATCACCTTCCACCCTCTCCGCTCAGCAGTCAGACATTGTTAGGAGCCCCGAAAGCTCATCGGCTGAGCTATTGTGTTTGCTCTTGAACGAGGACGTAAAGGGGGAGAGAGAGTGCACAAATTGAGGTTATTGTACGGCTTTCAAAAGTCTGAATTCAGTCTTTAAAATAAAAGGTGTTGGGCCAACTGAGTGGCACAGCAGTCAGCAAGATAATTCAGTTTAAGAGGTACATAATGTTTAAAAGGTACAACCTTATTTGCGTTACATTAAAACCAAATTAAGCTATAAATGTCTTGAAGACTTTTTGTTTTTAAACTGAGCTGAAATGTTACTTGATAAACTGTTAATGTGTCCCATTCAAATGAAGCTTTCTTACATTTTTCATTTCTAGTAAACATCCTTAGGGCTTGATAGAAACCTTCATTGTGGGCCTATATCTTCTGAGTTAAAGGGGAAATATGTGCTAGGAAGGACCGACTATTCCAGTCTGCCGACGGGGAGCAGCAGGTCAGGCTGCATCTCTGCCTAATACAGTTCCATCTTTTATTTCTCCGGAAAAGGAATAAATACATTGGGCCTTTGCTATCATGAACTTCAACATATGCTGGACATTCTTGATTTCTTGTTTCCTTGGGCTAGAACTGTTGCTAAAGGAAGAGGACACCTCACATTTGTTAGAGAGAGAGAAAAATAACCAGGCAGCACAAATTGTTGTAATGCAAACATCAATTTTCTTCTCTATCACTCACGTTATATATGCAAAACATACAGAATCAACTATCAGAGGAAGCTGGATAGAAATGGCAGTGAAGCAAATTATTTATTATGAAAAATAGGAATTGCAAGATAGTTGTACTGTGCATGTGAAGGTTGCTACTCTTCATGGACCTGCTTAGGATCTACACTAGCCTACTCATTTTAAAAGTGTTTCTTGCTTTTCAATAGGGTTTAAAGTTTCTGTTTACTGCTAAGGCAAGTAAAAATGAGATTTAAGATGAAAGTGTTTGCTCTCTGATTTCCAGGTCATCTCTGTTTACCAGTACAAGATGACTTTTTTTTACTTTTCAGTTACCACTGCAGTTCATTTTGGGTTCTCTCTGCTCATGATATCATCCAGCAGCTGTCATGGGCAGGGAGAATCCATGTCGAACTTAACTTAAGCTATTTTCACTGAACAGTACCAGAGTGAAAAAGTGCTGTTTAGTGGGCAAGGTGACGGCTGGACAGTGGTCAGCGTGTGCAGCCTCTCTGATTCAGTGCACCTTTGATTTCCTCCCTTGTTTACCCCACTTGAATGTGAAGCAATTACAGAAGACTCGTGTCTTCCTGTGGTGATGGACTGATGAAGCAAGAGGGTAGGTGATCTAAGAACGCCGTGTAGGCAAATAGTGGATTAGACACCAGATGTTGCCGAAAATTCTTTATTTGAATGGAGACACCAAATTCATACTTTTGCCCGACTCAGGCCGAGTTTCGCCCCACCGGGGCTGCCTCAGGGGCTGTATGTAGATTTTTATAAATTCAATATTCAATATATTTATATACCATGATTCGAGTGTCTGATAGCTACCAAAGACGTGATCTTTGCTCAGGGCAAGATTACTTCTCAAAGTGCTACATAAACTGTGAAAAACGTCAAACTCTGCTCATTGCAGGATGCTTGGTATATAAATATATTGAATATTGAATTTATAAAAATCTACATACAGCCCCTGAGGCAACCCCGGTGGGGCGAAACTCGGCCTGAGTCGGGCAAAAGTATGAATTTGGTGTCTCCATTCAAATAAAGAATTTTCGGACAACATCTGGTGTCTAATCCACTATTTGCCTATTCCTGTGGTGATGGGCACAATGGACGACCAGTTGTGGAATGCCGATGCGGAGTGTGTTTCAATTGCCACCATGACCAATGTTTTGCTACTGGACGTGCCCGACTGTGAGTCCTCCCCATTGCCTAAAATACTATAGCCTGTGCCGCAGACTTCTCCGAACCTCTCGATGGGCCCTCTTGTTGTAGGCTTTTCTTCTTCTGGAGCTGGAGAGACTTTGTATGTCAGTTTCACAACTGGAATCTAGAAATGTTGGTCGCGATAAGGTGGTTTTCTGTCTTCGAGGCGGGAAAGACTCTGTTCTCTAGTTTTCTGAAGATCCCCAAGATTCCTGGAAAAATCACACTGGAAATTATATGGAATGCAATTATTGAAATTAAGCAGGTACTCTCAACTGATCTACTTTTTGTGGAAAAATAAATTTCAGATTTGGAGACTAGAGCTTTCTCCCATGCCTTGATTATTCAGTCTTTTTTGTGGGGGTAAAACCCTACAGATGCAGTATCACAAATTTATTTGCAATCATTGAACTTGATATTGGTGAAAGACACTGTGGCATTAAGAGGAAAAATAGTTCCATGGCAAATACTCTAAACTGGAAACATCAAATGATAGTTCACTTTCCAGTGCTCTCGATATCTGAGACAGCTGTTTAGGAAATGATTGTTGGTGTGTTGGAAGATTCCAGCTGTACAAATGATCTTACTGATGGAGATCTTTCACCGGAGTCAGCGCTGGCATTAGGGGGCGAGGAGGCAAGCTGGGCATTGCCCAGGACCCCAGCATCATAGAACTTCAGGCCACTGCCACTGGCTGGGCCCCAGTCTCTCTATTGCTGGCCTGACAGGAGCTGGAGGTGGCAAAATCTACAGCGTTGAATCTGTATTGGGACTGTTTTAAAAGTCTCATTTAGGAGCTGAAATACCTTTTGGCCTTTTAAATAGAAAATTCTGGATCTTGGAGCCAGTTTTGTGTTGAAATACCTTGCTAAATATCAGGGTAAATTTAGAAATGAGGTCTACCCGTTTTGGGATCTGAAATAACTTTGTTTTTATTCAGATGAACTCTTCTAGTCCACTGATCCAATTAATATTGGACATATTTTTTTCTCTCATCTTTTCTCCTCTGAGATCATAATATAGTTGATATCTGTCTCACTTGTGTTTCTTCCTTTTGATTTAATGTGTGAGTCTTGTCACCTTTTAGTTTAGGACTTACTCTGTTGTGTATGTTAGTTGATTTTCCCTTTGCTTTTGACTTGAAATAGGTTGAGCTGGAGAATTAATTACATATATGTATGTTATTTTAAGAATTTCTGTGCTGCAGTATCAGAGGTCCTAAGTAGCTTACATAAAACCATTTGTAATTAAATGACAATATTTACAAAATAATACAAATTAAAACCAATGCTTTGCTCAATACACCATCAAAACTATGGTCAGTCCATTTGCTTGTATAGCACTCATGAGATTTTGGGATATGATTTTAATCTGAATTCAGATTGAACACTTCTCTAAGTAAAAGACAAAAAGTTTTAAAATGCTTTTTTAAATGTTTTGAAGCATATCTCCTTCTGGAGAACAACAAGGTTTTGATGCCATAAAATTGGGCCCGTTCACTGCAAACAACCTCTCTTGTGACTCTACTAATCTGATGCATCGGATGGAAGGCATATCCAGCAGATATGGCTCAAATCACGCACTTTTTGCTAGCCAATAAAGTTTTAGTAATGATCTAATACATTTTGGGACCTCATTGCTTACTGCCTTATGAATCATTGATAATATCTTCTATTGTACCCTCCATTCTACCAGCAACCAATGCAATGCATACAAAATTGGTAAGATATGCTCAGACTAAGTGGACTCTAAGAATGTGGGGGCTGCAGAATTTTGGATTTTTTTGAAAAACTGAGGTGACAGATGGAATTACAATAATCCAGTCCAGATATTACCAGCAAATTACAAGACTGTCTGAAAATTATCTGTTTCTAAATATGATTTCAACTACTACAACATCTGCAGCTTTAGGGGGTTTTAGCACAACTGTTTTAATTTGAGCTTTAAATGACTCCCAGATTTCTAGCTTCCTTAACAGTGGGAAACATAGATTCTTCAAACAAAAGGTCGATGGGGGAAAAAAAAAGAAAAGAATCTGCTAAATCTAATAATCTCAGTCTTGGCTAGGTTGAGTGATAGTTTATTGCTTGTTAACCAATTCTTGATAGTACTCTGATGTTAATAAGACCAAGCGTAGAATTTATATCATCTGTAATCAGAGGAAAAAAATTGAATTTTGCCTGCATACAAGTGATAACAAAGGGCCAAAACAAATAAATAATTTTATAGATAGATATTAGAGGATAGCAGACAATGATCCCTCAGGAATCCCAGTCATTACCATATATCAGCAGGAACTTTGGGAGCCATATTTGACTTGCTGCATACAATCAGAGATGTGAGGGAAACTATACAAGGACAGTCCTTGAAATTCCTAGTTGAACTAGGCAGGAGATGTGTGTGTGTGTGTGTATATATATAGATACCCTTTTAGATAAATATGATGAAAACTTAGAATACTGAACAGATGTGACCACAAAGAACAGCCACACATATTTACTGAAGTTTGTATAAAATGTAAAATTGAGGGGAATCCTAGTTCATAATATTCTATTAATTCGTTTATTAATTTCTTTCTGTGAGAAAATATTACAGACCGTTGAAAGTATTACTTTACTGCCCATGGACCACTCGTTTCCTCTAGGGTTTTCAGTAGGTTTGTGCTATTGTTGGCCTGAGTTAATTTGGGTACATTGGATTAAAGAAAAGGCACCAGCTGTTTCTTTGTGGTTTCAACATGTCAGAGTGGATGCAAATGGAAAGATTAGATATCCAGTTTGAACATTGGAAAGGATCAGCAGATTATCAGTGGGCATAGGAGAGGTTTCACAAGGTATTGCCATCTGGTATGTGCCTAAAGGTAACTTAAATGTTCTGTGAAATGGCAGTGACATGAGCCTTGAATCCACCTCTCATCCCAGAAGATGTTTTTATGGTTCCTTATGCTTATTATATTTATTTGTTTGATTTATATGCTGCCTTTCATACAATTCAAAGCAGATTACATTTAGGTACTGTAGGTATTTCTTTATCCCCAGACGGTAACTTTTAAATAGCCGCGCAGGCGCACATGTATGCACAGGCGCACATGTATGCGCACATGCCAGTTCATGCCAAAGGATGCAGCCATTGTATAACATACGCACGTATTTGTGCACATGGTATAAAATAGGCTGTACTCGTGTACATGTGTGCACAATTTTATATGGACTTGCACATGTGAGTGCAAATGCCGCCTCTACCACGTAACTGGGGGGATTTTAGTAAACATACGTGCTGATGCAATTACCAGATCCCCTGTTTGTTCAGTTAACCCCCCCTAGTTAATTAGCCTCACTTTTATTCTGTTAGTCCTACCCGTACAACTCTGCTGACTAGCCTAGTTTTTTTGTTTTAGGACTTAGGCGCCATCCACAGCAGAAGTAAAGTTAAGTGGTAGGGGACCCCGCTGTGCACTTGTGCGCATAAGTGTTTACATGCTGGAATGCCTATGCCTTGCCCCACCCCTTTTTCTGGAAAAACATGTGCACGTACTGGGAGATCGCACGTAAGCGGGTGCCTTTTAAAATCCGCTTCAGTTCATATCTCCCAGCTTTGACATGCGCCAGGCTTGTCACCTAGATAGGATTTTAGACAGTGCTGGGGAGGAGCCGGCTGTCGTGGTACATGTGGGCACCAACGACATAGGAAAATGTGGGAGGGAGGTTCTGGAAGTCAAATTTAGGCTCTTAGGTAGAAAGCTTAAATCCAGAACCTCCAGGGTAGCATTCTCTGAAATGCTCCCTGTTCCACGCGCAGGTCACCAGAGGCAGGCAGAGCTCCGGAGTCTCAATGTGTGGTTGAGACGATGGTGCAAGGAAGAGGGATTCAGTTTTGTTAGGAACTGGGGAACCTTTTGGGGAAGGGGGAGTCTCTTCCAAAGGGATGGGCTCCACCTTAACCAGGGTGGAACCAGACTGCTGGCGCTAACCTTTAAAAAGGAGATAGAGCAGCTTTTAAACTAGAACAAAGGGGAAAGCCGACAGTTGCTCAGCAGCGCATGGTTCAGAGAGAGGGATCTTCAAAGGTTACTAATGATGCATTAGAATTAGGGCATCCCACAGTGAGGTTCCAATAATTAGAAAAGCAGTCCAAGTGCCTGTAACTAAAAACTCAGCTGAGCTAAAAAATTCTAACTTATCCCTATCAATTAAAAAGCAGAATGAAAATACAAACAAAAAATAAACTGAAATGTTTGTATGCTAATGCCAGAAGTCTAAGTAAGATGGGAGAATTAGAATGTATAGCAGTGAATGATGACATAGACTTAATTGGCATCTCAGAGACATGGTGGAAAGAGGATAACCAATGGGACAGTGCTATACTGGGGTACAAATTATATCGCAATGACAGAGAGGAGCTCCTGGGAGGCGGTGTGGCGCTTTATGTCCGGGATGGCATAGAGTCCAACAGGATAAACATCCTGCATGAGACTAAATACACAATTGAATCTTTATGGGTAGAAATCCCTTGTGTGTCAGGGAAGACTATAGTGATAGGAGTATACTACCGTCCACCTGGTCAAGATGGTGAGACGGACAGTGAAATGCTAAGAGAAATTAGGGAAGCTAACCAAATTGGTGGTGCGGTAATAATGGGAGACTTCAATTACCCCAATATTGACTGGGTAAATGTATCATTGGTACATGCTAGAGATATAAAGTTCCTGGATGGAATAAATGACATTTTGATGGAGCAATTGGTCCAGGAACCGACAAGAGAGGGAGCAATTTTAGATCTAATTCTCAGTGGAGGACAGGATTTGGTGAGAGGTAACGGTGGTGAGGCCGCTTGGCAATAGTGATCATAATATGATCAAATTTGAATTAATGACTGGAAGGGGGATAGTAAGCAAATCAACGGCTCTCGTGCTAAACTTTTAAAAGGGAAACTTTGGTAAAATGAGAAAAATTGTAAGAAAAAAACTGAAAGGAGCAGATATAAAGGTAAAAAGTCTGCAAGAGGCATGGTCATTGTTAAAAAAAAAAAAAAAAAAAAATACCATCCTAGAAGCACAGTCCAGATGTATTCCACACACTAAAAAAGGTGGAAAGAAGGCAAAACGATTACTAGCATGGTTAAAAGGGGAGGTGAAAGAAGCTATTTTAGCCAAAAGATCTTCATTCACAAATTGGAAGAAGGATCCAACAGAAGAAAATAAGATAAAGCATAAACTTTGGCAAGTTAAATGTAAGACATTGATAAGACAGGCTAAGAGAGAATTTGAAAAGAAGTTGGCCGTAGAGGCAAAAACTCACAATAAAAACTTTTAAAAATATATCTGAAGCAGAAAGCCTGTGAGGGAGTCAGTTGGACCGTTAGATGATCGAGGGGTTAAAGGGGCGCTTAGAGAAGATAAGGCCATCGCGGAAAGATTAAATGATTTCTTTGCTTCATTGTTTACTAAAGAGTATTTTGGGGAGATACCCGTTCCGGAGAAGGTTTTCATGGGTAATAATTCAGATGGACTGAATCAAATCACGGTGAACCTAGAAGATGTGGTAGGCCTGATTGACAAACTGAAGAGTAGTAAATCACCTAGACTGGATGGTGTATACACCCCAGGTTGTAAAGGAACTAAAAAAATGAAATTTCAGACCGATTAGTAAAAATTTGTAACCTATCATTAAAATCAACCATTGTACCTGAAGACTGGAGGATAGCTAATTTAACCCCAATATTTAAGAAGGGCTCCAGGGGCGATCCGGGAAACTACAGACAGGTTAGCCTGACTTCAGTGCCAGGAAAAATAGTGGAAAGTGTTCTAAGCATCAAAATCACAGAACATATAGAAAGACATGGTTTAATGGAACAAAGTCAGCATGGCTTTACCCAAGGCAAGTCTTGCCTCACAAATCTGCTTCACTTTTTTGAAGGAGTTAATAAACATGTGGATAAAGGTGAACCGGTAGATGTAGTGTACTTAGATTTTCAGAAGGCGTTTGATAAAATTCCTCATGAGAGGCTTCTAGGAAAAGTAAAAAGTCATGGTATAGGTGGCGATGTCCTTTCGTGGATTGCAAACTGGCTAAAAGACAGGAAACAGAGAGTAGGATTGAATGGGCAATTTTCTCAGTGCTGAGGCAGTCAAAAAGCAAACAGAATGTTGGGAATTATTAGAAAGGGAATGGTGAATAAAACGGAAAATGTCATAATGCCTGTGTATCGCTCCATAGTGAGACCCACCTTGAATACTGTGTACAATTCTGGTCGCCGCATCTCAAAAAAGATATAATTGCGATGGAGAAGGTACAGAGAAGGGCGACCAAAATGATAAAGGGAATGGAACAGCTCCCCTATGAGGAAAGACTAAAGAGGTTAGGACTTTTCAGCTTGGAGAAGAAACGGCTGAGGGGGATATGATAGAGGTGTTTAAAATCATGAGAGGTGTAGAACAGGTAGATGTGAATCGGTTATTTAGTCTTTCAGATAATAGAAAGACTAGGGGGCACTCCATGAAGTTAGTATGTTGCCCATTTAAAACTAATCAGAGAAAGTTCTTTTTCACTCAACGCACAATTAAACTCTGGAATTTGTTGCCAGAGGACATGGTTAGTGCAGTTAGTATAGCTGTGTTTAAAAAAGGATTGGATAAGTTCTTGGAGGAGAAGTCCATTACTTGCTATTAATTAAGTTGACTTAGAAAATGGCCACTGCTATTACTAGCATCGGTAAACATGGAATAGACTTAGTTTTTGGGTACTTGCCAGGTTCTTATGGCCTGGATTGGCCACTGTTGGAAACAGGATGCTGGGCTTGATGGACCCTTGGTCTGACCCAGTATGGCAAGTTCTTATATTCAGAATTGAAACTTTGTAATTGTTATATGTGGTTGAAGAAACACACTTAAATAAAAAAAAAAAAAATTAAAACAGCTATAAATGTTCTTTTTTTTTTTTTTTTTTTAAAGTGGCGCATTAATATAGTACACTAACTTTTTCTCAAATATTAAATTTTAAAGTATAAATTAAATAACAGGACTATTTCAATTTTTACGTGAATATTGTTTTGTATATTAACTGTGGGGCGGATTTTAAAACGAGCGCGGATAGCCTACTTTTGTTTGCGCTCCAGGCGCAAACAAAAGTACGCTGGATTTTAGTAGATACGCGCGGAGCCGCTAAAATCCTGGATCGGCACGCGCAAGGCTATCGATTTCGTATAGCCGGCGCGCGCCGAGCCGCGCAGCCTACCCCCGTTCCCTCCAAGGCCGCTCCGATTTCGGAGCGGCCTCGGAGGGAACTTTCCTTTGCCCTCCCCTCACCTTCCCCTCCCTTCCCCTACCTAACCCACCCGCCCGGCCCTGTCTAAACCCCCCCCTTACCTTTGTCGGGGGATTTACGCCTCCCAGAGGGAGGCGTAAATCCCCGCGCGCCAGCAGGCCTCGTGCGCGCCGGGCCGCGACCTGGGGGCGGGTACGGAGGGTGCGGCCACGCCCCCGGACCGCCCCGGGCCGTAGCCACGCCCCCGTACCCGCCCCCAAAACGCTGCCGACACGCCCCCGAAACGCCGCGACGACCGGGCCCGCCCCCGACACGCCCCCGACACGCCCCCCTCGGAGAACCCCGGGACTTACGCGAGTCCCGGGGCTCTGCGCGCGCCGGGAGGCCTATGTAAAATAGGCTTCCCGGCGCGCAGGGCCCTGCTCGCGTAAATCCGCCCGGTTTTGGGCGGATTTACGCGAGCAGGGCTCTGAAAATCCGCCCCTGTATGTATATTGTGATCATGTATAGATATTAGTGAAATATAAAAAATGCTAAATAAGACATAAAAGGCTAAAACCAAGTTTCTTGATCTATTACTTCTAGTCCCTGTTCATTGGAATAAGATTGCTGGAGTTTTGAAATACTTTTGTCCAAAATGAATGGTACTCCACTGTAATTCAGATTGACGTTAGCAGCTGCTACTTGCTCTTTTGTCGCTCATCTCCCGTAGAATTAACAGTATATCAATTGCATGTTTTTAACAGTTACCCCCATGTTGTTATATACCTTTTTCCTTTCTTAACAGACTAGACGGACTCATTTGTTGGTATAAAATTGGCCGCAGCTTTTATTTTAACATAACGAAATAACTTTTAAATTACCCGGGCCGGTAAGGGAGGGGTTCTTCTGCTGCCCGCCGCGTGTACCAAGCAAGGCATCCGGATGATAAGGGCCCCCCGCCTTGTTCCCGAGCAAGGGGGCGCTCGCCTCATCCACCTCCCGGCACTCACGGCTACCCCGCCGTGGCATGATGACACCAGCACCACATGTAATCAACCTGCCCGGCCCGGGTACCCGCCCCCATCAGCTGCGACAAAGCAAAACAGGCATAATTACAGAATACCTGACTAACAATTGATCACTATCTGATTATATGAGTGAAAACATTGGGTGGGTGGGTGGGATGTTTTGTGCTTGGCGGCGCTCCAAAAAGGGAGCGCTTTCGGCGAGTTGCGGCTCCTTTATGGGGCCGTTCGCGTCATCCGAGGGCGCCGTTGGCGCACCCTACCCGAGCATTAGCTCGCCCCGCCCCCCCCCCCATCTTTCCCGCTGAGCTTTTTGGCCTCGATCGCTGCCTCTGTTGCTCGCGCGCTGCCGTCATGGGTGGGCCCGAGGCAGTTACCCGAGCCCACATTGACGTTAGCAGCTGCTACTTGCTCTTTTGTCGCTCATCTCCCGTAGAATTAACAGTATATCAATTGCATGTTTTTAACAGTTACCCCCATGTTGTTATATACCTTTTTCCTTTCTTAACAGACTAGACGGACTCATTTGTTGGTATAAAATTGGCCGCAGCTTTTATTTTAACATAACGAAATAACTTTTAAATTACCCGGGCCGGTAAGGGAGGGGTTCTTCTGCTGCCCGCCGCGTGTACCAAGCAAGGCATCCGGATGATAAGGGCCCCCCGCCTTGTTCCCGAGCAAGGGGGCGCTCGCCTCATCCACCTCCCGGCACTCACGGCTACCCCGCCGTGGCATGATGACACCAGCACCACATGTAATCAACCTGCCCGGCCCGGGTACCCGCCAAAACACGAGGTAGGGAAGGACCCTTGCCTCGTGTCCCCCACTAATCCAAAGCTGCGGCCTATTTTGGGGTTAGGGTCTCAATGGCGTCCTGGATGGTTGTATTGAAAATGTCATATCCGATATCTGAAAGATGGATCAGGTCGGGTCTGAATAGACCTGGGGACATGTCATCGGCCCACTGATGACGTATCTGTAATCCTCCCAAAGTTTGCAACCAGACTCCGATCTGTCTATTAATTTTCTTCCTCCCTCGTCCCCATAGCTTTGACTGTTTCCATCTTGGTCTGGGAATGATATCTGACCAACAGACCCTTGTCCCCGGGAATAGATGAAAGATGGATATAAGGTCACTTTTAACCCGCTGAATGAAGCGTCTACCTGTGGTAGTAAGCAAGTCATTGCCTCCTAAGTGAATTATTAAGATGGTGGGTGGTGCTCTGACTTCTTTCAGTTGTTGCAGGGAGGGCAATAATTGATCCCATATCATTCCGGGCTTGCCTATCCATTCGATACGCCAACCTATCGGCGCGAGACCTAAGTGAGTTCCGTACGGTCGTTCACAAGCTCTTTTTGCAGCCCATCGGACGTAAGAGTGTCCTACAATCCATGCACTAAGGTGACGGGCATCTGAAAGATAAAAGTAACGAATTAAAAAGTATTGTGAACTGTGTTAGCTCTGTTCAATCGAACATAGGAGTTAACGGCATTGGAACGCCAGCGGCCAATTTTTTTGATTGCTTCAGTTTTCAGCCCGGCTAGTGCTGCGCTTGTGGCGGCCCCAATACGGAACGAGTGGGTGGTGAAAAGTTTAGGGTCTAGCTTGATGTGATGTATGGCAGCTCTTAAAACGGAGGAGAATTGGAACCTGGTAAGAGGAGTGCCGTTCGCATGTATTAACAAGTGGACTCCGCCGTTGGGACGGATTTCAAGATATTTTCTCATGTTACGTATGGGACATGTAAAACAGGCAGGAACTTTGTTAAGTGAGATGGTCATGCCCCTTCCGGTCTGGTCGGTTTTTGATTTGTGAATAGTCAGCGTGATTCTTGTAGGGGTATAAACGACGTTTTTGAAAAGCAGACCACTGGTTCCGCAGTCATCCTTGTTAGAGGCCACCAGTTCACTTACTCTGAAGGCGCCAAAGAATGCCAATGTGAATGCTAGACGGAAAAGCCTGGCTTCGAAAGGCAAAGAGCAGATAGCGGGTAATTGTGTCCATAACTTTGTGAGCATGGTGTGCGTGATGGGATGCCTTTTGTCTGCGGTTGTCCTTTTTTGTTTCGCCCATCCTGCCATCATTTTCTTCAGAAGGAATGATTTGGTGGGATCACCCCATCCTCTAGCTTTTATGAAAAAGGCAAATCCTGCCATAGATTTTTGAACGGTGAGTCTTGATGCACCGCGCAATTTAGCATCTGCAATATAGCTGGCCAATAGGTCCTCTTTTATTGGGCCTTGCTTCCAGCCGATCGCATGGAGGAAGTTGGCGACTACTTCGTAGCCTCTGCAATACGATTTCCAAGTGGATGTTGCGAGGGATGAACGGATTAAGTCGCGTGTTGTTGTTGTCCAATGCTCCATAAGCGCTGAGGCAGTGGTGTTCCATGTACGTCGGCTGTTGGAACCTGCGCATGAAACAAAGTCCATTTAGCACGGGAAAGTGAATCCGCAGCGCCATTACGTATACCCGGCACATGCCTAGCGCGTAGTGTGATGTTGTTAAACAAGGCTTCCAACACTATTTCCCGAAGTAAATTAACCACCCTAGGGCATTTTGCAGATAGTGAATTTAAAACTAACACCACAGCCATGTTGTCACACCAAAAGATTATGTGCTTATTTTTTAACCTCGAGCTCCATAGAACGAGGGTAACCCAAATGGGAAAGCGTTCCAAAAAAGTGATGTTCCTGGTAAGGCCTTGCGCTATCCAGTTGTCTGGCCATTTTTCGGCGCACCATGAATTCTGGCAAATTGCTCCGAAACCCCACCCGCCGGATGCATCCGTGTAAATGTTTAAATCAACGTTGGATAATGGGGTGTCTTGGAGGACGGATATGCCATTGTAGTTGTTAAGGAAGGAGCTCCATATATGGAAATCTGCTCGGATATCCGCCGTCACTCGCAGGAAATGGTGTGGCCGCCGAAGTCCCTTTGTAGCCGCTGCGAGTCGCCTCATGAACGCTCTCCCCATGGGAATGACTCGGCAAGCGAAGTTAAGGGAGCCGAGAATAGACTGGGCAGCGCGTAATGTGATCTTCTTTGCCGAGGAAAGCTGTTGGATATTGCTCCGTAGTGTATTGATTTTGTCAACTGGTAGCTTGGCAATCATCTGGTTGGAATCAATTTCAATTCCTAAGAAGGAGATAATGGTTGTGGGACCCTCTGTTTTCGTAGGAGAGAGGGGGACTCCAAAATTCCGGGAAATGTTCCCGAACTCGGCTAGGAGATTGTAGCAGGAATTAGTATGGGCCGGTCCCACAAATAGGAAGTCATCGAGGTAATGAATAATATTGTGTGAGACCGCTTTTTTCTCAGTAACCCAGTGCAGGAATGAGCTAAATAGCTCAAAGTAAGCACAGGAGACAGAACACCCCATGGGCATACATTTATCGAAATAGTAATGGTGGTTAAAAGTGAAACCTAGTAGAGGAAAACTGTCCGGGTGGACAGGGAGTAACCGGAAAGCCGATTCGATGTCCGCTTTTGCCATGAGGGCACCGGTACCGCAAGTGCGTACCAAGGCAACTGCGGAATCAAATGATGCATACTGGACAGAACACTCGGCCTGCGGCAAATGATCATTGACAGAACGACCTGGGGGGAACGAAAGATTCTGTATCAATCGATATTTCCCTTGCTCCTTTTTTGGGATAACCGCCAATGGGGATAGAAACATGTGTGGAAACGGTTGTTCCCGGAATGGACCCGCTATTCTACCTCGTATGATCTCCTCCTGCAACTTGGATTGCACGATTTGACTGTGTGTGGTTGTGGATCGCGCATTCTTGGTGTGCAATTGTTCGATGTTACCTTGGAATGGAATTCGAAAACCTTGTCTAAAGCCCTGTGCAATTTTTTGTGCCTTCTTCTGGTTTGGATATATATCCAACCATGGTAGCATTGCCTGCAACCGTATTGGCGAGGTTGCTTTTTCAAAGGGGGACACCGGTGTTGGCATTTGGCTTACTCCCCTGTTTTTTGGGGCATTTTGTGAAAGGGTGAGGCGCTGCACATCCAGTGCAGATGTGTTTGTATTTGCAGTCGGGGAAGGTGCAGACTGTCTTGTTGAATCTCCAGCATGTATGATCCTGCCCTAGTGTTCATTGGCGGTAGTGTCCCGGAGATGTTCTCCTTGTAAGCCTAGTCCTTGCTCCATGATCGGTGGATTTTCTGGTCATATGATTGATCCATAAGTTCACGTCTTGGGTGCCCCACGTCATAAATTTATTCTCCTCCATTTTGTCTCTGAATTGTTCATCATAATTGAGCCAGGACCAGCTGTCATGTTGCTGATAGGCACGCATAATATTTACCGCATAGCTCAACATGGGGCCATATTGAGAGGGATCACGATGTCCTACAACACTAGTCATGTGCATGAAAGACATGATCCAGTTGATAATGGTCTTCGGAATTTTGACATCTTTAGATAGGGTTGTTGATCCAGCTCTTCGCTTCTTCCTTTCTCCGGGCTTGTGCCTTCCATGGAGTATGGAGAATATGTCAATGTACTTGCGTTGTCTGATTTTCTTTCTTAATTTTTTGGGCACACTCTCCCAGAGTTCCGACAGTGTGGTTAACGCTGGCGGACGTCTGGAATCTTTGTCCGGGTTGTTTGCATGTGCGGGCATGTCACTGTCAGTGGAGGAGTCAGAGGTGGAGGAAGAGGAAGAGGTGGAGCTGCTGGAGGTGGAACTATGTCTGCGCTTGCGCTTGGACCTGCGTTTTGTTTTCTTGTTTGCGAGCGCATCTTGCGGCGTGTTTTGTTCTTGGCCCTGTAACCCACACTCTTGACCGTGTGACCCACACTCGCCAGCATGATGCTGTTGCCTACGCAACCCGCCCTCAGCAGTCTCTTGCTGCTGCCTATGTACGTCACACTCACCATTGTTCCTTGTATGTGGGCGGTTTTGTTGTTGAGAGCTGGTGGAAGGTCTTTCTCCGTCAAGCTGGGTGAGGTCTGAGGAAACAGTATTGGCGTGGTTGCTTTGGTGAAATCCCTTTGAATGGTTGTAATGGGATTCCTTGACGTGAATGTCTGTTGGAAATTGCTGGTCGCGATCGTAGGTAGTGTTATTATTTTGGGATTGTCCGTACCAACGGGGTCGGTTATCGTGAGGAGTATTGCCCCATATATCTGTAGTGTTGCGATCAGTCTGTGCGTATGGAATGTTGTCGGGCTGGGGATGTCCCTCGTCATCTGTTTCGTGGCAATACCTAGAATTTCTGCCTCTGTTGTGATTAGGCAACGGATCCCATGATGTCTCTCGCTCATTTCTGCCTCTGTGGCAATTAAGCGACGAATCCCATGATGTCGCTCCCTGTTGGTAAAGGGAGAAAGACCTGTCTCTGTCGTAATGTGTGGATGGTTTGCGTGTCGTATCTCCGTCCTGGTTCATGGCAGAACTTCTAGCTCTGTTGTATTGAGTATATGTATCCCATCTGTAGTTGGGTATTAAGTGGCTTGCATCGTCAATGTCGTCAATGGGCACATCCATATCCTGGATCCTATCGTCATAGATTCTGTCATGTGGAAGTGGTATGGTGTCCGGTGAACCGTGTTGTGCAGGAATGGGAAGGCCAGAGTCAGACATGATAGTTGAGGATCTGGCGGTATCTGACAGCGTCAGGGGCGTGAGTGGTGGATTGTCATCCATGGGCTGTGGGATATCGTTGATGCGTTGCTGTGGTGCCGGACGAGTGACTCCTCTCACGGGACGGCTGCGACCCCTTCCTCTCGTCATGGCTCTGCTTCTTGTGCAGATAGGGCTTCGTAAATTGGTCTGTGAATCTATAGGTATGCGAGATGTGTTCTTGCCAATGGTAGTAGTTTTTGCTGCTCTTCCTCTGCGGCGGCTGGCAGAGATGTTCCGCACGGCTTTTCTTGGTGCCATTAGCTAAGAAATTAGAGCCCTGCTAAATTATGAAAACGGTATGTTAATAAAAAGGCAACAACAGAGAAGATAAGAGAATATATATATAGATATATATATATATATATAGATATATATATATATATCTAAGTTAAATTTTTTTATTTATTTATTTATTTAGTTTGTCAGTAGTCGAACCTGTATGTCCCTGTATTACTAGTCCGCAGGTATAGGATGCACCACCAGCCTTATTCAACCTGTAAAAAGGGAAATATGTAAGGAACCTGTGGGAGAAAAAGTTTGAAAGTTATGTGAAAGATATATCTAACCTTCTTATAAAAATTTTTTTTTTTTTTTTTTATAAAGGCAGCTTGCATCAAAAGTCACAGGAGAAGACCAGTATTGTAATCAATATTTAATAATGTAAAATTATAATTTTGGTAAAAAGAAAAAAAAAAATTTGTACATCAGCCAGGCTCAAACCTGTAGCTCCTGGTTTATAGCCTGCAGCCCTGACCAGTAGGCTATGAATGTAGTCAATGACTAACGTTGTTCAGTAGGCCACATATTTCCTCAATAGATTAAAAACGGAGAAGAAAAAAAAAAAAATTATGTATATAGTTTTTAAACTGTCAGCACGTGGAGGCGACCCAGAACCCCATGCCGCAAGTGAAAATGTGAGTCCCGCCCCGGGGGGAAGCCGACACCTCAAAACGCTGCCTCGTTGTCCTGTGAAGCCGACACCTCAAAATGCTGCCTCGTTGTCCTGTCCCAACCCCTCCCTGTATGTAATATTGGTGGGTACCAGCTTGAGGACGGCTCATGGTATGGCGCGGCAGACCGCGCTTGGGACGGCTCCAGGCGAATATACGCTCTCTTCATCCCCATCGGGTTGGGTTGTTGTTTTTTTTGTTTTTTTTTTGTTTTTTATTTAAAGAGGTCACGCGGAGCGGCACACGACTCGCTCCCTCGCCTCCCCGCTGCTGTAAGAGCCGGCTGCTCTAGCCACTAGGCAACGTGTGGAGCCTTGGACCGCAGAGCCCCCACCCAAGCCGGCGAGGAGCGGAGCGCGCCTCGAACCCTCGACTCCCCGCTGCTTTTTAGAGCCGGCGGATCTAGGCAAGGCAGAATAGTGGGGCGATCACGTGTTGCGCCTCCCCCCCCCCACAGAGCACGGTAGCAGTGCGCAGGCCAACGGAGGTGCGCAGGCCTGATACGGGAGCCATGAAGCAGAGGCTGATCGTGCAACCCAAAAGAACACCCCACCTGAACCGGGATGTGAACCCTGGACCCTCACGAGACACGTGACCCACATGTAGTTCCCTCTGAGCCTCGAGCCACCAGCGGATTCCGAAGCAGTGAAATAAAGGCGCCGCTGCAAACGCTGAGCTGCCCCGCACAACAGGGGCCAGGGCTCGACACCCAGCCCCGGCCGCAGACCCCCGCCCTCAGCCATCCCATCCGCTGGGCCACAGGCCGAGCGTGGGAAGCACGCCCGAGCAGGCGAGAAGACCGCCGACGAGCGCCCCCAGCACAGTCCGCATGCAGCAAGTAGAAGGGGTGTCGCGACCGCATGTGAACAAAAGGCAAGCAAACCGCATGCCGCCAGCAGAGGGAAAGATCCCTGCACGAAACAATGCATCGAAACCAAGAGAGCACCCAGGAGCCGCGGCGGAGGCCGGCGGCACAAGTGGTCAGAAAAACAGAGAAGAAGAAAGGAAAAATACCTTCGGTACACAAGAGTCCAGGAGGGGAACCAAACAGGCAGCCAACAACAGCAAGCGAAAATGCTGAGGTAAGTGGCTCTCAGGCGGCTTGAAGATGTTTTGTGCTTGGCGGCGCTCCAAAAAGGGAGCGCTTTCGGCGAGTTGCGGCTCCTTTATGGGGCCGTTCGCGTCATCCGAGGGCGCCGTTGGCGCACCCTACCCGAGCATTAGCTCGCCCCGCCCCCCCCCCCCCCCCCATCTTTCCCGCTGAGCTTTTTGGCCTCGATCGCTGCCTCTGTTGCTCGCGCGCTGCCGTCATGGGTGGGCCCGAGGCAGTTACCCGAGCCCACATAACAACTTGTTTGCACATATATATTTTCATGCTGCAAAAATACAATAGAATGAATAATAGAACATTAAAACCTACAGAGTCTGGTTAAAATAGCTCCATCATTTTTAATTATCATCAAATAATTTCCGTTTTCATTGTTTCTGTAGTCTGTCAGTCGGTCCTCTTGTTTATCATGTCACAAGAACTACTGGTATATGCTGTATTAGATTGGCTTCTTATGCATAGTACTTCCCTTTGTAATCATTCTTTTCTTGGAGTAATGTTTCCTTATGAATTAGTTTTACGCATACCATGATAGGAATGAACCTCACTTGTAAGCCAGGGTATATTGTCTGTCTCTCATGTTTTCTGCTAATGCTCTTTTTCTAAAGTATGACATATGTTGTGTAGCACTATAGAAATAAGTAATGGTAGTAGTAGTTCATAAGGTGTAATGTATATAGTCAGAATATCAAAGTGAAACACAGAAATATGACAGTAGTAAAAGACCATATGGCCTATCTAATCTGCTTATCCGACTACTTGGCTCTACAATCCCTATCACTCCCTCAAAGTTATCCATGCTTATCCTATGCTTTCTTGAATTCAGATACTGGCCTACTCTCCACCATCTCCACAGAGAGAGGCTGTTCCATGCATCCATCACCTTCTCTATAAAGAAGTACTGGTATTTTCTTAGATTATTCCTGAGTCTACCTCCTTTCACTTTCTCAAGCACAACTCTACCAGACTCCCTAGAAACTCGCCTTGGTTCCATGAAGGTCATCGTCTCCTCAAATAGCAATCCTGACAACTGGAATAAGCATGATGGAAATGCAAAACAGACAAAAACCTGTACTCACACCTGCAAGGAACACTAAAAAAAAAAAACCCAACAAAAAAAAAAACCCAACCAAAAACACACACACAAAAGACTATTTCTAAATAACTAGAACCATCCTTGAACCATCCAGACAAACTATTTGAGCTAGTAAGAAAACTTTCCTATACTGAACCCTGAACACCCACCAGCTCTACAGGAGAGCACACACCAGGAAGACATTAGAGAGTTCTTCTAGGATAAAATTCAAACTATATGCTCTTCCTTTGAAGCATATCCCTCCACCTAGCGTAACATAAATATCCCAACCCTAATTTTGGCAAGTCTACCTCAATACTCAACAATCAGTAGGCCTCTGTCTGTCTGACTTCAGAACTACTACTCCCCAAGAAATTGAAAAAAATTCTTTAAAGGCTCAATCAATCCATGAGCCCTGTAGACCCAATTGCATTCAGATTTATCTGCAAACTGAATCAGGGCCTTGCTCCATGGCTATCCTCCATAATGTATGCCATTTATCTCATGGCTAAATACTATCATCAAACCTATCCTGAAGAAATCAGGCTCTGTTCCAAAACTAATCAACTATTACCGCCCAGTCTCCAGCTTTCCCTTTCTATCCAAACTATTAGAAAAAGTAGTTTACCTCCAATTTCTTGACCATATTGAAGAGAAGAATAATCTGAGTCCCTCACCAAGCTAGCTTCAGGAAAGGGCATGGAACTGAATCAGTTCTAATTGCTATCACTGGCAGTATACTTAATGAGTATCTAGTAGGAAAGTCTATTTAGTTCTTTTAGATCTTTCTACCGCCTTTGACACAGTCTATCACCTACTGGTGATCCAGCACTTAGAAACATTGGCATTGAAGGCACTGCCCTCAAATGTTTTATGTCTTTTCTTTCCAAACGAAATCAAACTGTCTGTTGGGCTAACAAACCATCCACCTCTAAACACCTCAGTTGTGAAGTACCTCAGGACTCTGTTCTTGCCCCTGTTCTCTTCAGTACATGTGTTCAACCAATCTGCAACCATATCTAGTTCAACACTGAATGCTACTTATTCATGGATACTTGAAAAATGGAACCCCAAAGTGAAATATATGATGTCCAAGAAAAGAATAAGAATTTCACTCAAACACCCACAGACACAATCTTATAGTGACCTTCATAGTAACACCAACACACTGCATCCAAATAATTATATGACTGATGTTCAGACATGTCAGCATTCTAATCATTAGATCAGGACAGTTCATAAGTCCTTGACCAAAAAAAGAATTTCTGTTGAACAATTTTTCATTTATATTTTTGAATGCACTTAAAATCAAGCTAGGACAAAGTTCATACTCATCTACGTGGTCTTTCTATATAACTGTGATAGCTGCCCGGTCTTTGCCAGGAAATAGAATGAACTGGGTTGTATTCAATGCCGCAATGTTTCCAGAGCACCCCTTCAGGAGAAAATATGTTTGATAATGTCTTCCATTCTTCTAATAGAAACATTTTTAGATGATAATGAATCTTACAACAAAATATCCACTGGGGCTGCTGAAACTTGCTCTGGCAAGTTGGCAGGCTGAATGCAGTCTGGTGGTGTCACTATGAAGGTTACTATTTATTTATTTATTTAGTTTTATATACCGTCAATCGGTGTATCCATCATAACTGTTTACAAGATTCAAACAGAATACAGATAATTAAACATAGTTGATCATTGCAAAAATAAACAGTGGGAGGGATGAAAGGAAGGGGGAGAGGGCGGTGGGGAAAAGGAAGAAATGGAAAGAAAGGAGGATGGTAAAGGTATTGGGATTTATTCATTTTAGATGTGGACTCTTAGTGTTGTTTCTTATAAGTTCATATTGGTTCATATTATGGTTGATGCCGGTTGTTGTTTCTGTTTCTTTCTTGCGTGGGTTTGGTTGGTGGTATTGATTGCAGTTAGATTGTTGATTTAACTGATCATTAATGTAGACTTTGTGGAAAAGCAAAGTTTTTAGATCTTTCTTGAATGTTTTGATGTTTATGTTCTCAAATAAGGTGGTAGGGAGTTCCATCTTTTTGTGGTTGATAGGTGGGCATCTCTGATGGGAGGAATTGTTAGAAGAGATAAGAACATAAGAAATTGCCATGCTGGGTCAGACCAAGGGTCCATCAAGCCCAGCATCCTGTTTCCACAGAAGCCAAACCAAGCCACAAGAACCTGGCAATTACCCAAACACTAAGAAGATCCCATGCTACTGATGCAATTAATAGCAGTGGCTATTCCCTAAGTAAACTTGATTAATAGCCATTAATGGACTTCTCCTCCAAGAACCTATCCAAACCTTTTTTGAACCCAGCTACACTAACTGCACTAACAACATCCTCTGAGAACAAATTCCAGAGCTTTATTGTGCGTTGAGTGAAAAAGAATTTTCTCCGATTAGTCTTAAATGTGCTACTTGCTAACTTCATGGAATGCCCCCTAGTCCTTCTATTATTCGAAAGTGTAAATAACCGAGTCACATCTACTCGTTCAAGACCTCTGATGATCTTAAAGACCTCTATCATTTCCCCCCTCAGCCGTCTCTTCTCCAAGCTGAACAGCCCTAACCTCTTCAGCCTTTCCTCATAGGGGAGCTGTTTCATCCCCTTTATCATTTTGATTGCCCTTCTCTGTACCTTCTCCATCGCAACTATATCTTTTTTGAGATGCGGTGACCAGAATTCTACACAGTATTCAAGGTGCGGTCTCACCATGGAGCGATACAGAGGCATTATGACATTTTCCGTTTTATTAACCATTCCCTTCCTAATAATTCCTAACATTGTTTGCTTTTTTGACTGCTGCAGCACACTGAGCTGACGGTTTTAAAGTATTATCCACTATGATGCCTAGATATTTTTCCTGGGTGGTAGCTCCTAATATGGAACCTAACATCGTGTAACAACTGCAAGAGTTATTTTTCCCTATATGCAACACCTTGCACTTGTCCACATTAAATTTCATCTGCCATTTGGATGCCCAATCTTCCAGTCTTGCAAGGTCCTCCTGTAATTTATCACAGTCTGCTTGTGATTTAACCACTCTGAATAATTTTGTATCATCCACAAATTTGATAATCTCACTTGTCGTATTCCTTTCCAGATCATTTATATATATATTGAAAAGCACCGGTCCAAGTACAGATCTGAGGCACTCCACTGTTTACCCTTTTCCACTGAGAAAATTGTTCATTTAATCCTACTCTCTGTTTCCTGTCTTTTAACCAGTTTGTAATCCATGAAAGGACATTGCCTCCTATCCCATGACTTTTTAGTTTTCTTAGAAGCCTTTCATGAGGGACTTCGTCAAACGCCTTCTGAAAATCCAAATACACTGCATCTACCGGTTCACCTTTATCCACATGTTTATTAACCCCTTCAAAAAAATGAAGCAGATTTGTTAGACAAGACTTCCCTTGGGTAAATCCATGTTGACTGCGTTCCATTAAATCATGTCTTTCTATATGCTCCATGATTTTGATCTTGAGATTAGTTTCCACTATTTTCCCCTGCACTGAAGTCAGGCTCACTGGTCTATAGTTACCAGGATCGCCCCTAGAGCTTTTTTTAAATATTGGGGTTACAATGGCCACCCTCCAATCTTCAGGTACAGTGGATGATTTTAATGATAGGTTACAAATTTTAACTAATAGATCACAGGTTTCTTGCTTCGGATATATTTTAAAAAGTTTTTATTATGAGTTTTTGCCTCTGTGGCTAACTTCATTTCAAATTCTCTCTTCGCCTGTCTTATCAATGTTTTACACTTAACTTGACAATGCTTATGTTGTATCCTATTTTCTTCAGATGGATCCTTCTTCCAATTTTTGAAAGATGTTTTTTTAGCTAAAATAGCCTCTTTCACCTCACCTTTTAACCATGACGGTAATCGTTTTGCCTTCCTTCCACCTTTCTTAATATGTGGAATACATATGGACTGCGACTCTAGGATTGTATTTTTAAACAATGTCCAAGCCTGTTGAACACTTTTAACCTTTGCAGCTGCACCTTTCAGTTTTTTTCTATTTTCCTCATTTTATCAAAGTTTCCCTTTTGAAAGTTTAGTGTTAGAGCTGCAGATTTACTTATTGTCCCCCTTCCAGTTATTAGTTTAAATTTGATCGTTATGATCACTGTTGCCAAGTGGCCCCACCACCGTTAACCTCTCTCACCAAATCCTGCATTCCACTAAGAATTAAATCTAAGATAGCTCCCTCTCTTGTTGGTTCCTGAACCAATTGCTCCATGAAGCAATCATTTATTACATCCAGGAACTTTGTCTCTAGCAAGTCCTGATGTTACATTTACCCAGTCAATATTGGGGTAATTGAAATCTCCCATTATTATTGCACTGCCAAATTGGTTTGTTTCCTTGATTTCTCTTAGCATTTCATCATCTGTCTGACCATTTTGTCCAGGTGGATGGTAGTATACTCCTATCACTATACTCTTACCCAACACACATGGGATTTCTACCCATATAGATTCTACTGAGCATTTAGTGTCTTGTATGATCTTTATCCTGTTGGACTTTATACCCTCCCGGACATAAAGTGCCACACCCCCACCAAGTTGATCGTCCCTATCATTGTGATATAATTTGTATCCTGATATAGCACTGTCCCATTGGTTATCCTCCTTCCACCAAGTCTCTGTGATGCCGATTATGTCAATCTCATCATTTGCTGCTAATCACTCTAATTCTCCTTTCTTACTTCTTAGACTTCTGGCATTGGCATACAGACATTTCAAATTGTGTTTTTTGTTTGTTTTAACAACCTGCTTTTCAATTGTTTGGGATAGATCGGAAATCATTAGCTTCGGTGATTTTTTTACATATAGGCAGATGGCCTATGTTTTCTTTTAATGGATCCTCTCTGTTGAGATGCCTTAACTCTCCTGTTACATTTGTATCCTTCAAGGATACATTTCTCCGAACCATGCACTGCTGAGTGACTGTCGGCTTTCCCCCTTGTTCTAGTTTAAAAGCTGCTCTATCTCCTTTTTGAAAGTTAGTGCCAGCAGCTTGGTTCCACTCTGGTTAAGGTGGAGCCCATCCTTTCGGAAAAGTCTCCCCTTTCCCCAAAAGTTTCCCCAGTTCCTTACAAAGCTGAATCACTCTTCTCTGCACCATCGTCTCATCCACGCATTGAAACTCTGGAGCTCTGCCTGCCTCTGGGGACCTGCACGTGGAACAGGGAGCATTTCAGAGAATGTCACCTTGGAGGTTCTGGACTTCAGCTTCCTACCTAAAATCCTAAATTTGGCTTCCAGAACCTCTCTCCCACATTTTCCTATGTCGTTGGTGCCCACATGTACCACGACAGCCGGCTCCTCCCCAGCACTGCCTATAATCCTATCTAGGTGACGCGTGAGGTCTGCCACCTTCGCACCAGGCAGGCAAGTTACCAGGCGGTCCTCACGTCCACCAGCCACCCTGCTATCTACATTTCTAATAATCGAATCACCAACTATGATGGCCGGCCTAATCCTTCCCTCCTGGGCAGTAGCCCTGGGAGACTTGTCCTCAGTGCGAGAGGACAATACATCACCTGGAGAGCAGGTCCTTGCTACAGGATCACTTCCTGCTACACCAGGGTGATGTTCTCCTACTGGGAGACCTTTCTGATCCAAGGCAGTACTGGGGCTGCCAGACTGGATTTGGGACTTGGCTACTATGTCCCTGAAGGTCTCATCAATGTACCTCTCTGTCTCCCTCAGCTTCTCCAAATCTGCTACTCTAGCCTTCAGAGATCGGACTCGTTCCCTGAGAGCCAGGAGCTCTTTGCACCGATGTGTTATTTGATCAAAGGTTCCTGTGGGTATTTTGTGGAGTGATTTTTAAACCTGTTTGTTTTTGATGATCGGAGTGTACTAATTTGTGTATGATGGTCAAGATCTTATATTCAAGTCAGGATTTAATAGGAAGCCAGTGTATCTATAAAATTGCTTTGATGTCTTTGCAATATGAGATTGTGTCTGTAGGTGTTTGAGTGAAATTCTTATTCTTTACTTAATTCGTGGAAGACATTCAAATCTGCATCAAGATAGGATCCAATTTAAACCTCTTTCATTGCTAATGTTAACTGTCTAACTGCAGTAGCCCAGTGGCTCAGCAACCACAAACTTAAACTAAACTCCTCTAAATCAGAACTCTTCGGCCAAAGCTGCTGAGGTCATCTTCCTCCTTTCTGGCAGTGTGAAGCTTTGGAATCCAGCATGACAGAAATATCACGATGGAATAGCACATCACAAAGAAAGTAAGAACTTCCTTTATGTATCTATGCCAGATTTGCCAACTACAGGTCTACCTTGACCAATACAACATAGCCACCATAATCCATGTGCTTATCACCAGCCAGATGGACTATTACAAACCTTTTCTGAAAGGCATTTCTCAATACAACATGAAATGCCTCCAATTCCTGCAAAACATTGCAGCCAGAATCTTGGTAGGGGCATAATCAACGGACCACATAAGAATTGCCATACAGCGATAGACCAAGGGTCCATTAAGCCCAATATTCTGTTTCCAATCGTGAACAATCCAGGTCACAAGTATCTGACAAGATACCAGACAGTTAGTAGATCCCATACTGCGAATTCCCAGGGATATGTAGTGGTATTCTGCAAGTCTTCTTGGTTAATTATAATTAATAGATATCTCCAGAATCTTGTCCAAACCTTCTTTAAATACAGCTACACTAACTGCCTTTACCCCATTCTCTGGCAATGAATTCCAGAGCTTAATTATGCATTTAATGATAAAGAATTTTCTTTGATTTGTTTTAAATGTGTTACTAACTTAATGGAGTGTCCCCTAGTCTTTTATTTTCTGAAAGAGTAAATAAATTAATATTTGCCCATTCTATTACACTCATGATTTAATAAACATCTATCCTATTCCCCCCGACTCAGCTGTCTTTTCTCCAAGCTAAACAGTCCTAACCTCTTTAGCCTTTCCTCATTTTTGTCATCCTTCTCTGTACCTTTTCCATCTCTCTCTCTCTCTCTCTATACATATATATATCTATATCTCTATATATATATCTATATATATATATAATTTTTGTAGATGTGGTGACCAGAATTGCACACAGTACTTAAGTGCAGTCACATCATGGAGTGATACAGCAGTATTATGACATTATTCAATTTATACTCAATTCCTTTCCTAATAATTCCTACTGTTCTGTTTGCTTTTTGGACCACTGAGCCAAGGATTTCAAAGTATTGTTCAAGATGGTGCCCAGATCCTTTTCCTGGGTGGTAGCTCCTAATATGGAGCCTAACATCATGTAACTACATGTGATATATGTTTCCCCATGTGCATCACTTTACACCTGTCCACATTAAATTTCATCTGCCATTTAGATTCCCAGTCTCGCAAGATCTTCTGAAATTTCTCAAAATCCTCTTGTGATTAACAATGCGGAATAATTTTGTTGCCATCATTTCCTTTTCCAGATCATTTGTAAATATATTAAAAAGCAGCAGTCTTGGTACATATTCTTGAGGCACTCCACTGTTTACCTTTCTCCACTGAGAAAACTGACCATTTATTTCTACTTTCTATTTCATAGCTTTTAACCAGTTTGCAATCCACATTAGGACATTGCCTCCTATCCCATGACTTTAAATTTTCTGAGGAGTCTCTCATGGGGGACTTTGTCAAATACCTTCTGAAATTCCATATGCATTATATCCTCTGACACCATTATCCACATGTTTATTAATCCCTTAAAAAAAAAAAAAAGCAGATTGGTGGAGCAGGACTTCCCTTGTGTAAATCCATGTCTTTTTATATGTTCTGTGAGTATGTTCTTTAGAACAGTTTCTTTGATTTTTCCCAGCTTTGAAGTCATACTCCAGTGAGAATTGCCATAATAAGGTGATCAGATTTCCCAGATCACCCCTGGAGCTCTTTGTAAAGATTGGCGTTACATTGGCCACTCTACAATTTGCAGGTCCAATAGACAATTTTAATGATAGGTTACAAATTTCTAGTAATAGATTTTCAATTTAATTTTTTAGTTCTTTCAGAGCTCTGAGGTGTAAGCCATCTTATCTTGGCAATTTGCTCTCTCTAATTATTAGATAAGGTAAAATAAGCCATACTGGATCAGACCAAGGGTCCATCAAGCCCAGTATCCTGTTTCCAACAGTGGCCAATCCAAGCTTCCAAGTTCACCATGATTTCTTCTGAATCCTCACTATTAAACACTATTTCTGGTGCTGGAATATCCCCTGCATCCGTCTTCAGTAAACACTGAAGCAATTCATTTATTCTTTCTGCTATGGCCTTGTCTTCCGTAAGTGCCCCTTTAATCTCTCAATCATTTATTGAATATTCTGTCCTCAAATTCAGGAAAATGGTAAAAAACCTTTCTTTTTAACCAAGCATATAACCTGGGAAGTACATGACTGATTTGATTATTGGTAATCTGTGCCCTTACTTTTCGTTTTAATGATTTGGGATATGACAGATATCAAGTTTTACAAGGTCTATTCTTAGGTTAATGTTTCTGTTAATATAATTTTATAGCGATGGGCATGAAATAATTTAAATGACAAAGTAATCCTTTAAAATAAGTTTCAGGTAATTCTATGATGATTAGTTTTGAAATGAAGAGAGTTAAGTACTGATAAGGTTTATTCCTTTTCGACAGCATATAAAGTATATTTTTAACATTCTTATGTTATTTATCTGTTTTAATATTTAATTTGTTTTAAGTTTATTGGTTTTATGTTTTATGACTACTTCTGTAAACCACTTAGAATTTTAGATAAGTGGTGTATAATTTTTTAAATAAATAAATAATGGTCCAGTCAATTCCCTAACAAGCCTTCCTGCTTTGGATATATTTTTTTTAAGTTTTTATGATGAACTTTTGCCTTTTCTTTTCAAATTCCTTTTGCCTCCCTGTTCAGTATTTTACTTCTAACTTGCCAATGCTTATGCTTTTTCTATTTAATTTAGAAGGATCCTTTTTTCAATTTTTAAAGAATTTCTTTTTACTAAAATAGCCTCTCTCACCTCACTTTTTAACCATGCTGACAGTCATTTGGCTTCCTGCTGCCTTTTTTAATGCATGGAATACATCTGGTCTTGGCTTTCAAGATGGTATTTTTAAACAATGTCCACGCCCAATGTAAACTCTTAACCTTTGTAGCTTCACCTTTTTGTTTTAACTATTTTCCTCATTTTATCAAAGTCTCCCATTTGAAAGTTAAATGCTAGAGCATTAGATTTACTTAATCTCCAGTCAATAAGGCAAATTTGATCACGTTATAATCCCCAGGGGTGGCTCAAGGCAACCTTTTGCCTGAGATGAGGGATGATAGCGCTCCCCCTCCCCCAAGGCACGACACAGGTTGACATCAAGAGGGGCAAGGAACGGGTCTCTCTTTGTAGTCTGGCCCTTCTGGTGATTTGAAATGCTGTGGAAGGGGGGAAGCAGGAGTCAGAGTTCCCAGAGGAGTTAGTGTCAGTGATGATGTTTCTAAGAAGCTGGCAACCCTGACACTCCCAGGAATGCTAAGACCTGCCTCTCCCTTTTCCCCAGCAATCTCCCCTGCAGAAGTGGGAGATGAGTAAATGGTGGTCTATGATTGGCAAACTCTCTCCAGGGCAGTGCAAGGGCATTTGGCACCATAGGTGAACTTTACAACCTTGTGCCCACAGCTCCTCCCCACCCTCCCCACACATAATTAAAAATTTCACATTTAAAAAACCAATTTTACATGAAAAAGGACATTGAAAGAATAGTCTTCTGAGATACAAAGATCACAGCCCTCCAATAGACACACATGGAGTGCATATGGTATTAGCCCTCTTGTAATGCAGATGTGGGGTTTTGCCTTCAGAAAATCCAGAATAAGCTGAATTACAATTACAATATAGTGAACCTCCCATACTATAAAGAGAACTAACTGTTAGCACTTAAACAGTAAAAATCATAACTATGAAAAGGCAATGATGCAAATATTACACCAAGCCCTAAATACCAGTTCACCTCCTATTAGGAAAACATAAGAAGCCGGGCTGCTATAGATCCCCACACAGAAACTACATGCTAGCAGAGTACCTTAACTTGGTTATACATGCAGAACACAGACAAACCCTCACCAAATACAGAATAAAGAGATCATAAAGTAGAAATAGAAAAATGTAGACAAAAACTGAACTGGAAGCCACAACAAGCCAAACACTAGGCAGTATAAAAATGGAAAAATAGAAATTCTATTAAATAAAATAATAAAATCAAAGAATTTAAAACATCATAATAGTAAAAACGTACTATTAAAAGAATAAATATTTCAAAAAACAGCTGTTGAATAGAATAACAGCCATAGAAACAGATCTGCACTTTGAACATATTTAGATGTTGTTTTTATGTTATCGTGTTTTAAAACATGTATTTTATGGATGTTTTAATGTGATCCGCACTAGACCGATATATATTGGGAAGCGGCAAAATATAAGATGTTTAAATAAAATAAATAAATACATTAAAAACTCATTCAAAAATTATAAAAAATTTCCCAAACAAAATATTAAAAATAATAAATACATCAAATAACACCCAATAATTAAAACTAAGAAATATTTTTAAAATCCCTACTTTCCATGCCTAGGAACTTTTGTTTTCCAGTTATCCTAAAATTGCTGTGGATTAGTGGGGGGGGGGGGGGGGGGGGGCAAGGATGGGGATTTTCATCCTTATATACTCATGTTATATACACATCAAACACAATAATAAGAGGTTTCGACAATGGTCAAAGATACATCCTCATCCTACTCGACCTCTCTGCCGCATTTGACATGGTCTAACATAAAAGCCTAATCTCCAGACTAGCTGACATCAGTCTATCTGGCAAAACTCTTGACTGGTTTACATTCTTCCTTAAAAATAGATACTTCAAAGTAAACATCAACAACCACTCCTCAGATGCCATACCTCTTGAAACCAGAGTACCCCAAGGATCCGCACTCTCAGCCACCCTGTTTAATATATACCTCCTGCCTCTTTGCCAGCTCCTCACGAGTCTCGGCGTTACATACTACATGTACGCCGATGATATCCAATTAATCATACCCATAACAAACACCCTCGAAAACGCAATGAAACTCTCGGGCACCTACCTCGACACTATAAGAAACATGCTAAACCACATGAAACTATGTCTTAACATGGACAAAACTGAATGTATATTGCTTGAAAGAAAAAACTCCGGAATCAACCTGAACCACGCCATACAAATTGACAACACATACATCAAATTAAAAGACAATATGAAAGATCTAGGAATATGGGTAGACTCAGAGCTTAACTACAAAAAAACACATCACAATGAAAATCAAAGAAGGCTTCCACAAATTACTAATCCTCAAACACCTAAAACCACTACTGTATCACCCTGAATTCAAAACAATTCTTCAATCACTCATATTCACTAGCTTCAACTATTGCAACTCACTCCTGATAGGCCTGCCCAAAGCTACCATACGACCACTCCAATTGCTACAGAATGCCTCAGCCAGAATCCTCACCGGTCACAAAAGAACTGACCACATCACTCCTGTGCTAAAAAGTTTACACTGGTTACCTGTAGAAAAGAGAATCGAATATAAAACTCTAACCATTATCCACAGTACAATACACAACAGTGAAAGCACATGCCTAAATACCATTATTCAGAAACACATCTCTCAACGCAATACGAGAGCAACAAACAAATTACAACTAGACATACCATCAGTCTCAACCGCCAAACTTACCACTGTAAGAAACAGAGCCATTTCAATAGCAGGACCCCACCTCTGGAACTCACTACCGGAACACCTAAGATTACAAAACAACACTAAAATATTAATCGCTCACACCACAAGCGCCACCTCATACTATTACGGATAGTTAAATGCTTTACAACTGACTATATACCCAATCTGTTGCTATCTAAGCTGTTAGGTATAACCAATTTGCATCCGTTGTTATAACCTTTCCATATCTGTTGTTATACCGGTTATGTTGTTATACCAGTTGTGTTTTCACTTGTAATTTGTTGTTTTACCTGTAAACCGGAGTGAAGGCCCCTAGCTAAACTTCGGTATATAAAAGCGTACAAATAAATAAATAAATAAAACATGTTCATTGTCTAACTCAGATGTTCTCATATGCTCTTCCACACACATGCATGCTTTCGCATGTTCTTTCACATATATACATGCTCTTTCACACACATACATAGATACTCTATGTATACTCTCACACATATACACACATGCTCTTTCCTATATACATGCTTTCTCACATATACACATGCTCTCTCACAAAACACACACACTCTCCCTCTACCTTACTCGCACGTATCTTTACCTTTTGGCTCTGGGGTGATGAGCTTGGCAGCAGCTGACGGCCTCATTTTCCTCTGCGGCAGGCAGATGCTGGGCCTTCTCCATTCTTCGCCAGCAGTAGGTTGGGCTCCGCTGGTAGCCCACCGGCATACTTGGAAACTTTTGATTTGCAGTCACCCTGAGATTGTTGTGGATTAGCAGGGGGAGGCAAGGGGGCTGGGTAGATGGGGTGCACACACACAGGTGCTTATTCTCATATACACACGCATGCACGCTCATGCCCACTCTTACTTCTCTCTTACATACACACAAACCCACTTAACTCACTCCTTCATATACAAATGCTAGAAGTCTAAAAAATAAGATGGGAGAGAAAGTATATAGCATTGGATAAAGGGTAGATATAATTGGCGTCTCAGAGACCATGTGGAAGGAGAATAACCAATGGGACACTATTTACTTAGGGAATAGCCACTGCTATTAATTGCATCAGTAGCATGGGATCTTCTTAGTTTTTGGGTAATTGCCAGGTTCTTGTGGACTGGTTTTGGCCTCTTTTGGAAACAGGATGCTGGGCTTGATGGACCTTTGGTCTGACCCAGCATGGCAATTTCTTATGTTCCTATGATACCAGAGTAGAATTTGTGTCAAAATGATAGGATAGATCAATTTGATGGAGGGGTGGCACTATATATTAAAGAGAGCATTGAGTCAAGCAGAATAAAAGTTCTGCAGGAAACAAAATACAATGTTGAATCTTTATGGATAGAAATTCCAGGTGAAAAAGGGAATAAAATAGTAGTGGAGGTGTTTTACCATCCACCTGGCCAGAATGAACTAACAGACAATGAAATGCGAAAAGAAATTAGGGAAGTTTAACAAAATCAGCAGCACAGTAATAATGGGAGATTTCAATTACCCCATTATTGACTGGGTGAGTGTTACATCAGGACATTCTAGAGAAATACATTTCCTGGATGAAATAAATGACTGCTTCATGGAACAGCTGGTACAAGAACCAACAAGAGGGGAAACTATGCCATATGTCATTTAGCATTCCTCTCCCACATAGTAAATCAAATCTTCTGGGGGTGCTTACCATATGTTTGGCCAGACTGTAGGATTGATAGGAGGATGTGCTGTTGGCAAAATGGAGGACAGCCCAATCCTGGAGGCAGCAGCTCCAAGATCCCTCTGGAGGAATAAGAACCAGCGCGTGGCTGTGCACAGCTGCTGCCGGTGCGCCCCTTGGAGAGATTCTTCTCTGTTCAAAGATATAATGGGAAGGAAAAGGAAGGGGAAGAGCCTTAGATTAACCCACCTGACATCAGCACCTGCAAGAGGATCTATAGACATCCATGTTATTCGACCTTACCCATTACTGCAGATAGATCTGAGTATCGGGAGTGAGGAGATCTCCTTGAGCCTGGTGCCTATAACCCTCCTCTTCTCTATGTCAATGATCCAAAGGAATAACAATTACAGAGAGTCCTCTGTATTGCCTGCATTATCTCTTGGACATGAACTGACTGAGCCTATTGTTTTCTTAGAAAATGTGTGTGCCCCAGCTTCAGATGTTTCATTCCTTTCAAATGTTACTTTTAACTTTATTTTAAGTAATCCACAGGGATTATTTATTTATTTATTTATTTATTTAACATGTTTTGTATACCATCATTCGGTTTTGCCATCACAACGGTTTACAGGAAAAAAATATGAGGACAAAGTAACATTAGGGTTTTAACAGAGAGTATCATAGTTGAAAAAGTTAGGTAACATTGGTGGAAGTAATAGTAGGGTTAGTTGTTATATACAGGAAAAAGTTCTTGAACAATTATTGTAGGTTTCGTGGTTGTGTTGAGATTTCATGGGTGGACCGGGTGGTATCTCTGTTTTCTTGGTGTTGTCTAGTTGGGAGTCTGATGGTGTTGATGATTAAGTGTGTCTGTGAAGGCTCTGGTAAATAGCCAGGTTTTTAACTCTTATTTGAAGGGTTTGGTGTCAAATTGAATTCTTAGATTGTGGGGTAAAGAGTTCCATAGAGAGGGGCTGGCGATGGATATAGCTCTCTCTCGGGTTGATGATAGATGTGTGGTTTTTGCGTGAGGAATTTTGAGGAGGCCTTTATTCATTGAGCGAAGGTTCCTTTTTGAAGCATGCAATTCAGTGTGTTTGGTTAGCCAGTAGCTTTGTTGTCCTGCAATTATTCTGTGGAGGATCGATAAAACTTTGTATTCTATTCTGTATTTTATTGGGAGCCAGTGTAAGGAGATGAGAGTTGGTGTAATATGTTCTTGTTTCTTAGTTCCTGTAAAAATTCTGGCGGCTGCATTCTACAGTATTTGGAGTGGACGGATGGTAGTAAAAGGGAGACCAAGGAGTAGAGCATTACAGTAGTCTAGGTTTGCAAATAATAGAAGTTGCAGGACTGTTCTAAAATCATTTAGTGGCAGTAGTCCCTATTCCAGTGACTCCTTGCTCCATGGACCAACTAGAACCTGGAAATTCTTCAACGAAGAACCTGAAGATATTTTGTTGACAGACATTTTGGAGGATTGTTAGTAGAAATGATAAATCCGTAATAAAATCAAGGAACAGCTGCCAAAGGTTTTTTAATTTAGATTCTGGAGCGGGAGCTATTGAGCCTCAATTATCCTTTTATCAGGGGATGTTAAAATCATGCCAACCATCGATTACATCAATACAAAATGTATGGTTGGTCAAGGTTAAAGATAATTTGAACACACATTATCAATCTGACTTAGATTTAAGAATTTAAGGATATTGAACTTTCCAAAATCCAGATTGCTTTCTGGGGTGGAACTCTTCAAATGTTATGTTATCAAAGTGCTTTAATTTTTGACTAAGAAGGTTTTCCTTTTATCTAATTGTTACTGGGACTAGTGAGGGAGTTTCAGATGGATTTGCTCCCATATCTAGCCCTGAGTTTTTCCAGATTAAGAACATAATATAAGATTCCATAAACAAAACTATGTTGAAAAAAAAAAAGATGCCATACTGTGTCAGACCAAGGGTCCATCAAGCCCAGCATCCTGTTTCCAACAGAGGCCAATCCAGGTTACAAGAACCTGGCAAATACTCAAACATTAAGTAGATCCCATGCTACTAATGCCAGTAATAGTGGCTATTCCCAGAGTCAACTTCTGAAATGTCTGTATGCCAATGCCAGAAGTCTAAGAAGTAAGATGGGAGAGTTAAGAATATATAAGCAGTGAATGATGAGATAGACAGACATAATTGGTATCTCAGAGACCTGGTGGAAAGAGGATAACCAATGAAACAGTGCTATTTCAGGGTACAAATTATACCGCAATGATAAGGAGGATCAACTTGGTGGGGGTCTAGCACCTTATGTCTGGGAGGGTATAAAGGCCAACAGGATAATGATCACACAAGAGACTAAATGCTCAGCAGAATCTATATGGGTAGAATTCCTATGGGTGTTGGGTAAGAGTATAGTGATAAGAGTATATTATCATCCACCTTAGAAAATAGCCACTGCTATTACTGGCATCAGTAGCATGGGATCTACTGAGTGTTTTGGTACTTGCCAGGTACTTGTAGCCTGGATTGGCCACTGTTGGAAACAGGATGCTGGGCTTGATGGACCCTTGGTCTGACCCAGTATGGCAATTTCTTATGTTCTAATAGCAGTTAATGGTTTTCTTCTCCAAGAACTTATCCAAATCTTTTTTTAAACCTGGCTACATTAACTGCACTAACCACATCCTCTGGCAACAAATTCCAGAGTTTAATTGTGTGTTGAGTGAAAAAGAATTTTCTCAGATTTGTTTTAAATGTGCTATTTGCTGACATCATGGAGTGCCCTCTAGTCCTTTCCTTCTATTATCTGAAAGAGTAAATAACTGATTTACATTTACCTCTTCTAGACATCTCATGATTTTATAGACCTCTATCATATCCCTCCTCAGTCGTCTTTTCTCTAAGCTGAACAGCCTTAACCTCTTTAGCCTCAGGGATCTGTATTGGGACCCTTACTGTTCAATATATTTATAAATGATCTGGAAAGAAATACGACGAGTGAGATAATCAAATTTGCAGATGACACGAAATTGTTCAGAGTAGTTAAATCACAAGCAGATTGTGATAAATTGCAGGAAGACCTTGTGAGACTGGAAAATTGGGCATCCAAATGGCAGATGAAATTTAATGTGGATAAGTGCAAGGTGATGCATATAGGGAAAAATAACCCATGCTATAATTACACGATGTTGGGTTCCATATTAGGTGCTACAACCCAAGAAAGAGATCTAGGTGTCATAGTGGATAACACATTGAAATCGTCGGTTCAGTGTGCTGCGGCAGTCAAAAAAGCAAACAGAATGTTGGGAATTATTAGAAAAGGAATGATGAATAAAACGGAAAATGTCATAATGCCTCTGTATCGCTCCATGGTGAGACCGCACCTTGAATACTGTGTACAATTCTGGTCGCCGCATCTCAAAAAAGATATAATTGCGATGGAGAAGGTACAGAGAAGGGCTACCAAAATGATAAGGGGAATGGAACAACTCCCCTATGAGGAAAGACTAAAGAGGTTAGGACTTTTCAGCTTGGAGAAGAGACGACTGAGGGGGGATATGATAGAGGTGTTTAAAATCATGAGAGGTCTAGAACGGGTAGATGTGAATCGGTTATTTACTCTTTCGGATAGTAGAAAGACTAGGGGACACTCCATGAAGTTAGCATGGGGCACATTTAAAACTAATCGGAGAAAGTTCTTTTTTACTCAACGCACAATTAAACTCTGGAATTTGTTGCCAGAGAATGTGGTTCGTGCAGTAAGTATAGCTGTGTTTAAAAAAGGATTGGATAAGTTCTTGGAGGAGAAGTCCATTACCTGCTATTAAGTTCACTTAGAGAATAGCCACTGCCATTAGCAATGGTTACATGGAATAGACTTAGTTTTTGGGTACTTGCCAGGTTCTTATGGCCTGGATTGGCCACTGTTGGAAACAGGATGCTGGGCTTGATGGACCCTTGGTCTGACCCAGTATGGCATTTTCTTATGTTCTTATGTTCTTTCCTCATACGGGAGCCATTCCATCCCCTTTATCATTTTGGTTGTCCTTCTCTGTACCTTCTCCATCGCAATTATATCTTTTTTGAGATGAGGTGCCCAGAGTTGTACACAGTACTCAAGGAGCAGTCTCACAATAGATGAGACCACTCCTTGTAATAGAATCTTTTTTTTTTTTAACTCTTTATAGAATTTTTTAATTTACAAACACAACAATAGTTTGTAACAGAAATATGTGAATATTCAAAATTAATGAAAACTACAAAAAAAAATTTGCAATAAAGTAAAAATCAACTCCAAGTAGAAATTTAAGAAAAAAGAAACAGGGAAGGAGAAGAAAAATTAAGGGAGCACTCACCAGAAAAACGACTAAAAAGTAAAGGCATAACATAGTTAATCCAGTGTTAATTAGTAATAAATCAGGGGAGCTCGGGGAAGAAGTAAGTGGCCTACGGGATTCAGCAAAAGATTTTAACTGTTCAGGAAGGAAAAAAATAAAACATTTGTCTCCTTTTTGAATTACGCATGTGCCTGGAAAATGAAGAACAAAGGAAAAACCTAAAGCAACAACATCCTGGCGGAAAGCTGATAAGCCTTTTTGCCAAATTTAAGTAACAGAAGCTAAATCAGGAAAAATGTTAACAGCTGAAGCAAAAAAGTAACAGGATACTTCCTAAAATAATTTCTCAATACTATATTTAAATCTGATGAGGAAATAAAGGAGACTAATAAAGTACCTCGATCAATAACATCCAAAGAGGAATTTTCAAGGAAATTGGACAAATCATTTTGAAAAGGAACATTAACAGTTCCAGAAGATCTAATTTTAGGAAGGAAAGAAGAATGTATTAACAGATGGTAAATTTCCAGATGTAAAACCCAAAACCTCTTGGAAGAAGGCTACTTTGGTTGTATCATTTTCTTTGGAAATAGATAGAGATCTCGTATTTCAGCAGTATTTTAAATAGAAAGATTCACTTTTTTGCTTGTCTTCCTGATGTCTCTAGGGAGACGAGCACAAAGGAAATCCTTTCCTTCTTGCAGTTGAAATAGTAAGTTCTCATTCTAGGGAAAACTTTTTTTCTAAAGTTCCCCTGTAAATGTTTGATAACGTACCAGGGAAATACGTTTATCTTTTTGGACGCTGTCCATTTACTAACATTTATTGCTGATAAATCCCAGTAATGGAATGAACAGGGGGGTTCGTTATTTAGTATTCACTTTAGCTGTACTATTACTTGATTATGGTCAGTCTTCCCATGTAATATGGACTTGTTAAGATTTACTAACATTTATTGCTGATACGTCCCAGTAATGGAATGAACAGGGGGGTTCGTCATTTAGTATTCACTTTAGCTGTGCTATTACTTGATTATAGTCCGTCTTCCCATGTAATATGGACTTGTTAAGATTTCTGGATTTGATTGAAATTGATCAAGAAGGAATTTGGTTTGTTTTTTATAATCTTTAGTTTTTATGTCGTATAATTTGATGTAAAATTTAATAACATATAAATTGAAAAAAAAAAAAAAGGAAAATCTTTTTCTGAAGTGCTTATTCCTCTTGATCTGGCGCTAGGTAGCATCTCTCCCAGCTTCACTGGCTTCAGCCCAACAAATGAGCAGCACTTTATCTGAACTGGGAAGCCACATGTTTGAGCAGGGCAGTGCTGCAGATCTCACACTCCCCATTATTCATCAAAAAAAGTTAACACATCGATAATACATGCGTTATCAAAAAGGGGCGTGTTTATGGAAATGTGTAAGTTATCACACCATGTGGTGACTTACCGCTTCACATAGGTATTATCGCATGGCATGATAAACTTAGCGTGCACTGCATTAATCCCTACGCTAAGGGCAGGGAGAGAGAAAGAGAGACTATCTACAAGGCCCTCATAGAAGTTAAATATTTATATCTCTATAGGAGGGCCACCTGATAGGCTGAGGTGAGGTGTTAGTGGTGGTTTAGAGTTTATGGGCCAGTTTCGCATGTAGAATGAGACGTACTGAACAGCACAGTACACCTTGGTGAAGATTTGATGTCATTTGGACTGAGGAAAGTCTCACAAAGATGAAATTTAGTCTGTTCTCTTACTCTAGCTTGATGGACTGGTTCTTAGATGAATGACTAACTTCAGTATCCAGTGCTGTCAGTGCAGTAACTTCCACTAGACTACATTTTCTAAAATGTAAAATGTAGGCCAAATTAAGCCTTTAAAAATGGGTAACAAATTATCCCTGGAATAATTATAAAATCTTTTAAAACTACATTTCCTGATATACATATATCACAAAGGTCACATACCATTGAAAAGGTAAGAATCATAGCTTTCTAGTGGTGTAGGACATTCATTGGACGCATTGAAGAGGGTGGAGATTTCAGTGTTTAAATATTTAGGAAAATGTTTGCTTACATAGGACAACACAGTAACATATGCACAAAAGGGTTGAATTAGCACATGATTTAAACTTGTGAGCAGTAACCAATTGTCAAGGTTTCAATCATATCTTCTTTCATGGATTTTTTGTAAGCATTTACATGTTTCAAACTTGTCCTTCAACCCATTTGTATATACCGGTAAATATTAGTGAAAATTACCTGACGTTGCTTAGGCAGTCTGGTCTATAACAGCCTGTGTGTGTGTGTGTGTGTGGGGGGGGGAGGGGTATAGCTGCCTGTGTGGGTCCCAGTGCATACGTGTGTCTGCCCGAACCTGTGTGCGTGAGCCTGTGTGCGCGTGATTGGGCTATGCAGACAGATCATATTGTCTTTGCATAGTGCACTGTCCACTGTTCAGGGCGCCACTTGGTGGCCATAGACAGACACAACAATTTTGACAAACGAACTGACCAATACATGCCTTTAATATATTTATATTGTAAGAATTTTTCTATGGTGATTTACAGCCCGATACTGTAAAACCGCGGGAGAGCGGACGAACGCCCGCTCTCCCGGCGCACGCACCAGCCCTTGGCCGGTGCGAGCGATCCAGTATGCAAATTAGGCGACGCGGTGCAAACGAGGAAAAGGAGGCGCTAGGGACACTAGCGCGTCCCTAGCGCCTCCTTTTGGCCTGGAGCGGCGGCTGTCAGCGGGTTTGACAGCCGACGCTCAATTTTGCCGGCGTCGGTTCTCGAACCCACTGACAGCCACGGGCTCGGAAACCGGACGCCGGCAAAATTGAGCGTCCGGTTTTTGGCCCGACAGCCGCGGGCCGAATTCAAATTTTTTTTTTTTTTTTTTTTTTTTACTTTTGGGGACCTCCGAATTAATATCGCTATGATATTAAGTCGGAGGGTGCACAGAAAAGCAGTTTTTACTGCTTTTCTGTGCACTTTCCTGGCGCCGGAAGAAATTAGGGCCGACCTTTGGGTCGGCCCTAATTTCTTAGAGTAAAATGTGCGGCTTGGCTGCACATTTTACTTACTGAATCGCGCGTGCATACCTAATAGGGCCATCAACATGCATTTGCATGTTGAGGGCGCTATTAGGTGCTGCGGGTGGACCGCGTGTTTTCCTCCCCTTACTGAATAAGGGGTAAGGGAAAACACGCGTCCAGAGCAGGCTGACAGTGCGCTCCGACGGAGCACACTTTACTGTATCGACCTGTTAGTAAGTAATGGATTCAATTAAAATACATACCTTGAGTATTGTGTGCATTTCTGGTCTCCCCATCTTAAGAAAGATGCAGAAGAACTAGAAAAGATACAAAGAATGGTAACAAAAATGATAAATGGAATGGAATAGCTTCCTTATGAAGAAAGGTTAAACAGGTTAGGGCTCTTTAGTTTGGAGAAGAGATGACTTTGAGAGGTTATGATAGAGGTTTCTAGTTCATGAATGGGAGAGAACAGGTAAGTAGGGAAACAGTTATTTATCCTTTCAAATAGTACGAAAACTAGGGGACATGCAATGAAACTAACTGGTAGCAGATTTAAAACAAATTCAAGGAAGTATTTTTTCATTCAGTGCACAAACTATGGAATTTGTTGCTGGAGGATGTTGTCAGGTTACAGTAGTTTTAAAAAGGGTTTGACCATGATCCTGCAGGACAGTTCCATTATCAACCATTAGTCAGGCAGACTTGGGGTTCAACACCTCTTTGTTTTCTGAGAGTGAGCAGTATAAAATGAATCTCTCTACTGGTATCTGCCAGCTATTTCCAAATGACCTGGACTGGCCTCTGTTGGAAATAGGATACTGGGCTTGATGGACCATTGGTCTGATGCAGCATAGCGCTTCCTATAATCTTACTGAAACAGATCTTTACAATAGACACTCCAATTAAAACTTTGCTTTACCATAACATCCATTTATTATCCACTACTGCTGTTTTTCCTACCCCATTTCAGATAACGTTTTCATGCAAAGGTGAATTTTGAAACAAATGCACGGGAATTCCATGTGAGCACTGATGCGCGCATGTTATAAAATCGGCTCCCCATGCTTGCCCGATTTTATCGGTGCGTGCGAGTGGTGGGAATTCTATAACATCCGCATGGCGACGTGATCAGGCCTTTCCCCAGTTCCCTCTCAGTCCCCTAAAACCTATCTAACTACCTTTCTTTTTTTTTTGTTTTTAACTTACCTGCTCTCCCAATCAATAGTAAGTTGCGTGGGCCAGCCGGCTGCCAGCTCGTGCTTCAGCGAGACAACATCTAATGGCACAGTCCAAGCCCACCCATAAACCACCCACGTCTTGCCCAAACCCCGCCCCGGTCCTCCCCCCTTTTATTTTGCCGGTTCTTCCATGCATATGGGGAGGTACGCATATGGCTGTGGTGCTTTGAAAATGCCCGCGGCATGTCCGCAGCATGCACGTGGCCCAGCCACACGCGTATCTTCCAGTATTGGCGCGTGCCGGCTTCTGAAAATTCGCCCTTAAGATCTTTCTCTCTCAATTCCCGTTTCTTTTTTTGATACCTGCAGAGCTATATCCCATCCTGAAGAAGCCTTTTCTTCCCCTTAACTCTGTTCTAACAGATACATCTCCTTTCTCCCTTTCCACTTCAGAGTACGGTCTAACAGCAAATTCTAAATGTCCTACTTTCCACTAATGCAGTTGAACTTGTTCAGTCTAAAGGAGTGGCCTAGTGGTTAGAGCAGTGGACTGCAAACTATGGAAAGCAGGGTTCAAATCCACCTCCTCTCCTTTTGACCTTGGGCAAGTCACTTAACCCTCCATTGCTTCAGGTAAAACATAGCTTATGAATCTTGTGGGGACTGAGAAATACTTATAGTACATGAATGTAATCTGCTTTGAAGTGTCGGAAAGACAATATAAATAAGGAACAGTATATAGCAATTGAAACTGTACTTCCATCTGTTTGATCATTTGCTTACTTGAAAGATCTCTCACTTAGGAAATTGTAGTTATCCTTCTTGATCTCTCACTTGCTTTTAATACCTATGGAGAAGAGAGGCATGAGTTGATGCTGCCAGATTGACCTCTGCCCAGAGATTGAAGAGCTGAGGGCAGGATCTCCATAAGAAATAGAGGAAGAGTTCAACTATATCTCCTGTCCCAGAAGTGGGTGCTTATATCTCTGACATATAGGTCACAGCTGCTCTTGGCCCACTGGCATTCCCGAATGGCATCAGAAGCAGGTCTGCCATGGCAGTATGGGTCAATTATCCTGTTAGTCCCCTTATATGGATTGTTCTGCCATCAACTATCAGGTTCTTCTTACCTCCTTATCCTTCTGCTTTTTTTTCTGGTTCAGTTCTTGACTGATTCACTTCTTATCTTACTATTTGTTCCTTTAGGGTCTTGCTTAATAGTTCTGTTTTCATTCCTTTACATTGTTTATGGGTTGCCTAAAGTGCCTTACAGCAATTTAAATACATTTTATAAAATTCATAAAATATAAAAATAATACAATCCATAACATTAAATACAAATCAAATTACAAAAATTCAGTTCATAAAATACAAATTAATATAAATTACAAAATAACACAATAGTAATAACAAACTCATAATACTCCTTTAAACTCTGTCCTTAAGTCTTACTAGGGAATGAGTCAGCAGAGTCCACAATAAAGTAGATAACTAAAGTAATTATTAACATAATATATAAATCGAAAACCTCTAAAATGCTTCTTAGCCCATTTTCTACCATTTGCCCCTATTGTGGGACACCTTTTTCAGTTTGCTTTAATAGTTGTTGTTGTTGTTGTCCTCCTTCACACAACACTGGTGTTCTTCAGGTCCCTGAACTAGGTCTGCTTCTTCTTTTCTGTCTACACTAAACGTCTGAGTACTCAGATCTCTTACCACTCTGTTGCAGATTTCTCATCTTTCTCCCTGTTGGGTTGCCATATCTTCTTGGATGTATTTGCCTTTCTTCAGTCTCATTTATTTATTTTTATATGCCGACATTCGATCCGAGATATCACATTGGTTTACAGCAAAGGATTGGGACAAAATAAGGCATAGGCGTCTTATTTTTTTACAGAGTAACTTTGACATTCTGACAGACTGAAGTCCTCTTCTTGCCTGCATTTGATATCATTCTTCATCTCCCTTCTATTTTTCTCTAAGATTCTGCCCTTCTCTCACCAACTAACTTTGCTAAAAGTCTGGAATCGAAGATTGACCCATTTCTTTCCCTTCAATCTCATTTATCTGCTTTTTGCGGTTTCCCCCATTTGTTATTCTATAATGTCTACAAAATTTGTTCCTCTCTAATCTGTGACTCTTGGTTATGTCTCATTCATTCTGTCACCTTCTCCACTTTTAATTTCTGCAATAGTTTATTTGTTGGTCTTCCCGCTTATGCTATCTGCTTTATGTAGCTCCTTCAAAACATTGCTGAATGGGTCCTCTACTCTCTTCCCTATGCTTGCTTATTTGTTTAAAATATTTATATACTGCTGTATCTCAATTCTCTCTTCTTCTGTTAGTGTACTATTTTCATTACATTGGCTCTCAGTAAAACTGGGCCATTTATAAATTGACAAACGTGTTCATGCCCCTCCTTTACCCCTTTAAACCCTCTCCACTCACGCTCTCATACTCTACTCTGCATGCCATTCTTCAGACAAGCCTCTTCTCAATTTCACATCTTCTTTCTCCTTGCCTCATTTCACTGGAATAAAACTTACCACCTGATATTCAAGAAAATAACATCCCACTTGATCTTTTGGTCTAAACTAAAATTGCATCTCTTGGCATATCCACAGACTTAATCTCTCAGTTTTGTGGTTGCCTTAACTCACTGTCTCATTTGACGATGTATTGTTGATTTGTTTCTCATTTGTACTTATTGTGAGGTGGCTTGGGTAGGCTGACATATAAATTATGTAAATAAATTACATTCTTTTGTTACCCGTGAATAGGGTGGTTTGATTTATTTTTGGTGCATTAGTATTTCTTTTATAGATTATTAAAAATGAAACAGCTGGCCAACCATAGCACTTAATGACACTTCTCAGCTATAGCAGCTTATAAATTTTACTTATTATTAAAAAAGCCAATTTGGGAGCAATATAACATTTTTAATAGAGAATAAAAGATAAAAAACAATGAGCAATAAAGCCATCTATCATTTTAAATGGATGAGGGAAGGATGCTTTGTTACATTTACCTCCATACCTATTATTCTGTTAGTAATGGGTCAGATTCAGAACTGTCTTAGGTGGGTAGTAGCAAGTGGCATTCCCCTCTTCCCTTTTTGCTCGCCTTTCTCCCTGTGTGGAACTTGCCAGATGAATTGTCATACTGGGTCAGACCGAGGGTCCATCAAGCCCAGGATCCTGTTTCCAACCATGGCCAATCCAGGTTACAAGTACCTGGCAGGATCCTATATAGTAGATGGATCCCATGCTCCTAATGCCCAGGGATAAGTAGTGGCTTTCCCCAAGTCTACCTGGTTAATAATGGTTGATGGACTTCTCTTCCAAGAACTTGCCCAAACTGTTTTTTAAACTCAGCTACTCTACCCATTGCCCAGTAACTAATAATGGTGTATGTTATTGATGTACTCAGTGTCCTCTAATACTTATGAATGTTAATGTCATGAACCATGGTAAACTAGTGATTTTAACTTGGAACGACAGTATACAAGACCTCTAAATAAATAAATAAATGCCTTTACAACATCCTCCAGCAATGAGTTCCAGAGCTTAATTGTGCGGTGAATAAAAAAATATTTTCTACAGTGTTTTGAATATGCTACTTACTAACTTCATGGAGTGACTCCTAGTCCTTGTATTTTTTGAAAGAGTAAACAACAGATTCGCATTTACCTTTTCTAATCCACTTATGATTTTATAGACCTCTATTCTATCCTTCCTTAGTCGTCTCTTTTCCAAACTGAACAGCCCTAGCTTCTTCAGCCTTTCCTCATAAGGGAACTGTGCCATCCCCTTTATCATTTTAGTTGCCGTACTCTGTGCCTTTTCCAGTTTAGCTACATCTTTTTTGAGATGCGGCGACCAGAATTGTACACAATACTCTAGGTGCAGTCTCACCATGGAGCGATCTAGAGGTACTAGGACATTCTCCGTTTTATTCACCATTCCTTTCCTAATAATTCCTGATATCAAGGCTGTCCAGATGAGTGTTGGGGTGCTGTTGGTGCTGTCGAACACTGTGAGCACCATGGGTGCTATGATGCACAGTGGGCACCATTGATGCTGCTGTGCGCCATCTACACCTTTGAGTACCGTGGTTGCCATCAAGCTCCGGGACACTGTCGAGTCAGCGATGTTGTTGCCTTTGAGCGCAGGTGAGTGTTGTGGATGATGTTGATGCCACCGGGCCCCATCGATGCCTTTGTGTGCCTTCAGTGCTGTCGAGTGCCATAGGCGCTGTCAAGTGCTATGGACACTGTTGAACACTGTTGATGCCCTGGGCACAACATTATTGGAAGCCATAGGCATGGTCGGTAGCTGTTGTGTGCTATTGGCGCCATGGGATGTCAAAGCTGTGGGTACTAGCGAGTGCTGTCTGATGCCATAGGGTGCCACTATGGAGTGCTGTTGGGCACCATGGGCATCTCTGATGTCGTGGATGCTGTATCACTGACACCGTGATTACCATTGCTGCTGTCAGACACTGAAGGTGTCATCGGGTGCCTTGAGGGCGACACCATTGAGTGCCGCAAAGCAACATGGAATGACGCAGTAGAGACACTATGGGCTTTGTGGACTTTGTCGTCGTGCTGTGCATACTGACTCCATAAAGCGTCATCGAGACAGTGGAGTGTGGCAATCATGGTTGACACTGCTTGTCTATGCCTCCAAGCATGATGGGCGCTGTCGGACACTATCATCACTTTCGACGCCATGGAATGCCAGGGTGCCATGTGCAGCGGTGTTGCTATCGTCACCATGGATCCAGTTGATGTCATTCTTGTAAGGTAAGCACCCTCATGTTTCTGGCAGCATGAGGTGCTATGTGACACTAATGGAAAGGGCGCCATCACACACTTTTTGACTACTCGTATACGGTGCGCAGCCACTGGTACCAGTAGTTTTGTGGCCTGTCCAGCCTGTGGCGTGGGGCTATACCCATAGGCGCCGCAATATTGAGCTAATACGCGTATCCATCAGCATGACTGCAAGGCATTGCAGTTACAGGATGGGGGGGTTAGGCGCAGGGGCATTACTGTTCTAATTGCCCTTTAGTCTGTGTTTCCTATTTGCTGGCATAACATGTTAAGCACCGCAGTCTCCATGGCACAGGACTGTCTTGGCTGAGAATAATGCTTCTAGTTGCTCCATATTTGGAGTGGATACTGGAGCGGTATTGTCAGAATTCTTTCCCCTTCATGGGGAAGCCTCCAGGGCACAGCCCCCTTGCATGTTCGTTGCTTGGGCTGGAGTTCATTTCTCATGTACCAGTACAATCTCTTGTAGGTCCCCTTGGGGGTGACAGTGGAGGTCCACTGGACTGTTTTTGCTCGCGTCCCTACACTTGATTGCCATGGTGGCCTTTCCTGTCTAACTGGGCAGCCACCAGTGACTGGTTTTGTGGCTGATAGAACCTAATAGTTCAGCGACTGTACCCATTCTTGCATGGAGAGTAGGAGGATTTCCAGGATCGGGATGACCCAGTTCATATTGCACTTTCCTGTCCCTTTGGGGGAGGGGAGATATGGCTGTTGGATTTCCAGAGGAAACCTTTATGCGATCCCTCTTAGGTGCCTTTTTCTTTCAGCCCAGAAAGGGGTTGTTCTCGCTCCCCATTCTCTGGAGGTGTTTCTGACTCACAGCTGTTCTTTGTTCCCTATGGGATACAAGAGCCCGTTGGTGGGAGCGCTCACTCCACCTTTGTATTACTGTGCAGCAGGGCTGCTTCATGGGAGAGCAATTCTGGATTTGGATTCCCCATGATGGTTGGAGATTCCCTTTCTTGGAAATAGGTTCCCCAGTGATAAATGCAAATTGCTGCTAATTGAGAGTATCTCTTTTGATGCCTGCTGGGTGCAACATCATATGTTTGCTTTACCATTCTTGCCAGTTTGTGTCACTTATGGGCTCTACCACTGGGAGGAGGATTCTAGCTCATCTGCATCCCAACTGGCAGGTGTGCCTTCCAGCAACTTTCCATATCCATGGCTACCGATGTACAGGATGGGAAATCTCGCAACACCCTTCTTGCAGTCACGTGCTGGCAGTGGCATACCTAAAGTATTTGGCACCCGGGGCGGATACTTGCTTTGGCACCCCTCCTCACATGTAGAATTTTAAAATTTCCTAAACATCAATATAATATTTCAAAACAGGCACATCAAATAACACCCAATAATTAAAACTACTAAGGATTTAAAAAATCTCCCGCTCTCCATATGTCATCCTAAGATTGTCACAGACTGGGGACACACATGCACACATACACACACAATATGCTCCCTCTCTCACACACACACATACGGTGAGAGATGGAGTGTGTGTGTGTGAGACACACACCTACACACTTCCTCTGTGTCTCTCACGACATAGTCATGTTTCCTCTCTCTCTTTCACACACACATTAGCGCGCGCACACACACACACAAAAACTGAACTGGAAACCACAACAACCCAGATTCTGTACGCAGTGCAATAATGGAAAAGCAGACATAACTATTCCTCAAAACAATACAATCAAGAAATATAAAACAATCAGAATAGTAAAACCAAATAAAAAAAAATATATATCAAAACAGCTGATGAATGGAATTACCAAACACAAATAAAATATTTCATATTAAGACATCACGGGGGCCTGAACTGCGAGAGAGTGGAGAGAGGAGCAGAGTCTGGCTATCCGGTGAGGAGGCGGAGGAAATTAGAACACCAGCTGCACCTGAGAACCCGCCCCTGGTGACATCACTCGCCTGCGCCCGGGAGCTTAAAGACCGCGGGACCGCGGTGGAAATCGGGGCCCAAACTGTGAGAGAGTGGAGAGAGGAGCAGAGTCTGGCTATCCGGTGAGGAGGCGGAGGAAATTAGAACACCAGCTGCACCTGAGAACCCGCCCCTGGTGACATCACTCGCCTGCGCCCGGGAGCTTAAAGACCGCGGGACTGCGGCACACCGCAGCCGCCGGCGCGTCGCCTAAGCCGCGTGCGCCAAAGGGGCGCGCGCGACTTAGATCGACTTGGATCGCTTGATTGCTTGATTGCTTCTTGATATAATTTTTCAGCTCTTATGGGGCGCAAACGTAAAGCTAAAGTTGTAACATCTTCCCCGGCTGGAGTAAGAACAGGTCCGATGGACGCTCACATCTACAAGTTATCGCCACATGAGGACAGCGGGAGAGATTGTTCTGAAGTCTCTCTGAGTCCTGGCACAAGGCAAACACCTCTGCAGCCCCCAATGGGAACATCAGATGAAGCCATCAACGGGTCGTCAATAGTAAGTGACGTTGAACTGGGTGTTCAACCACCGAATGTATTGAACTTCCCCTGCTCGGATCCAACAGAGCAAGGAGCAGGTGTGGATATAATACCTACCATTGATAGTGCCAGGCTATCAGCCGTAGACGCTACCAATGTAACTTTGGGGGATTTGTGGAGAATGATGATAAAACTGGACTCCAATGTTTCTCTGATGAATATTTCTCTTGGTGCAATAGTAAATAAGAATAAGATACTTATTCAGGAGCAGGGAAAACGTTTAAATGATGTAGAAACTTCCATGCAGCATGTGAATTTAGAAATTGAGAATGTTAAAAAATTGGAAACCATGCATACAATTGATAATACCATCTTACATTCTAATGTGGAAAATCTAGAAAATTTAATGCGTATAAAGAACTTACGTATGGTGAACTTTCCATTTACGAGATTATTGTCTCCAATGGAGATGTTCGCTAAATATGTAAAGGAAGTACTAGCTTTAAACGAGATACCTGCTGTTTCTAAGATTTATTATTTCCCTCCTCAAAGAGGAGATGTTCCTGGGAGTAGAGAAGTGGAATCTCCGGGAATATCAACTTTTTTGGAGGAATCAGTTGATATGATTGATAAAAGGGCAACCATGTTTGTATCATTTATTTCAGAAAGAGACAAAGAGATTATTTTGGAAAAAGTTTTTAAAAATAAAGATATATTATTTTGTGGACATAGTCTTCATCTTCCCTGATGTCTCTAAACTGACTCAGGTGAGGAGAAGGCAATTTTTGTCCTTAAAAAATAAAGTAATAGAACTGGGGGCAACTTTTTATTTAAAGTACCCCAGTAAATGCTTTATTAATTATCAAGGGAAAAAGTTTATTTTTTCACAACCGTCTCATCTGGAAAAATTTTTGAGAGATAAAAATCAGGCACGTTTGGAGGAGGATTTACCATCAATGTTAGCCTAATAGTGATAAGTAGATATACTCTATTTCTAACTCTTTATGTTTATTTGTTGTATTTAATTACAATATTAGAAGAAGGGCCCCCTCCCACATTATTTGTTTATTGTAACATTAGTTCTGGGAAAATTCCTTTGAGTTATAAGACATTTTGTAGTTTTGAATTAGAGATGCTACAATAATTTGCCTGTATTATGCACAGTTAATATAATTTTGTTGTAATGACAATGAAAATTAATAAAGATTAAATTATAAAAAAAAAAGACATCACATCTAATAATTTAAAACTAACAAGGATAAAAAATATCATGCTTGCCATACCTGGGAACTTTAGATTTCTAGTCATCCTGAGATTGTCCTGGATTGGAGGAGAGTGCAAAAACTTTAACCCCTCACACACACATATATACAAGCACTCACAGACACACACACACACACACGCACAGTCTCGCGCACGCTCATGTGCGCCCGCCCTCTCATGCACTCACACTTACTCTTACAGAGCCAATCTCTCCTTCTCTCACACACATTTTGGACCTCTTCTTCGTTGGCTGGCTGCAGAGCAGGGCCTCTTCTTCTGCCGCCGGCTCTAGGGTAAGTCTGGCGGTATCACAGGGCTGCTTCTTCCCCTGCAGGACCTCGTTTTTGCTAGTGGGTCGTAGGAACCCTGCCAGCATGTTGCTTCTCTGCACTACCGAGATAATGGCACCCTTCCCCCTGTTATCACCCAGGGCGGGCCGCCCCCTTAGTATGCCATGAATGGTGGGTGGTGGTTGTTTACTCTTTCAGGTATAACCCTGTCAGTAGGAAAGTTTGTAGTCTGACAAGGCGGTCCTTGTTCATGTGGTTGTTCCACTTTGTGTGACACAAGGTTATTAGGTGGAAGTCCAAGTTGTCTTGGCATTAGGGTTTGTTTTCTTTTTTTTTTGTATCTGTGCCAGGTTTGTCAGCAGTCTGTTCACTGGACCTGATCTGGTACCTTCAGGATTCCCAGATTGGTGAAGAAGACCTGTTTCTCCAGGGGCTAGCTCTTGCAGCATCCCTGTTTCATCTCTCAGTAGAGAGGCTTTGAGACTTCTTCCGCAGGAGATTCTCAGTTTCTGTTGCTCCTGTTTACTGTGAGGAGATGGGCCCTATGGGCTCAATCAGCCTCAGTGACACCCCCTGCTGGGATGTTGTTCAATGTTGATTTCTATAGCCTAGAGGCTGCTACTTATCCTGCAGTGTGGGCTCTGCCTCCTTGTATTCTTCGTTTTATCTGGCTTCGGTTGGAATGTCAAGGAAGAAGCTTCAGTGTCAGTTGGAGTATCTTAATAACTTGACAGAAAGGTACACCATTCTTTTCCTGTTTTTTACCAAATTTTGGTAATGCTACTTTGGTTGGTTAGCCAGGGTGCTTCCCTTTCACCTGGGCTCATCCTGCCAGGTGGGATGATATGCCTGTCTATGGAGGTACTGAGACTGGGTGGGCTTCAATCACAGCTCACCATCTGTGCTCAGGGTCGTAGCATGACCCTCGCCTTGGAGGAGTAGCCCTTTCAGGCCTTGCCACTTTGTTTCTGTGCCACCTGACCTAGCATGAAAGATCTTTTCTTGTAGCCTTTTGGCGGGTTGAATGCCACAGCCCTGATGCTTTTTGCCCCTTCTTCTTCCAAGCATTGTTTGGTTTCTATGCCCAGTTCCCTCTGGCAGTCATCGGGCGTATCTCTGTGCATGAAATCTGTTCCATCTTCAGATGCTGGTTATCTACAGTTTTCTTTCTGGAGAGCTCTCTAGCCTCAGATTGGTTCTCAGTTGCCTTATCGCTGAAGGAAAACTGCGGTTGCTGTCCGAGAATTTTTCTCTCGGTTGATGCTTTGTGCCCTTTCCAGTGCAGGAGGACCAGGCCTATTGCTCCTTGTCAGAGTTTGCTGTCCAGGAGCTCTGACTTCATAACTTTTGTGTTGTGAACTGCACTTCTCACCCTGAGTTTGCATCTCACCCCTGCCTTAGTTTCTATGCTGAGGTTTGGAAGTTTTGTCTCTCTCTGTCCTCTGGGCCTCTTTGAAATATAGAACCGACATCTCCCTCCCAGACCCATACAGGAGCCTGAGGAACACCAGTGTTGAGCGAAGGAGGACAAGAACAATAACTATTAAAGCAAGCTGAAAAAAGTATCCCACAGTAGGGGCAAATGGTTGCCTGCCTCACAAACAAAAGGGAGAAGGATGGTGCCTTTGTTGCTTCTTCTGGTAGCCTCTAGCTTAGAATTCATCCATGTGTGAGGACTGCCATCTTGCTTGTCCTAGGAGTCGGCAGAGTTGCTTACCTGTAACAGGTGTTTTCAGAGGATAGCTGCCTCTCCAGGGAGTTGGTTTCTCATGGACTGAGGTCTGCTTAGGGGACGGGGATATGACTACAGCTGCACGTGCTCAGTGGAGCTTGCTGAAAGCTCTAGAATCTTTGAGATCAAAGTTCCTTGATGGGCTCCATCTGAGAACACCTGTTACAGGTAAGCAACTCTGCTTTCTCTCTAGTATTTTTTGTATTAATCTTGTAATATCTAGTGGATATTTCTTCTCTTGATTATATTTTTTGTACCTGTGACTCTGTTTGTGGCTCTGATTGTGATTCTTATTTAGGTAACTTTTAAAATAAACATCTAAAAAAAAAAAAAAGAATAGAAAACTCCCTCTCGATTAGAGCTATCCCAGCTTCCGACTCCTCAAATTTAAACAGAGGAAGAAAAGTGCATATTTGTGCTTGATGTAACTGAAAATAGCTATAATTATGAACCAAAACAGTCACTATTCCTATTGAGGAGTACTGATAGTAGGAGCTTTTACTTCCATCTTTGTACAAAAGAGGAGGAGCAGAGCTGGCATTAGCCCCCAGCAGGCCCCTCCTGTATGGGCAGGGATAATGGTGCTCTGCGGCAGGAACTATTCCTTCATCCATAACACCACAGCGGCTCCCTGGGTGGCAGCACTGATTACACAACTCTAGGGCCAATCCTGATGGAGAACTCCAAGATAGCTTCATACTACTTCTGCCAGCCAATTCATCTTCTACAGTATAGCAGATGTTTCTTATTGGAACTTCCATTCTCTTGTATAGTTCTAGTGGCCATATTGGTCCTTGAAAAAACTGTTGTCTCTGCAGGTTGTGCTAGCATTTCTGAAGAAGCCACCCCTGTGGTCTTGAAAGCTATGCCTTGACTAAACATCTTTTTTGTTGGTCCTCTAAAAGATCTGATAGCTTGCAAAATCTCCAGCCTAGAAACTAAGTAGCATTGATACGATTTAGATTTCCAAATATTCTTATTTCAGTTATTGTTTGCTTTTCTGATGTTTTGTAGCTGAATGTTTCAGGCTTAGTCCTTCTGAACTTTGTAGAATATTGGTTTTCTTTCTTTCTCTACTCTTCAGACTCTCTTTCAGTTTGTCTGTTCTGAAAATCTGTAACTGCTTTAATCCCATAGATGGCTTCATGCATGTTTTTATGTACATTAAAACCCCTCTAATTCCTAATGATGGTTGTTATACACACGCAGTGATGTTCTTGGGAGTAACAAGTCCCTTCTTCCAAGTGAGTTGCAGCTCAGTTATCAAATAAGAAAGAATCAACAAGGAAGATAAGGTTCAGACACACACATTCCTCCTTTTTCAAGTACTGATCCTTTTTTTTCTCTTCCTGTACCTCCAAGTGTACAAAGTGTGCTATTTTGCATCAAATATCTTCACTTTTTCCTCCAAATATCCCTTGTACTTTTGCCCATGGTCTTTTGAAGCTTGCTGTTGCTCTGTTATAACCAAGTTTTAATTCATAAATAAACATAGCTATTTATCTGTCCCTTGGACTCAAATACTTTTGCACTGATGCTTGAAGTATAGCTGGGATTGGTACAGGATGTTCACAGAGAGGCCAGAGCGAGTGCCACCTGCCACAGTCTCTCTAAGCTGGGAAGTCTGTGAAAAAGTGGGATTTCTGCTTTTCATTTATCAAAGAAGAAAACAAAGGGAAAAATGCGACAGATATCTATCTGAGCAGACAACAATAGCATTATTACTGTCTTGGGTATACTGAGGAGAACCTGGATGGATAGAATGACTTTCTCAAGGTCATTTGTGCAATAAAGCAGAGCCAGAATTAGCATCCAGGAATCATTGCGCAGCACTTGCACTCGAGCCACTGTGCTGGCCCCAAAAGTTATTTTAATTATGTTAAAATAGTGTTGCCATATATATATATATATATATATGGGTTTAATTGTACCTGTTTTTTTTCCTCTGCTGCTTTCATCCAGATTTCTCGTATTTAGTCTTTGATGGAATTTGAAAGCTGGGGCTGTCCACTCAACTTTTTTTGAGGAGGGGGCAGGGAGCAGGCGGAAAGAGAAGGTTTAAAGTAGTTTTCTCCTTGACTGATGTGCATATTTGGAACATTTTTTTTATTTATAACTTAGATTTGTGAATCACCCCAGTCTAAAAAAGCTCCAGGCAAATGTACAACAAAAGTAAAAAAAAATAAAATATATATATATATATATACATATATACAAAATAAAACCAGACATAAAATCAATAAGCACTAGGAAACAATCATCTTAAAATATGTTCAAATAAAACACACAATAAAACACCTTATTTAAAAGCTTGGTTAAATAACCATGCTTTACCGAACCTCCTACATTTCAAAGCAGCTTTGAAAAACTGTTGCTGTCCGCCCAGCACCTTTACAGTCAAGATGAGTTTTTGTTAGAAAGAAAAATTACAGTTCAGTAATAACATTTTCATCTCATTAGCTGCTGCACTGGCATTGATGCAAGGAAATCTGTTAGAAAAAGAATTTGCTCTTTTCCCATGTGTCCATATAGAATAGCTGCAATGCTGGATGTGCTGTCTCCCCTTGAAAGCTGTCGGGGGCTGTAATAACTGGTCTGACATTTATTATCTCTTTTTAATGCAAAGAGGAAGTAGTCAGAGTTTACAGCAGTAGAGCAGTTCCCTTTGTTATTTTTCCCTCCTCCTCCTCCTGTCCTGAGATAAGATTAGAATTTATTAGGTAAGAGACAATGGCTTGACACAAAATGGCAGTGATATCATACCCGCGCAATTTAATTGAATTATTAATTACCAGAGATCAGCAAGGGTGTTCAGCTAGCTGTAGGATTCCCCACCCCCACCTCAGCATTAGACTTATTTGCCTTGGTGAATATTTATATTAATTCATGATGCCTTTTTTACATTTTCTTTTTCTTCAGACATTTCTGGGATTATTGGAGGAGCACTTGTGGGTTAAGCACTATAATTCATGTTCATTCCTGAATGATGAAAGTAAGAGAGAAACCACTGAGGGTACTAATCCCATTAACCAATAATTGAGCTGGCGAGTGACAATATCTCTTGAGACCCTGTTTTGCAACATTTTTCCTGAGAGGCAACTTTTTAGATAGAATATTTAGTTTAGATATTTTTTTAAGATGAATAATTGTCAAGGGCAATACTCATGGAAGTATGTATTTATAGAGAAGGGATGCAAAATTACTTCTAGCAGTGAACTCTGTCAAGTTGTCACTGCGCAGTACCAGGATAAAAAAAATATATTTTAACCAGTAAACCTTGATATGAGCTAGAAGTCATTCTGTGTTGTACTGTGTCAGCTGCTCAAAAGCAATGCAAAGGTCTCATTTTCGCAAAGTGATCTTTATCAGTACATTTTAAAGGTTTCACAGCAACTAGAGAGAATCAAGTGCTCTTGTTCGTCTCTGCTTTTGGTATCAGCTTTCCACAGTACAGTCTCTGGAGAGGCAGGGATGAACAGAGCCTCAGAGTTGGAAGCATTTGAGTCCCTGCAACAGACAATGTTCACAAAAGAAGATACAGGAGAATGCTAGGTTACATTTTTAGCTGAGCCTTTGCTCCTGAACAGCATAGTACTTGTGTATGTAAGCATAGCTGTGGCTGTCTGAAGTGACTGCTCATTGTGTCATGTCAGGCTGAGTACCCTCTCTCTCTCTCTCTCTCTCACAATTATTCAGTAATGCCAGTGTTGCATTCGTGGACCCTTAGGCCAAGGTGGAGTTAATACAACCTGAAGAGAGGAGCCCTGCAGGTCCCCTCCATCGGCGGGCGGACCTGGATAAGGCTCAGGCCCAACTGGAGCTTAGCATTCCCCCTCTGGTCGAATCTTTGCATGCCGTGGCCAGCAGGTCTTAGGTGGGGGCCTCTGCAAGTGGCAATGAGATCCGTTGCGGTAGGAGGGTCGGAGAGGCGAAGGTGAGGGGTGTCTGGTGGTAGCTCCAGGAATCAGGCTGAGGAACTGAAGCTGTGGAATGGAGGCTGAAGAGCTGAAGCTCAAGAACAGAGGCTGAAAAACTGAGGCTGAAGACTAGGAACACTGGAACTGAAGAACAAAGACTAGGAACGCTGGAACAGAGAGAGGATGCTGTAGCAACACATACTACTATGGGAGTAGGGAGACCTGTTGCCGAGGCAAGGAAGTGAAGGTCAGGAGGCCTTTTATAGGCCTAGCTGTGTGAGATAGTCAGCCCATGCTGTGGGGCTTTTCCCGTTGTGGATTCTTTAAATCTGTTTGGGTCAGCTGTGCATGTGCCTAGCGGAAGCACAATGGCAGGTAGTGGCAGTGTCCAGATGCAAGGGAAGCTGGTGGCGCATTGCCGTGAAGAGGGCTGGGTCTGGAGTGGATCAGAGCAGCGTCCTGCTGCAAGAGCATCTTGTCCCGACCGGGGCCCAGACTGAAAGGTGAGGACAGCGGTTCATGGGGTTTGTGGACCACCGAATGCAACAGCCGACATTAGAATGAGGGGTTCACAAACCGGTAAAACCTGACTGTGTTTGCACAGAATAAGATTATTTTGAGAGATTGAAATCTCAGTTGTATAGTGTCATCCGTAACCAATGTCTATTATAAAAATAGTGGACAATGCAAGAGAAATGTTTAAAGAAAACTGTATTGCCAAAAGACTGTACAGTAGTTCAGTTGTACTATACTCTATCAATTAAAAAGGTACTGCCATAAACTATTAAAAATAACATGATCTAGGGCTGGGAGACAAGATGGCCGCATGAATGGAGATGCCAAGAGCTGCTCCTCTTACCTGGATTGCTTCTATAAGATTTCTTCAATTATGGTGCCTAAACGAAAAGGAAAGGTTAGGGTTTATCCTCCCAAAATCCTTTATCTTGAGGGACAGCATTTGATCACCTCCTTTGTGACTCTGCCCCCTGGAGTTGCCTGGCGGATGAGTGCTTGTCTCTCCAGGGGGAGAGGTCTCTCTGTCCCCCGGCCTCAAGTCTTACTGAGGGCAATTGGACGCGACGTTCCCTCATTTATCGCAGTGGCGCAGAGTGATGACTGACATGCCAATCAGGAGGGGGTCATCGAGCAGCTGGCATCCCTTTCATCTTGATCGGATGGACTGGTTTCGTCTTCCCTGCACTTAATTTCTGCTTTGAATGTTCCAGCTGTGGACTCCATCACTGGTTTGAATCTTCTGCTTCCTGCTTTATGTCCAGCACTCTTATCTGCAGTTGGGATGATTTTGAAACCTCCTTCGAAGCCAGCAGAGGTAACGCTGGAATCATTGTGGGACTTAATCTCTCGATTTGGTCAGGATCTGACTATTGCTTCCCATAAATTGGATTCTTTTTCTTCCAAATTGGATCCCTTGGTTTGTTCTCATGACCTTAAGATTTCTGAGCATGATACTAAAATTGCCTCTTTGTAGCAAGATCTGTATAACCTGGCTGTGGCTCAGTCTAGTTTGGTTCAGGAACGTAGTCATTTCTTCAGAAGGCTTGAATTTTGGGAAAATTCTTCTAGACGTTTGAATCTACATTTCCTTAAATTTTCCTAAGATTATGGGTGAATTACCTATTATGACTTTAAGAAGATTTTGTATGGATGTCTTGCAATTTCCTGTTGATGCTATACCATCTATTAGTAAGGCACTTTTTCTTCCAGTTTCTTTACGTTCTAATTCTCCACCTCTCAGTGTATCTCAACTTCCTGTAACAGCTGGGTATGAAATAATTGAATAGACAACATTGCTTGTTTCCTTTGTAATTGATAGTGATATAAGTAAGGTCCTGTCTTCCTGTTTTTTGAAATTTCGATTCTGAATTTCATGCTCAGAAAGTTCTTATTTTTCCTGATTTGTCTAGATTTACTCCGGAGTGGAGGAGAGGGTTTCTTATGCTTAGGCAGGAGGGCTTCCTTTATGCTACGATTCCTCTGTAAATGTCACATTGAATATCTTTCGGATAACTATATTTTTTTCTCTCCCCTGAGCAACTTGGATCCTTTATTGATGCAAAAAAAGAATTTAACATCATCTCCTGTCCCCTCTGACCAGCGATAGGCTTGATTTAAGTTATCACTGCTAAGGCCCTTTCTTTAATGGTTTCTTATTTTCCTCCTTTGTTTTCTTTGCCACCTCCCTAAATTTTTCCTTTGTTGGAATGGTTTAATATCAATAGTAATGTTGCTTAAATTTATTTTCTGCATGTTTTTTGTAAGATTTTCACCATTTTGTATTATGTTACAAAGTAATGAATATGTGCTTTGTATTAAAAAAAAAAAAAAAAAAAAAAAAAAGTTAAAAAATAACATAAACTGGTACTGCAAAATCATTTATTTTCACCATTCTGTAATTGGGTCCCCAGGATTTTCCACTGAACCAAAGGGAGCAGCCATGTTCAGAACAGAAGCACAGATTTATTCACATGGCATGGGATCTGATGGGTTTATCCCGTCATAAGGAAGTCATGTCCCAGTCAAATCAAATGATACAGCTGTAGGTGAACTGCTGGGGAGCCATATAAAGAATTTGATAACTTGATAGTCATATTTTCATTGATACATAATGATTATGAATGCTTGTCATAAATACTTTGGACATACAGTACTGCAAAATAGTGTACCAGCTTTCTTTTAACATCAGTTGTGACTATATGACGGTTGGGATCCATATGTAAGATCTGCTCCGTTTTCTAGCCAGAACCACTTTCCCACCTCTCAGTTACTGCTCAGGGGGTATGGAATATTCAGCCAGGTCTTACTTAAGGCCGTATTCCCCTACTCACGATGACAGTAGACCATTACCTGCCAAAATGGATGATGTCCTTGAACTGAGGGATTCTAAGCAGAAAATCCAATAGCTGTGACATAAAAGTACATGCAGAACCTGATTATCTCATTTTTACTAGAAATGGCCCCAAGAATACGGTAAGCATGGATTGTGATCCCTAACTTGGGGATTTATAGGCAGACTGTTTGATTTATCTTTATCCACAAATGCATGCTAAAAAGTCTCTTCTTATATTCAGTCCCTAAATATATTCTTCCTTCATTATCTCCTGATTTTTGTAGATCAAGTTTTTGTAATCCGGGATCGCACTTCAATAAACCCAGCCAGCAGGAAAATCCTTGGATTTGATACAGGAATTTGAGTCACAATTTATGGTTATGTTTTTCAGTTGTGATCTCATTTCTACAAGGTGGTTTGGAGCAACATAAAGATGCCAGAAACAGTGCAGTGTTTAAACAGCTGTCTATAGGGTCGGATTTGAATTATTTTCAGATATGAATGTGATTTGGACCCAGCAACCGCTGTGTAGCTGTTCCTGTTGGCTGCAGATCCTTTTTGTTTTTAGTTCGCATGATGATTTGGGGAGCAAAAGATTGTCAGCAATTGTAGCCTAAATTAGAGAAGACCGGAACGTGCACCAGATAGAAATAGCCTTTGATGGAGGGGACTTAGGAATCAGGAAGCTGCTGGGTTCTAACTATTCTCTGGCACTACTTGTGAGTTACTGTAGTGCATTTTGGCAGGTCCCGTATAATTATTGAACAGTTTTGATAACTGCTGTACAAAATAGTCTGCTGAGTCCCCATTTCAGTTTATTCATTGGAATTAGGAAAGGGAATAAGAAGCTCCTGGCGCATTCTGGAAGGCATTTTAAAACACGAAAACATTAATTTACCTTGAACGGATGCCCTAGGTAGGTTATGTAATAATGCTGCATGTCTGCAGTATGTGGAAACAAAACCAGGTTTCAGTGGATCGCTCTGAGATGCTGCGGCAATGGTGATAGTGCACTAGAATTCACCAGTGGAACTAATTTTCTAGTCCCAATGTAAAAATAAAAAGGTGTGTGTATGTGTGCATCTATTTATCTATCTATAGATAGCTATAAATATAATCATCACTACTACACTAATTCACAGCTATTTATAGCATTTTCTTCCAAGGTTATGTGGCACAACTGAGGCTAGTTGAAACTTTTGTGAGTTATCTGTTAGATTTTGGAGAGCAAAATAGATAATCTGGAGGTTTCTGCAACCAGATAGAACTGTTAACATAAAAACGCAGGATCATATATTAAAAGCAGGTAATTGTGGATTCTGAAGTCTAGATGTTTAAAGTGTACATGTGGCCTGGCAGAGAACTTTCCCTCTAATCTGAATAAAAATGAATTGGCCCGCAACCTTACAAACCTCAAATAGGATAATTCAGCCTCCACCAATTTTGCATCACTTTGCCTGTTGGCTCAACTGACTGCAGATAGTTTTTAAGGGCTTTCCTCTTGCTCCGTTTTCTGAGTATGATGATTTCTAATATCTAGTGTTGTATAGTGATTACTTGAGAAGTAAATGAAGATTGTATTGTTTAGAGAAATGCAAAGGAAAAAGGTGGTGTTTTCCTGTAGATTCTATCTATTCATAGCAGGTTCATGCAAAACGTTAATTGCAAATATACTCCACATTGAAACAAAATTGGAAAATTTTCTTGCTGTCTCATGATACTTTCTCTTCAACAACAAGTAAAGTATAGCAGCAGACATTTTGTGTTGCCTTTGCTTTGTTTCACACCCATGACTTGAGTTTCGTCTTTTACTCCACCTGGTTATCATCCTCTCCTGACATCATCGTGGCCCACGTGTGACATCGCAGTTTGTTGATTATGGAACCAGTTGTGCCAAAAGGGATCATGACATTAGGGGGTGATCGGCAGCAGCTTCAGGAACCAGAACCTTGCTTTTATGTTGTTGTCCTTAGCAAGAATGATCTAGTGAAAGGGAAATAAGAGCATAGGAGAGAACTAATTCCTGAGAAGGGAGGGCAAAGCAATATATAGGAATCAATGAACAGACAGTTAATTAGATAAAGAATTAGCCAGCACCTGCTAGGAGTGAGGATATTTACAAGTTTAACGTTTATTTTTCTTGCACCTTGGAAGCTTAGAAAACCAATTAAAACCTTAACATAATCCTATGAAGCAAAAGACAAGTGTGTGTGAGCATGTTTGCTCCCTCTGAGGAGACTTCTTGTCCAGCCGGGCATGGCAATGAGACTTTCAGGCTGATGGCAGTATTGGCGCGCGAAAAACGGGCTATCGTGATTTATGTGCCTGCTTTCCTAACGCGCACCCACCCACCTCTCCCGGCACGCAGTGCAGTAGGCAAATCAGCTGCGGCGTTAAAAATGAGGCGCTAGGGGAAACTGCGTCCCTAGTGCCTCCTCGGCATCGGGCACCCAGAAGTGGCTGTGCGCGGATTAGGAAAATGGAGGCTCAGTTTTACACGCATCTGTTTCCTCGATCTGTGCACAGCCACGGATTAGGAAACTGGATGCTTATTAATTGAGCAACTGTTTTCCTAACCTGACTGCTAGCAAGACATTTTTTTTTTATACCTTACTGCTTTTTTCAGTTCCTCTCACTTAATATCGCCACAATATTAAGTGGGAGGAGCTACAGAAAAGCGGTATTTTCTGCTATTCTGCTAACTTTAGGGGCTCCTCACGACTTAACGCCTGCTCCGGGTGAAAGTTATTTTTTTTTTAGAGTAAAGATATGTGCGTCGGGAGCACATTTATTTTTAACATAAGTGGGTAATGGCTAATAGCCTCATCAAACATGAATGTACATGTGATGAGCGCTCTCAGCTATGCGCTGGTTTGGATGCACTAATCCCCTCGTTGCGTCCAACCGCAGGTTAAGCAGTGGCGCTAGCCTGAGCACGCGTATTGCATCGGCCTGATAGTGTTGTTTATGAAACGAATCAGAAATTGCTGTGCTGATTTCTCCAGGCCAAGCGATGGTTTATTGAAAGTGCACGAGGTAGGTGGCAAACTGTGTGTGAGTAGTATACGTTTTTGTTCCAAGGTCGAGGCCCTGACTGATGTCATGGGAGTTACAAACATACACCATCACTAAACGGCAGGCACGAATTGGAAGGAGGGGGTGGGCAAAGTGACTGGCAGATAGTTTCTCAAAGCCAAAAGCTGGGGAATATTTCTTCTGCAGTGTGTTATCTCCCCTTTTGGGGTCCATTATGTTTCTCTCTAAAATAAGCATCACTCTGTATTTGCTTCATGAAAATCACAGATTATTATCACTTAAGACTATTGTCTTATGACAATAGTATTCTCTTTTACAGATGAAGTTGGTTTCTGTTTTCGGCATATGATCTTTTCTCAGCCAGTGAGAGGTCCTTTTGCTTTTTTTTTTTTTTTTTATCTATTTACTTGTTTATTTCTTTTATACTGCATAACAGATACCAGATCTGGCCAGTGTGGTTCACAAATACAAAATACTATTATAAAAATTACAGTCAATGTAACAATCATTCCCAACCATAAAAATTGCCCCCTCATCCCCTCATAATGTAGTCAACAAGTCCATCATGTACCCACCCTGGATTTAATCCTCCCCAAAAAATAATGTCGAGACCCTTATTATGATGGAAAAAGCCACACCTTCACCTTTTTCCTGAAGCTGAGTTAATTTGTTTCAACCCTCACCTCCACAACTCTGGCCCACCCACAGAAAACATTCTTTTCCTGTTTACCACCTTACAAATCTCCTGTCTAGTGAGAACCAGTCCAAAGCTGCTGTTACTGACTGCAAATTTCGAGTAGGCGTATAGCTCCTGATCTTATCTTGTAAATAACTAGCACCCGACCCATGTAGTGCCTTGTGTACATCATTGTCATTAACTTAAATTGTGCTCTCTTTTCAACCAGCAAGCAGTGAAGGCAAAGTAATAACGGAATCACACTCATCCTTCTTGGGAGGCTAAAGATTACATGGGCTGCCATGTTCTGAACCACTTGCAGGCGCTGAATACTTTTCTTGGGAAGACCCACCCAACACTATGTTATAACAGTCAAACAAGGAGCAGGTCAGGGCCTGAACCACCAATCTAAAAGCTGAGAAATCTAAAAACAAACATAACCTCCTCAGCTGTCTAAGTCTAAAACAGACCCTTTGGACCACCATAGAAATATGGGCGTCCATACCAAAAGTTTCATCTAACCAAACCCTCAAGCTTCTCACCTTTGACTTTTTTCAATAATCATACTCTCTATATTCAAATGCAAGGGTCCACATGGCCTAACCACTCCCCCCACATACATCCATTCAGTTTTCTCCCCATTCACCAACAATCTCTGAGATTCAAACCGCCTTAATATCCTTTCCAACCAGTAGGTAACAGAAGCTGCATATCATTAGCATATGTAAGCCCAGTAAATCCCTGTTCCCAGATGACTGACCCCAAAGGTTGCAGAAAAAGATTGAACAACAAAGAGGATAAAAATGATCCCTGTGCAGCCCACATGCCAAACCCGTAAGGTGCAGAGGAAAACCCCTTCACTTGTACTATGGCTGACCTCCCTGTCAAAAATGACACTAACCAGTTCCCCCCAATCCCAAATGCTTACATCTCTCCAAAAGTAAATCATGATTCACCAAGTCAAAAACACTTGATAAATGCAGCAAGCAGGATAATTAGCCATACCAATAGGTGACGACATACAGTGGTGCCATCAATCTAGATAAATGAGGCTTGACCGACGTGCTGCAAATGCGCAGTAGAGAGCAGCTCTACTGCACATGTGCAGAACAGATTGCTCTAAGCGAAGTGCTGACATGCTGCCCCAAGGAAGAGATCAGACCCAGGGTGTCACAGAGGGGAGGAGGAAAGGGCAGACGAGCCGCCACTCAGAGAAATGGCTCCTCCGACATGTTAACAGCCTGCACCCATCCCGCCGGGGACGGGCTCAGGCTGTTAACATGTCTGAGGAGCCGTAGGGATGGCCGGACCGGCATGCACAGGAACAGGAGGAGGAAAGGGCAGAAGAGTCACCGAGCCCGTCCATCCGTCAAGGGGGGAGGGAGTTGGGACGGCCGGAGCAGATCTAAATCTCGCCTGTTTTAACCGTCACGCAAAGGGACAACAGCCAGCCCTGTAGAAGAGAAAAAGAGGGAGTGGAGGAGGGCTGAGGGAGAGGAAAAGGGGTTGTGAATGAGGTGAGAGGGGAAGGAAGGAAAAGGGAAGAGGATATGAGTGAGTAAGTGGGAAGGGTAAGAAGTTCTGGAGAAGAGAAAAGAGGGAGTGGAGGAGGGCTGAGGGAGAGGGAAGGGGTTGTGGATGAGGTGAAAGGGGAAGGAAAGGGAAGATGAGGAGATGGAAGGAAAAGGGAAGAGGATATCAGTGAGTAAGTGGGAAGAGTAAGAAGTTGTGGAGAAGAGAGCGGCTCTGACCGACGTGCCGGTCTGACCAACGGAATCTTGCTCGTTTGGACCAAGGGTTCATAAAGTCCAATAGCCTGTTTCCAACAGCGGTCATTCCAAGTCACAAGACTCTGTAAGTACTCAAACATTAAATAGATCACATGCTACTAATTCCGGCAACAAGCAGTGGTTGTTCCCTGTTGATTAATAGCAGTGTATGGACTTCTCCTCTAGGACCTTATCCACACCTTTTTTAAACCCAGCTACACTAGTTCCCTTAACCACATCCTCTGGCAATGAATTCCAGAGCTTGATTGTGCGTTGAGTGAAAAATAATTTTCTCTGATTTGTTTTAAATGTGCTACGTGCTAACTTCATGGAGTGCCCCCTAGTCTTTGTATTATCCATAAGAGTAAATAACCATTTCACATTTACCCGTTCTAGATCTCTCATGATTTTAAAAACCTCTATCATATCCCCCCCTCAGCCATCTCTTCTTCAAGCTGAACAGCCCCAACCTCTTTAGCCTTTTCGCATAGGGGAGTTGTTCTATCCCTTTATCATTTTGGTTGCCTTTCTCTGTACGTTTTCCAGTGCAATTATCTTTTCAGATGCAGCAACCAATGTGGAAAAGCTTCTCTGAATGCAATCTGCCTCAATGTTTGCTTTTCCAATTGGATGAGAGTTTGTCTTCTCTCATTTTTGACAATTTTGGCATTGGAGTGCCTTTCTCACTGTATGCCTCATCTAAGAACATAAGAACATGCCATACTGGGTCAGACTAAGGTTCCATGAAGCCCAGCATCCTGTTTCCAACTGTGGCCAATCCAGAGTACAAGTACTTGGCAAGTACCCAAACACTAAGTAGATCTCATGCTACTGATAACAGTGGCTATTCCCTAAGACAACTTGATTAATAGCAGTTAATTGACTTCTCCTCAATGAACTTATCAAAACGGTTTTTAAACCCAGCTACACTAACTGCAGTAACCACATCCTCTGGCAACAAATTCCATAGTTTAATTATGCATTGAATGAAAAAGAATTTTCTCCAATTAGTTTTAAATGTGCTACATGCTAATCCTTCTATTATCTGAAAGAGTAAATAACCGATTCACATCTACCCTTTCTAGACCTCTCATGATCTTAAAGACCTCTATCATATCCCCCCTCAGCCGTCTCTTCTCCAAGCTGAACAGCCCTATCCTCTTTAGTCTTTCCTCATAGGGGAGCTGTTCCATCCCCTTTATCATTTTGGTCGCCCTTCTCTGTACCTTCTCCATTGCAATTATAACTTTTTTGAGATATGACGACCAGAATTGTACACAGTATTCAAGGTGCGGTCTCACCATGAAGCAATATAGAGGCATTATGACATTTTCTGTTTTATTCACCATTCCTTTCCTATTAATTCCTAACATTGTTTGCTTTTTTGACTGCTGCAGCACATTGAGTAACATCCCCTTGAGGAGGGAGACTGTTAGGACAATGTTCATTCAGGCTTCAGAGACTCTGGTCATATTGGAGTATGAATCTGAGGAGTTCAGTGATCAGTTTTATAGGTCTGAGAATTTTGACTCAGAAAATTATTCAGGCCTCCTTTTGGATCACTTTCCACAGACTTAAGAGTAGGTCTCCACCAGAGGTTCTTTCCTATCCCGTTTTCATTCAGAAGATTGCTAAGGCCATTCCATTTAAGTTACAGATGAAAGGAGAAATTAGGACATCAATGTTATGTCTCCTGTAATACCCAGATGCCCCAAAGGAGTGAGTGCAGAGCTTATTCACCAGCTTCTTAAGACAATACAGATGTGTATGGGGGAACGGGGCCAGTGGAAGAGTATTTGGCACCCTAGGTGAGCCATCAGTCATGCACTCCTCTCTCCCAGCTTACCTAGTGGTGGCAGCTCCTGCACAGCACTTCCCATTTATTTATTTACAATTTATATTCACATTACTTTTGAAGTTCCTGGTGGATTACATTACAGTACATCCATAATAAAAATATAAATAGACAAATTACTTATAAATCTTATTTTAGGTCCACTTCATGTGACTTGAAGGCTGGTGAAAACAGTCTTCAAGTCTTTCTTAAAGGCTTTCAAATTTAGGGCAGACCGTAACTGCTCTGGAATCAAGTTCCATAGGCGCGGGCTTGTGACTGATCTTGCTCTGTTTCGAGTATTGTCCGGTCTTGCTAGATTGATTGTCAGGACTTCCAGTAGATTTTTGTTGTCTAATCATAGATGCGTAGGGGTCCTATATAAGTAAAGGGTTGTGATTAGCCAAGCAGATGAATCTTTATGGACAATATTATAAATACATGTCAGAACTTTATATTGAGTTTTCCAGACATCTTGGTAGCCTGTGTAACATGAAAGCACAGTTGAGATATGGTCATTCAGCTTTGTCCCAGTAAGTATCCTAGAAGCAGAATTTTGTACAACTTGAAGGACGGGTAGTGCTAGCAGGGAGACCAAAGTATAAAGAATTGCAATAATAAAAGGAATTTAGAATAAGAGCTTGTAATACTGATCTAAAGTCTTGGGGTTCTAGCAGTGGTTTGGCGTTTTAATAAATACAGTTTATAAAAAGATTTAACCTCAGATGAAATATGTTTTTTCATAAAAAGATTAGAATTCAAAATTACACTGAGATTTCTAGTTGTTCTTCCAATGGTCAATTGATAATTTAGGGAAGTTAAAGTAATAGGTCTTGGGTACGGTGGTGACTTAACCCCTGGTAGAAATTATTTTACTGTTTTTGAAATATTTAATTGTAGTCTATGGTGCTCCAGCCATCGTTTCACTGAATTTAAATATAAAGATACTAGGTCAAAGTATATGATCAAGAGGGTTGAGTAAGGCACAAAAAATTGAATATCATTTGCATAAATATTGTAACTAATGCCTAAACAGGAAGAATTTTGCAAAGTGGGGCCATATATAGATTGAATAGTATGGCAGATAAAGCTGACTCTTGGGGAACACCAGAACTGATATTGAACCAGTCAGAGCTTGCTGATCCAATTCTGATTTGCTGTGTGTGATTTTCTAAATAGGAAGTGAACCACAATAACACAGTGCCAAAAATACCTATTGTAACGCCCCTCATCTCTAATCTGAAGCACCTCTGATGTAGCCTCCGGCATCATATTGCATCTAAAGAACATGGCTGAACTTCCTGTAGCTCTGAACTTCTTTTTTAGATCCTCCAGCTGGGACTTCTGTGGTGCTAGCTGATGACATCACATCCTGCAAGAGTATATAAGGAAGTCCCTTGTGATCAGCCAATGCCTCAGCAATAGGTCTCCCTGCTCTGCAGTGTGTGTTCTGCGTCTGTTGGCTTGTTCCTTTTTGTACCTCATTCCTGCTCCTGCATGTGTCTCCAGTGTTCCTGATTCTGCCCATGACTCCAGTCCTTGTCTCCTGTTCTTTCTGTGTATGAGCATCTTTGCTATGTTCTCTTCTGCCTTCTCTCATTACCTATACACTTGTCTCCTTCGGTCTGTCCTTCCATTCTTGACTTCTGCTTGGTATCTGACTCTGCCTCAGTGCTGCCTGCCCTGACTTCTTCTTGATATCTGATGCCTCATGCCCTGATTTCTGCTTTGTATCTCATTCCACCTGAACGCTGCCTGTCTTGACCACTGCCTAGAATAAGACTCTACCACATACTGCCAACCCTGACCATTGGCCTATCCTTGGATCCTCCTTGCTCATTGGGACCTCACCAAAGTCTCACTGGCCCCTGAACACAAGGGCTAAACCTGCAGGGAAACGGGTTGTGAAGGGTTAAGACTAGACCCAGCACCGAGCATATCTGCCTACTGACAGTGTAGGCTTATGGGTTCACTTGCTAGGCTGAATCAGTCATGCTTCAGTCCAAGGGCTCATAGACCATGATACCTATTGTAGGAAATAAGATAACACTATTCCATCTCGGGAATGATAAGACAGTGAACAAATAAATATCCAGCGAAAGAAGTCTTTATTCAGCATCTGCAAATGGATGCACACAAAGCCAACACCAGCAGTTCCTCTTTTTAAGCCTTGCGGTTTACTTGTTCTTCTGTGTCTTCTTGGTTCATTTCAGGGGGGCTTAAGGGGAAGGTTAGGAGGGGGGGGGGGGTTAGGAAGGGGCCTGTTGCTTTCTGTACTTCCCTAAATCTAGCAGCTTGCACCTGTTTCCTTTGGAACAAGAGAAGTGGGGGGTATGGGGGCTGCTTTCAACATTTTCTTTCTTAATGTTTCTTAATGGATTTCTGGAACGATACTCTCCAATCCATAAACAATCTCCTTTCTTCCATCCACCTAGCTCTCAACACTACTAAAACTGAAATCATGCTCATCTCACCCCTTAACCACTCGATCCTTCCCCCTCTTTCACAGTTCCAATTTGCACAAGTCCGTGATCTGGGTATCATTCTAGATGGGCATTTCACACTGAAGAAATTTATCAACAACATACTAAAAGATGGCTTCTTTAAACTTCATACACTAAAAAAACTAAAACCCTTACTACACCCCCCCGATTTCCAAACAGTGCTCCAAACCACCATCTTCGCCAAAACCGACTACTGCAACTCCCTTCTCCTCGGCCTTCCTAACAGCGCCATTCACCCCATTCAAATTTTACAAACACAACAGCCCGAATCTTGACCAACTTACGCAGACACGACCATATTACACCTGTTCTAAAAGATCTACATTGGCTCCCAATAGCTTCCCGTATACAATATAAGACTCTCTCTCTCATCCACAAGGCTTTATACAATCCTGAAATGAACTGGTTTAATGAATCCTTCCGCTTACACCAGTCTAATAAGCCTACTAGACATGCACATCTCGCAACTATGCCCATCCCTTCCCCTAAACTCTACAAACTAACATCTACCAGAGCCCGTGCAATATCGATAGCCGGGCCGACCCTTTGGAACACAATGCCAGTTGAACTACGGCAAGAGGAATGCCTCAAATCGTTCAAGTGGAAACTCAAGACCTGGCTCTTCGCCAAGGCATACACCTAATTTCTCCCTTCCTCTCCACTGCCCACCCTTCCTCTCCTCTGCCCCCCCTCTTCTGGCCCTCTATCCCCTCACTTCGCCCTTCTCCTACCTTTTTCTCCCCCCCCCCACCTCATACCTTTTTCTCCCCCCCCTCACCTCGTTCCCTTCCCTCTGCTCGCCACTCCCCCCTCTCCTCCTAGCACTCCTAAATTGCTTATCTCTTAGTGTCTTCCTTTTGTACATATGTATATATTTACAAACCTCATTGATTATTTAATGCAAATTTCCCCTTGTTATTCACACCCTCATTTATTCATTTGTTAACTTGTGTTATTTGTTCAATGTAAAGCGCCATGCCTGGCGTTTGTTTGTGTTACACTGTAAACCGATGTGATATCCTGGATGAATGTCGGTATATAAAAATTTTAAATAAATAAATAAATTAATATCATAGCTAACAGTTTCTGCAGAAAGAGGTGGCTTCACAGGAGCTGTGCAGGCAATTGTGCACTTTGGTTCATTACTTAGGCCTGTTTATCTTTCAGGCTCCTAACATGATTTTAATGACAAGGGGATTTTTGCTCAGGTATTGTGTTTCTATAAGAGGGGATTTCTGGAGAATGTGTTTTGATACCGTTATCTTTCATGAAGCCTCCTGGTTAGTCAGCTTCCTCCAGTTTTGCACAGCTTACTGTTTCCTCTTCCTGCAATAACTGTGTCAGATTATACTTTCTTATAATTTCTACACAAGGGTTATACTTTTTGTTGTTCTCCTAGTTCTGTCTACTATGTTTAGCAAAGCTTTGAGTATAATTCTAGCAAATCCTGATCATAGGCTTATAGCAGCATAGGGTAGGCCACACAAAGCATTTTATATTTATCATTATTAATGTGATAGCAACATTCAAACTCCATTTCTTACACTATGGATTATAATCTTGCCCGTAAAATGGAATGAGCAACAGTGTCAAACGCTGTGGATATGTTCAATAGTACCATAATGTAGCCTGTGCTTAGGCTGAAACCACGGAGAATAGTATCAAAAGATGAGGAGCAGTGTTTAGTGCTGTAACCTTTTTGAAAACCATGTTGATGAGGATAAAGTATATCACAATTTTCAATGAAATCAGTGAGTTGTTGGAGGACTACAGATTCTAAGATTTTAGAAAGAAATGGAAGTGAAGAAATCTGACGAAAATTAGTGGGCAGTGGGATCTACAGATAGTTTCTTTGCTATTGGAGTGACAGAGGCTTGTTTTAGACTCTCTGGCATTTTACCAGATGTTGGAGAGAAGTTAACAAGGTTAGCTATAAATGAGCAAGCTCATATTTTGCATATTTGTCTCACAGGTGAGCATGGATTTAATGGGCATGATGAAGTATTTAACTCTGATATGACATGTTGAATAGTAGCAGTAGAAATTAATGTGAACAAATCCCATTTTTTATTTGATCAGCTGTGTTGGAAAACACGGGACTCGGCAGTGGCTCCAGCACAGTGCTTTCTTCTTTGGTGGTGTTGACTGTGGCAAAGATCAGTTCTGAGCCTCGTTCTAGCAGAATGTTGCCACACCTACATATTGGCGCACTAGGCAACTGCCTAGTTTGCCTAATGAAGTGCCAGTCCTGTGTAGGAAACTCTCACTTACTGAACTTCCCTTTACCAAAAAGTCAGACATGAAGTATCACATCCAAGAAGCATCTGGATTCAGCAAGACCCAATTACCACATTAGTCTGTAGTTGTTGAATTTGTACTGAAAAAGACTGGTAAGTCAAAGGATCATTCCTCAGTATCCCTGGGCCTTGGCTGAAAGACCTTGGATCTTTTTGAGTTAGATATTTCAGAATGCTATATATACTTAGCTCCTACATATACCAACCAATAGACAATACCAACCAATCACTACAAGGTTTTACTTCTTGTTAAACTTTTTATCTCTCCTCTAACTCTAATCCCAGTTAGAATAACCCCTGTTCTATTGTAACTTTTTCTTCTATGCACTTGTTATACTTTTGTAATGTATACTCTTACGTTTTAGCTATGTACGTTATAATGTATTGCTCACCCCTTGTTTTATGTAAACCGACATGATACGAACTTCCGTGAATGCCGGTATAGAAAAACACAAATAAATAAATAAATAAATACATAGCTTCTCGTTAACACTACATGGTCGAGTACATGAATTCCACGCTGCAAACAACATTGATATTTACAAAAGTTTCTTCCTTCAGAGAAACAGGAGAAATGTATTTGCTCAGTGAAGCAAAGAGAAGAACCTGGGGCACATCTGGTCCATTTGACCTGCAGTGCTTTTGAAACAACGTCAAGAGCCTTGGCTTTTGGGGCACACAGACTCTCCTGGCTATGAGCTTTTTGCCTCTTAAGAGGATGTATACTACAGGCTTGCAGATGTCCTATGCACAAGAGAAAACCTGTTTAGAAAATAAAGTCAGAGGCAGTGGATCTAATAAAAGACTATGCTTTAGAACTCACTGCTGCCGTTTCTCATCCACCTGCTACATGACTGCTCCAATGAGGAAACATTTTTCCTAATGGAAAAGGCATTAGCCTCTTTACCACGACTACTACTACTACGACCACTACTACTACTACGACCACTACTGCTACTATGCATTTCTAAAGCGCTACTGGACATATGTAGTGCTGTACAAATAAGACATAAAAAAAGACAGTCCCTGCTCAATAAATTCATCCCCATCAGCAAAAGTTCAAAGCCTCACCAGCACAATTGCAGAAGCTCATTTTCGTGCGGCGACACATCCCAGCCTTTCCAAATTCCCTACCCCCTGTCCATACTCCCTCTCTCTTCCCCTGCCTTTCCCACCCCCTAAACCCTTTTTCCTACCTTTCACTTTTTTTGTTAAGTTGCTTACTGCTTCGTTGGAGCAGAAGCAACTTGCGCGTACCAGCAGTTGGCCAGCGCGCGTTTCCCCGTTACAGTGGCAAATGGCCGCTGTACCGGCCACCTCCAGCCCCTCCCCGACCCCTGGACCGCCCCTTTCCTTTGGCCCGGCACTTCTGCTCGTAACAGGCGTTGCGCGTGTGGCCGGGCCCGTTTGAAAATGCGCGCGGCCAATTAAAAATGTACCCGTATGTCTATATTTGATGAGCCTTGTATTGTTTCTATGTGCGACCGATGTGAAGTATTCTGTAGTTTCTGTATAAGTATCTGTAGCAGTCCAGCTTTATTTTCTAAGTAGGAAATATATTGCTAATAATACATTTGGATTTTTATTCCACCTTTCCAAATAATGCTCAAGGTAGTTTACAGCAGTTAAATAATTCAGTTACAAAGGGAGATAAAATGATTTGCTCAAGGTCATAAGATGAGTGTAGTTTGAATCTTAGTTTCCTTGGTTCTCAGCCCATTGCTCTAACCACTAGGCCACTTATTCTCCCTGATGGGAAGAACAGTAATGCTATTCTGGGGCCCAGTTAATGTGTTAGCTTTTTATAGATAGGATTATTGCTGTTCGAGGTTTTGGAGTTGGTGCTGCTTTGGAATGTCAAGTTTGCTATAAAGGTTTTGAGTGACTTTTTAGTTAAACTTAATTATAAGACTGAGAAGGCTTGTGCGGGGGCAGCTACCCAAAATGTGCATGCTCAGAAATGCCGTCTAGGCTTTTCTGTGCTCTAAGAAAAGCTTTTCAATGTTGGCATCATCAAATTATGTCACCTTACTGCATAAGCTCTGTTGTCATGGGTTGTCATGGTGAAAAAATAGCTACTCTTCAGGATTATATGGCCTGTATTAACACTGGAATGCAGGGGTTTTTTTTTTATTATAATGACCTCATTTGCATGCTCATTAGTGTTAATGTGTCTTGTATTAACACAAACTTGTTTAAGGTACTGACACTCTTATTAGAGCCCAAGTACAGGGTGATCACCAACACATGGTTAAAGGTAATGCCCGTTAATACAAAGACCCATTGGTAGACTATGTGCTTCTGAGGAACAGAAGAAAGTGGTGTTAGTGGATCAGTACAGCTTTGATTCTTCCTGTCATAAACTATTGTAATTCCTTGTTTCTGGGTCTGCCAGCATCTGAAATATGTGCTGTATAAATGCTGCAGAGTTTGGCTGCATGGCTAATATCTGGGTTGGACAGAAGAACTCACATTACCCCAGTTTTGATGGAGCTTCATTGGCTCCCAGTCAGCTGGTAGGTGCAATTTAAAGTTAGTGTACTTATTCACAAAATGTTTAGAGTACTGCCGCTCTGCCATGGATGACCCATGTTGCATATATTGCCTTTTTCCCTTTTCCATGTTGCATATATTGCCTTTTTCCCTTTTCCACTCGCAACCTCAACCCACCCTTTTCCCTCACCCCCGCCACTCCTCCCATTTGACATACCATGTATATTCCAGCTGTATATATTCCATATATATATATTTCCATGTATATTTCCGCTGATTATAATCCATGTTTCTGTATTATTAATTTATTGTTTTATGTTAATTTATAGTTTGTAATTTTGTTAACTTATTGTTCAATTACTTAATTCTGTCCTATCTTCCGACATCCATGTTTTTACTCTCCCTGTTTTAATGTAACTTCTCTTTTCCACTTATACGTTAATTGGTTTTTCCCCTTGTTCTAATGTAAACCGGTACGATAAGACCTGGTCTTGAGTGTCGGTATAGTAAAAGAAGTTAAATAAATAAATAAATATATACAGTCTGAGTTGAGTTCTGAGGTCCTCTCAGAGAGGCCTCTTAGATGTTCCTTCAGTCTGCAGTGCTAGACTGTCTGAGACCCGTGAAAAGGCCTTCTCGCTGACAAGTCCCCATATTGGGGAACTCGCCTGTTCTAAGACAGGCGGTCAGGCACAGAAGTTGCTGAAAACCTATCTGTTCAACTGGCATTTTGTGACCTACCCTTTGAGCTGGATGCTGTAGTATGTTGTACTTACCATTGGTTTGTTGCTGCTGCTGATTGTTCATTTGTTGTTTGTTTAGTCCTATTTTTTTTGTTTGATTCAGTGATTGTATTCTTTTATTGATATAAGCAGCTTACAGCTGAGGTGTAGGCAGCTTACAAAAACGTTTCAATAAATGAATAGGGGACAACCTTCCTTTATAAGCTAGTATTGAACTAACCTCTTATGATGATAGGAAAGTACCTTCCCTGTTATGTAGGACTGAACCAATACCTAGCAGGATATTGGGAGCATTTTTCTAATAAGGATGCAGTCATTCAGGTAGGATGATAAGCTAAAACCTTTTTTGTACCTGTAAAGCATCATGGGGCTTCTTGTTAGAAGAGTGACCTTGCATTGTAGTTACATTTGAACACAAATGATAGTCTGGCTCCTACATAAGAAAAACATAAGAAAATGCCATACTGGGTCAGACCAAGGGTCCATCAAGCCCAGCATCCTGTTTCCAACAGTGGCCAATCCAGGCCATAAGAACCTGGCAAGTACCCAGAAACTAAGTCTATTCCATGTAACCATTGCTAATGGCAGTGGCTATTCTCTAAGTAAACTTGATTAATAGCAGGTAATGGACTTCTCCTCCAAGAACTTATCCAAACCTTTTTTAAACACAGCTAAACTTTATTCAGTAAAAAACCAAATTAGTTATGAAAAAACTCTGCCCCTTCCCCTAAGTTTTCATGTTTTTATTTTTTTGCATATTGCTTATTAAAATTGTATTCATTGCTGCTTTGCATGATTCTCATGGTATTGCAAAGGAGTTTGTCACAATTTTCAGGGATTTATATGCTAAAAAAGACAGGGTTTCACAGGGTGAAATAGGCCAATTTATCATCTCACTAAATCTCCCTAAACTTTGAATCAATTTGGCTGAAAAACTAGCAGCCCCGATTGGGCTCTTGGAAATTCAGGCTGCCTGTTCGAAAATGCCCTGTCCTCGATGGACTCCATATCGATTTTTATAAGAAATGCCTCCCGGAAGTGGTACCTTTCTTGCTAAATCTATTTGGAGCTGCAGGACTCCAGGAGTCATCCTTGGGAGCATGATGGAAGCCACTATTTCCCTAAAACATAAAAAGAGGCGGGATGCAGCTCACTGTGTGTCCTATAGACCAATTTATCTTCTTAACGTGGATCTCGAAATTCTGGCCAAAACTTTGCAGATGAGGTTGGAGCAATATCTTCCTACTCTAGTGCACCTGGATCAGACGGGCTTTGTTAATGTGAGATTGTCCATGCATAACACTAGGTGGGTTTTTAACATCCTGATATGGCCAAACAGAAAGGCATTGCAGGCCTGGTAGCATCCTTGGACACAGAAAAGGCTTTTGATCGTATATCTTGGTCATACCTGTTCACAGTGATGAAAGAGTTTGGGCTTCCCAACCAGTTTGTAGAATGGGTTAAAGCGTTGTATGACAAGCTCAAGACTTGGTTGTCAATAACTCTCTCACTGCACCTTTCACCATAGAGTGGTTTACCAGACAGCAATGCCCACTCTCCTTGTTGCTATTTGACCTGGCAATTGAAACCTGGCAATCGCTATAAGAAACACAGAGGAAATTAGGGGTGTGTGGCTGGGTGGCAGGGAACACAAAATTTCCTTGTACCATAGATGATGACCTTTTAGATATCATGGACCCTTTGACATCTCGACCTGCTTTCTTGAAAACTTTCTCTCTGTGGGCATGTTGCTGGGAACAAAGTCAACTGGGATAAGTCAGAATTGTCCCCCTACTGTACCAAAATTTCACTTCTCCAAGCATTCAGGATGATCAAACAGGATTTGAAGTCTCTGAGCATTTTTGTTTCAGCTGATTTCAAACGCTTATATGATGAAAACTACTCTATTATCTGTAAAATTAAAGCCGATATTGCTAAGTGGGATGACCACCTGCTTTCGTGGTCAGGGCGATGCTCTCTCTTAAAAATGAATGTGTACCTAGGATGTTATGTGTGTTCCAGCTTGTTCCATGTAATGTGCCTGCTAAGGTTTTTATTGAATTACACAGCTTAATGAGTAAATTTATTTGGAACTGAAAGCAGACTAGAATTAAGGTAACACCTAACCATTGGTAAAATTCTACCCATAGCAGGAATGTTTGTCTTACGGTTAGAATTAAAATCTGCTATTAATTTGAGCCTTTGAGCTTTCTCTGCTTGATATGTTTTGTTTTATGTTATTTATTGTTTTATGTTTACTTTGTAATTCGCCTAGCATGACAAGTCACTGTAGGTGGAATAGAAATATGTTAAATAAATAAGCTGACTGTGGTGGGCAAAGAAACAGGGAGGTATAGCACTGCCTAACCTCTGGATATATTACTGGGCAGCTAGACTTCTGAGTATTAAAACATGATATGATGATAAGTCACTTGCTGGCTTCCCCTTGAAAAAGGATAAGGCTGGTCTAGTAGAACTACGTTCTCTATTGCATAGGTCAGCCTCTTCCCCTTAAAGTCGGATGGTATGTCGTATGTGGCAGATTTCAGCGCACGCTGTGGGAATCTGGCAGCAGGTTCACTATTCCTTGGACTTTCAGTAGCACTGATCTCTCCTGTTGCCCCGGTATATAATAATTCCTGCATCACGTCCTGTACCTTTTTCTCCTGCAGTAAAGAACTGGCGGAACAAGGGGGCTATTCTTAGTTAAGGATTTCTGGGGTGATGAAGGATTTCTGTCGTACACCGACCTCGGGGAAGAGCTCGTTCTCTCTGAGTCCCAGGCAGAATGCTTACAGACGAGCTGGGTATTGGGTGGATTGGAATGCCTCCTCTGTGAATATAAGGGATTAAAGAAAGGCACATCAGTTGTGTATTGGGGGACACCCCATAGTCATTAATCGATGTGTGGCATATACTGACTTGGGCTTGCAGTTGCATCCAAGAGAGTGGAAGATCATTTGGTCAAATGTGCAACATATATTGATTTGTAATAGGAGATCCGAGCTAATGATCAGATTGCTGCACAGAACGCAGCTATTTCTGCCGGCAATCAAAGCATGCTGGAGGGGTGAGACTGGGCCCTACGTGGGTGGGACTGCCCTGACCTAAAGAACTTCTGTGCAGATGTTGCTCAGGAGGTTTCAAACATAATAGTCATGCCTTGATTTATGGCAGCACCGCTTGCTCTCCTAGGAAGGTGGCACAGATCCGACCACTGCTGGCTCAACTCTTGCTTGCTGTGCATCTTCCCCTAGTAATGTTTTGGAAACTTCGCCCCAACAATGCTTACGGGCCATTTCAGACTAAAGTGGTTACTGATCTCAAATTGCTCAGGAATCTAGGGGCGAAAAGCCTAACTACGACCGACTTTGGAGGAGATTTTGGCTATATTATGGGATATCTGCATAAGTTTGTGGGCTATATAATCTGGATCATAAAAATCTTTGGCTTACTTGATGAAGTGCGAAGTTATTATTCATGCTGACACCACAATTGTAACATTATGTTTTACTTTTATATCCTGTTGTTCTAAATAAAAAGTTAAAAAAAAATGTATTCATTGTTTGCAATGAAAAGATTTTACAAAAGAATAAATCTGTACTCTGCTGAACTTAAGTGATCATGCAGGTAGGGCAGCCCGGTAAATTAGTGAATGTTGTGGAGAGGCCTCACTCTCGTTGCCTGCTGGTGGTAATAATTAGGTTTATCTAGTTTCTTATAAGCCAACTTTTTAAACAAGTATTTATAGTTGTTTGCAGTTTCCTTCAGACGCTTTATGAAAAATATTTTATAGCTCAAGGAGAATGTTATAAAAACAGAATACTGTCTGCATGGAGACACTTAGTATTGTATTTTTGAATACTTTGACATTATATTCTTCAGATGAAGATTAAACTGTTAAACATTGCTGAAATGATTAGACCAATGGGAACTGTTGAATTACTGATCAGCAATAATAAAGCTGTTTATTGCATAGAGCTGCTACAGAGGAAACATCCACTAAAGTACAGGAAATGTGCATTGGATTTTATCTGACAATATTTGTGAAATCCACCAAGAGAAACAACACAAAGGCCGGTGGGACTTTATAGACTAACAGATTTATTGAGGCAAAAGCTTTTTTCCCTTATGCCTTGCTCTGTATATTGTACCTTCAATTTAATTAATTGGGCCAGGATCATAATATCTCTTTGTACATTGTCCTCCCACTCATCTCCTCCGTGTGTGTACGTGAGTGTACTCACACTCAAACACACCTTATACAATAAATGGCGCGGGCCGTCCATTGCCCCTACCATGTGACAGGAGCTGGCCAATGTCACTATTAGCCCTGTCACATGGTAGGGTTTAAAGGCCACCAGCGCCATTTTGGTTTGTGGCTTCAGATCACTCCTGGGCCCGCTGCTGGACCACCAGGGCTTGTCCTGGGGGGGGGGGGTCTGGCAGGGTGAGGTGGTGGCTGGGCAAAATTTTGAAGGGACACTTTTTTGCTGCTTCAAAATTCTGCCATCTGAAGCGGCTGCCTCATTGGCTTGTGACTGGCACCCTGGGCCCAGGTCTAGCTCGCCTAGTGCTTCTGCCGGCCCTGACTATATGGCAGTATTTTTCTCTCATAAAGGACAAAATTACATACTAATATAGGCGCCACCATTCTTTGGGTCATTTTTGCTGCTCAGACTAACACGTATACCCTCTGAAAATTGTTTTTTATCACTGAGAGAAAATCATCATATTTTTCAGGTTAGCAATTTAGATTCTTTACTGCTATGTTTCTCATTAATCAGAAAATTAATATTGCACAGCATCAGAGTGGCAGTCCTTTTCTGTTTTAACTCATAAATAAGAGAAGCTCTTCATGCTTGAGGTTTTTTTCCGACAGCAGATAGTTTAAAAATAAGAATCTGCATGGGTCTCAGTAGAGCCAAAATGGTAACTCAATAAAACAAGGTAGTATCATTCATACATTTGAAACAGAGAAAATCCACAACACTGTAGTACATAGATTCTTAAGCCCTCAGACAACAGGAAGGCCTAAATTCCTCTGATGGGGCAAGAAAGCGTTAAAATCTTCTAAAAATGTATATCACTAGGTAATAGTGCTGTACTCTAGATATTTTCAACATTGTGACCCTTTGGCTTTGTTAAAATCCTGCAGTGAGATAACATGTGATACACATGAAAGGTATACATGTTGAGTTCAATGATATATTTGCTTTACATTACTAATTAACTTGTATAGGTCCTGGTTTTTTGCTTTTTTCCTCCCCTGTGAGGAAAGACTAAAGAGGTTAGGGCTGTTCAGCTTGGAGAAGAGACGGCTGGGGGGGGATATGATAGAGATGTTTAAAATCATGAGAGGTCTAGAACGGGTAGATGTGAATCGGTTATTTACTCTTTCGGATAGTAGAAAGACTAGGGAGCACTCCATGAAGTTAGCATGGGGCACATTTAAAACTAATCGGAGAAAGTTCTTTTTCACTCAACGCACAATTAAACTCTGGAATTTGTTGCCAGAGGATGTGGTTAGTGCAGTTAGTATAGCTGGGTTTAAAAAAGGATTGGATAAGTTCTTGGAGGAGAAATCTATTACCTGCTATTAATTAAGCTGACTTAGAAAATAGCCGCTGCTATTACTAGCAACAGTATGTTGCGTCCGTCGGTCTCACACAGCTTTGACCTCTGTGCCTCACCTTTCTTTCTTCTCTCTCCACAAGCCTTGGGAAGATGGCTGCTGCCGCGTCATCATGCCGCTCTCTCCGGCGTCCCCGGAACGGCTACGGCGACGGTGTTTGCCATGTTTCTCCTGAGGGCCTCCTAGGGTGTGCGTGCACACGCCACCTATGTCTTTATCCACGTCATGGCGGGAACCTCGGGGGCGGCCCCTCCGAGTGATGTCACGCCATCCGGGGATTTTGCCTGCCCTTCGTTTGCTAACAAACTGAGTTAGCGAAGATTGGATTGGATTTGCCTCTGGTCTAAGCTACTCTGCCCCTCTGAGGCCATTCACCTCTAACCTGGATACCTGCTCCTCGGGGGGGCCCTATGCTTTCTTTCAGGTGCCTATCTGGGATACCGGGTACTCGCTCCTCGAGGGCCTGCTCTTCCTGCCTTGGTGTCTGCAAACCAACTACTTCTGCCTGCCAGGATCTTCAACAAATACAGCTATCTATTCAGTGAGTAAACTAACCTTTGTCAGCTTGTCTCACCTCCAGCTTCAGCGCTGCGAGTCTACATCCGGGACTCTCTCTTCTACCCAGCGCAGCCTACCATCATTGGAGTGTGGGACGGGTCTCCTCTGCCGAGGACCCCTAGACTACTCTACTGGCTTACCTCACTGCTGCCACCCCTGGGCAGTACCACCAAGCTGTATAATAAACACGAATTCTCTCTGTCTGCGTGTATAGAGTCTAGCCTAGTACTGTGGTTCCTCACGGGGCTCCTCCCCATGGGAGTGGCCATCTCCGCAGTACTCAAGAATCCACTCAAACACCTCGAAACCATAACACAGTAGCGTGGAATAGACTTAGTTTTTGGGTAATTGCCAGGTTCTTATGGCCTGGATTGGCCACTGTTGAAAACAGGATGCTAGGCTTGATGGACCCTTGGTCTGACCCAGTAAGGCATGTTCTTATGTTCTCATGGTTTCTCTTTAAAGCTTTTAGCTCTTTTTTGCAAGGTAGCTATTTCTACAGTATCTAATTTTGTTATATTTGACAGGATTTGAACATTTTCCATATATTGTAATGTTTTGAGTTGGTCAGTAAAGTATTATAGCTTTTTGGTTCTTTTGGAATGGCTCAAGGATTGGGTCTGAGACCGGTTTTGTGCAATATCTTTGTGAGCAATCTTGCAAAGGAGTTAAAAGATAAAGTTTGTCTTTTTGCAAATGACACTAAGATCTGCAACTGAATGCATATACTTGAAGGAGTTGAAAGAGTGAGAAGCAATCTAAGAAAGCTTGAGGCATGTTGAAGTTTAGCAGTTAGGATTCAATGTCAAAAAGCACAAAGTCATGCATTTGGGGTACAGGAATCCAAAGCTGCTGTATGTGATGGGGGATGAGAGACTGATACGCATGGACTGGGAGAAAGAAACCTTGAGGGGGATAGTGACTGATGATAGTGACAAGGTGGTGACTAAGGCCAGAGGGTTTCTGGGTTATCTAGAGAGAGGCATAGCCAACAGGAAAAAGTAGGTGATAATGACCCTGTACAGGTTGTTGGTGAAGCCTCACCTGGAAAACTGTGTTCAGTTCTGGGGACTGCATCTCAAAAAGGATAGAAGCAGTGCAAACAAATGAAAGCAGAATGGTATTGGGTTTGCACTGAAAGACTTATGAGATACCTTAGAGGAGAGGAAAGACAGGAGAGATATGATACAGACTTTTAAATACCTGAAAGGTATAAATGATGCACACGAATCAAACCTTTTCCAATGGAAAGAAATGGGGTAGCACAGTGCCACCTGCACGGATAATACCAGTAAATGGGACGTCTGTGCATTATCTGCCTGCCCAACTTGCCACCAAGAAGGGTCACCTAGGAGCCCATGGCTGATCCTCTACCCACTTGTAGGCCACATGTCTGGCCGGCTTCCTGGTTTGGGTCTGCCGAGACCTGCAGCCCCTTGGACAGTCCAGTGGCCCTTGCAGTGAGGGGAAGGGGAAGGGGAGTTTCACCCCATTGGCTGGGTGGGGAGACCAGCAAGGAAGATGAGAGGCTGCCATTGCTGACCTCAGCCTCTTCCTCCATCTCCCCGCTGGGACTGTGGTGAGTTGCCCAGCTCTGCTGTTTCCAGTTGACCTTTCAGCCTCTTCACAGAATAGGCTCCCACATTAATTAAAAAAAAAGCCCTGATAAAACAAGGAAGGCTGCTTCCCCCTACATCCGGGTGGGAAAGGGCCTTGCAGTATGGTTTGCTTCCCCCTCCGCATGGCATAGGCCCGGGATTGAGTGAATAGGCTGCTTGGGCTTTGTAATTCCAGCAGAGTCGGTTGTGTTTGTGTTTTCAGTGAGTGTTGTGTAGCTAATTTGCTAGGGCCACAGCTTCCAGGGGTCATGATAGGAACCTCTAAGGAGGTAGAGTCAGGAAAAATATCAGGAAATCTTCCCCACATCCCCTGAGATGTGGGGAAGATAAGAGCAATAATTGGATTCTCATGGGCAATGGGAAATGAAGAAATGGAGGGGTAACTTGTATTAAGGTTAGGTGTGAAGTGCACGGGGAGTGGCAGTTACTATCCTAAACAACTTGCCGGGCCCACTGACTGAACCATTTGGGTCCTTCCTTGCCATCCCTTACTGTGTTACTATGGAGTTGATCAGGCTCGTTTGTGCTTTTCACTTTTATTGTCTTTGGCGGTTTACATATTGCGGTCATGAATGAGAAGAATGTATAATGTACAGAGAGTGGCATAGCCTTCCACAAAGATGAGAATGTGTAACTTTTGCACTTATGACGGGTAACGCTTTTGCTGCTGCTACTTTTAACAACAGTTCTGCTCAAGACAGTTTGCACTAAAAGAGGAACAAAATAATCGCAATTTAAATATTTATGCTCTGCATAGCTGTGAGGTTTGTTATTCTGTGGCGTGCTGCATAAAACAGAGCTTACCATTAATCATGTCATAATTTTACAAACTGCATAAAGAAATGAATAATATATGCATGGAGAGGGCACATTTCTGTTGAATTTGCACGTGGCGTGATTGCACAAACAAAGGATGTTTAAAGTGTGGGGCAACATTTCATAAGCACAGGCGAGAGTAATGCGTTAGTGGAGCCATCTGTAATGAGAGCAGCAAGCTCTGAAAGTCGACAATAACTTCTGTAGGGAGAGGCATCCAGTTCCAGATAGGAAGATTAAGCGCTATTAGCAGTCGGGATGAAATAATGCGACAGGAATCCCTGCCGGTGGAAAACGAGCACTAATCTGTTACTTTCCATAACGTTTCTGATCAGGAAATGGTCTGGGGCTGTCTCGAGGAGAGCTTGCTCCTAGCTAACTTGTTTTGGAAGGAGAAATAGAGGAGCTTGCCAGCTGTGGATGGGGAAGATGAATCCGACACTGCGGGGTGGGGGAAGAGAGTCCGTATTTCCATTAAGTGCTTAGTGGAGATGTTCAGAGTCAGAGTTTGCCACTGCCTGCTCTGTGTATTTCAAAAGAGCAGGCAAAATCAGGGAAATTGCAAAACAGTTCCATGGTCAGATCAATGGGGGAGAAAACAGATGGGCAACAAAACACCGCACTGTAGCGCTATTTTCCTTACTGGAATGTCGCAGAATTCAAGCTTATAGGAAGAAATAAGCTCGGTTTTGAGGGCAAGAAATCCAGTTTTTTTGCAATGGCTGTAGCCTTTGTTTTTCTTCCTCTTCTGATTCAGCTAAGTAAAAGTCATCAAAGCCTCTCCTTGTTCCTCATTTATTCCAGTGAAAGAAGACAAACATTAGTGACCTTTAGCAGAGATCAGGAGTCACTGAGGGAGTAGAGGAGGCGGCTTTACTTGTTTGCTTGTCCAGACTTCATTATCTGGTAACTGGGCGCACTTCAAGAAGAGCCTGATTGTACAAGTGCCTGCTGCTCGGAATTCAGTGCACTTCATTCTGCTTCAAAACAGATTTATCAAGCTACTAAATGGTCTTCAGCGCTGTAAGAGTTTGAATAATATCATAAAACTGAAGAATTTAACGTTTATAGGAGGTGAAAAGCAATAACTGGTTACCTTTCAGGGCTGCCGCTTTCATTGAAGTCTGCATCTGCTGCTCTGGGGTGTCGCTGCTCATCAGTGCCTTCCATGGCCTGTAGGGTTTTATGGGGTCACCCCCCTGCTGCGAGAGTGTCCGCCCTTCAAATGAGCTGTAAAAGGTGGGCTGTGAGGCCAGCCTTTTCCCCCCTTGATGGCTATAGCCTTTGTTTTATTTGGGAGCTCTCTGGATGGAGACACAGAGCATATGTTAGCAGAGACTGAGAGGAGGAATGGCTTGCCGTTCACCCTAGATCACAGAGCACCTATTTATTTATTTATTTATTGGTTTTTATATACCGCCGCTCATCAGAGATATCGCGTCGGTGTACAGAGAACAAAGACAACATACGCTATAGCGTTATACATAAAACAAGAGAATAACAGTTGAAAACTAGTACATAAAACACTAAAAAAATAGTAACAAGGTATACCTTAACGGCAAAAACTTGTAAGGAAACAATTATAACTTAAATTGACGTAATGCACAGGCAATCTTAAAAATGGTTGAGCTGCTTTCTGCCACTAAAATGTTGGGCTGTAATATAGAAGTAATGAGATGAATAATAAATGTAAGTACGAGGTGGAGGGAATAAAGATGGGAATTATGGTTGCAATTGACCAGCATTTTGCCATCTCAGTATTTCTTTATTAGGGTTTTGGGAGGGCTGGTTGTGGCTTGTCTTTTGTTGCTTGTCTGAGGTTTGATTAAGCTGTCGCCGGAGTTTAATCCTATCTCACTGATCCAGCTATTGACAGTTAAGCTGTAACAAACAGCTGTACACGCTGACCCAAATTCTTCACCTTTAATTAATAGCATGTATTCTCCTGATTTGTTTAAGCAGCAGTACTTGGATTTTCCTTGGGTTTGGCCTGGTGCAGGTTATTAACTACATTTATTGATTTGCCTTTACCGAAGGAAATCTGGTTTATTTAAATCTGATTCCTTCCACTGGCTGGTTAGAAGAATCACTGGAACAAAGCCAACAGTGACAGCCCTTGATGAGTTTAGTTTTCTCCTTGCTTTAATAGCAAGCTAAGCACAGCATATGTAGAAAATGTGAAAGTCTAAGCTGTGTTACCACATCCAGTTGTATAACTGGACTTGTTTCAGTCATTTGTACTTGTCTGCTTCTGAACTGATATTTGTTCTGGCCCAGCAAATAGTTGGTTTCTTGCACTGCCAAGTGGGAAGGTCAGGTTCAGTTTCTGGCTCTGGAAATGTTGTTATAATATCTCCGAGACCCCTCCTGGGATGGCAGCCAAGTACTGCTGTAAAAGCAAGATCGAGCTGCTGGAAAAGAGCAAGCGTGAGCTCTGTGCGATTCCTACTGCAGCAGCAGTACAGAGCAGAGATCTTTCTGCAGGATTACAGCTCTGTTTCCCCTTAATCTTCAGCAGTGCATTCTCTTTTTAACATCTTAATCCATGAATGTATGAACCAGCCTGGGCAGGAGCTCCGATCAGAAGCTGGAGTCCAGGCTTTGAGTTGTAGCTGAGAGTTGGAGGACGCCTCTCAGGGATTCTGTTTATTCCATGGCACTTCCTTGGCATGTTCCTGGGGTAAAATATTTCCAACTGGAGAACCACAACACATGAAAGGGAAATGTTTCTTTTTCTGATTGTTGTCTTGACCACCATGTTATTACAGCTACTTAACTACATACATTCATACATACAGATAAAGATAGGACTTCTCTTCCCCCTTGAACTATCTTTTTTCTTCTTGCTTAGTCTACTATTTTAATACAAATCAGCAGTGAGAGTAGGCTGTCTCTCTGCTCATATTGTTATTCCGAATTTCCTGTTTTCAGAGCATTTCATTCAGCATTGAAGGGTTGGTCAAGTGCTTTCCACTTGTCTATTGCTCTTTCAAGTGTGTCGGTTCACTAATGTTTTCCATCATTTGCTCTATCATAGAACACAAAGTGATTTCTGTATCTTGTTAAGGTAATAATGATTGGTTTTATCTACCAAATATGTTGCCGAATGTGCCCAACATACGCAAAGTTTCTTGATTGAGTTTGTTTCCTTTAAAGGAAATGTGATTTTGAACCATTTCGTTCAAATGTCAAAGCATCTCTCTGCCTTTTAGATGGTTCCCATTTGCTGTTAAAAGAAAAGTTGGCATGAGGTACAGGAAATAACTAGAAGAGAGAGCAATTTGTTTGGAAACTGCAAGTAGTACTATGATGAAAGGACAGATCAGCTCCATGGAACTGTTCCAATTACCTGTAATTCCCATAGGTGCAAATTACATTTCACTGGTGTTTAAACTGTATGCCTCCCTTTTGTCCAACAGAGTTCTTCTGGTCATGACATCAACTTATTTTGTTTTTCTCCTTAAGGAGACACATTTTATTCACTTTATAATACAGTGTATCAGCATATATCTTTCTAAGCAGATAGTGGTAGTAACATTGAATTTGCCCACAGCATCTACTACTACTACCACTTAAAACTTCTATAGCACTACAACATGGTAGCACTGTAAAAACACACAAAAAGGCAGGCCCTGCTCAATAGAGCTTGCAATCTAAGATGCAAACATACAGGATAAGAGACTTCGGGCATTTCAAAAAGTAAAAAATAGTTAAAAAGAAAGTTAATGAGGATAAAAGCAGGCAATCAGGCCTAAGATTTAAAAGCAGCCTTAGAAAGTTAGGTCTTTAGATGAGATTTAAACATGGCGAGAGAAGAAGCATGACGCACCAGTTCAAGAAGATTATTCCAAGCACATGGCGCAGCCAGGTGGAAAGCACTGAGTCAAGAATTGGCGGTAGAGGAGAAGGGCACAGATGGGAGTGACTTGTCTGATGAGCAGAGTGCACAGGGAGGGGTGTAGAGAAGAGACAAGAGAAGAGAGGTGGCGAACTGCTGCAGAGTTGAGGCAGTTGTAGGTGAGAAAGAGGAGCTTGAACTGTATGCAGGAGCAGATAGGGAACCAATGCAGTGATTTCAGAAAAGGGGCTATGTGAGTGTAGTGACTGGTGAAAGATAAGTCATACAGCTGAATTTAGGATAGATTGTAGTAAAAAGAGATGACTTGCTGGGAGACCTGTGAGGAACAGGTTACAATAGTCTAAGCGGGAGGAGATGAGAGAGTAGATAAAGGTTCTAGTAGGGTATTCAGAAAGGAAGGGGCAGATTTTGGTAATGATATAGAGAAAGAAACTACTCATTTTAGTAGACTTTTGGATATGCATAGAAAAGGATAGAGAGGAGTTAAAGATGGCTCCTAAGTTATGAGCTGAGGAGATTGGGAAGGATGACCATGCTATCCACAAAAACAGAGAAAGGAGGAAAAGGGGAGGTGGGCTTGTGGGGAAAGATAAGGAGCTCGATCTTGGTCATGTTGAGTTTAAGGTGGCAGTGGGGCATCTAGGCAGCAATACTGAGACAAGCAGGCTGAGATCCGGGACTGGATTTCTGGTGAGATTTCTCATGTAGAAAGGTAAATCTGGAAGTCATCAGCATAAAAATGGTATTGAAAGCCATGAGAGGAAATCAGAGCACCAAGGGAATTTAGTATATAGTGAGAAGTGAAGAGGGCCAGGATGGAGCCCAGAGGCAAACCAATTGATAGTAGAATGGCAGTAAAGGAGGAACCACCAGAGGAAATGCTAAAAGTGCGATGGGAGAGGTAATAAGAGGAGCAAGACAGGACAGAGTCCTGAAATCCAAGTGAGGACAGAGTATCAAGGAGTAGGTGGTGATCAGCAACATCAAAAACAGCAAATAGGTGAAGGAAGATAAAGACAGAATAAAGACCTTTAGCTTTAGCCATAAGCAGGTCATTGTAACTTTGTCAAGGGCTGTTTTAGTTGAATATAGAGAGTGAAAACCAAACTGGAGTGGATCAAGAATGTCTTGCGATGTAAGACATACAAGGCAGTGGTGGTGAACAGTATGTTCAAGTATTTTGGAGGCAAAAGGGAGATGAGAAGATAGTTGTAGGATAGTTGTGAGGATTATTTAAGAAGTAGAATGAAGGCATGTTTGAAGGCAGCAAGAACTGTAGGATAGTTGTGAGGATTATTTAAGAAGTAGAATGAAGGCATGTTTGAAGGCAGCAAGAACTGTAGCAGTAGAGAGTGATAGATTGAAGATGTGACAGACGGAAGGAATGATTGCAGTGGATAAAGAGCTGAGGAACTGGATGGGAACAGAGGAACAAGTAATGATTTTGGAGGAAAACAGAAGGCAAGCCGTTTCCTCCACTGTCACTTCAGTAAAGGAAGAGAGAGTGGCGAGACCAGGGGAAGGGTAGAGGAAAAAAGTGAGGGAGAGGCAGGTAAAAGTGACCTGGTTGAGAACTCAAGACTAATTTTGTGAATCTTGTCATGTAAATATCCCTAGTCTGGGCAGTGTTTAAGAAGGGAACTGAGTGCGGCAAAGAAGGGGGCAAGGATTGGATGTAAAAGAGTTTGTAAGATGGACATAGTAGTCTTGTTTGGAAAGTGCAATAGCAGAGTGGAAGATCGTCAGCATGAATTTGAAGTGTATGAAGTCTGCATTGGATTTTAGCCAGAGACTTTCTGCAGAGCGAGCGCAGGAATGTAGGTAGTGAATTCTAGGGGTGAGCCAAAGCTGGGGTTTAATGTGCCTTATAGGATGTCTAAGAGGAGGGGTAAGAGTGAAGACAGTATGTTGTTGTAAGACTCAACTACTTCATCAGTTGATTAAGACAGTGTCATGGAGGACAGGAGAGATGAAACAGCATTGGAGAAGATGCAAGGGTCAACAGCTAGGAGATTTCTAAAGGTGTAGATGGTGACTGTTTCAGTCTCTGGGGGAGGGTGGTTTAATGTTAAACAGGCCAATTCAGTAAGAAATGTGGGAAAACAAATGCTCATAAAATTGATGCGCCTGGGCCAAGGAGGCACTAGGGATGATTACGCACCCCTAGCACCTCCTTGGCCCAGGAGACGTGGGTTCAGGAAACAGGCGCTCAAGTTTACAAGCGTTGGTTTTCCGAACCCGCTGACAGCCATCGGTAGGGAAACGGACACCGTTAAAATTGAGCGTCTGTTCACCTAACCGGACCTGCTGGCACACTTTTTTTTTAAATTTAATTTTTTTATTTTTTTTTAACATTTTCGTTCCTGCAACTTAATATTGCTAGGATATTAAGTCGGAGGGTGTACAGAAGAGCAGTGTGTTCTGCTTTTCTGTATACTTTTTAGGGCTGCTCATAAGAGTGTAAAATTTGCGGATTGGTCGAGTGACTAATAGCCTCATCAACATGCATTTGTATGTGATGAGTGCTATTAGTTTCCAGGGGATTTGGCCATGTTTTTGACGCACTAAACCCCTTACAGTATAAGGGGTAATAGACACGCGTCGAAAACACGCAGCTAACCATGTGTTAAACAGTGCACATGGCCGAGCACACTTTACAGAATCGGCCCGAAAGTTATCAGATGATGGTCTGAGATTGGAAGAACTGAGGTGGAGAAGTCTGAGAGCATCACTTGACTTTAAGGATTAAATAACTACACCCTTTCCATGAACTGATGAAACCTTAGCTGTTCAAATGCTGAGGTTGGCTCTTAAATGCACACTGTAACCCAATAAAGTTTTAAGAGAAATGTTTGCTTTTTTCATGAAAAATGTTTAAAGTCCCTGATTAGACATACAGTTATAAAACAGAACAGTAATGTAATAATAAAAATGAGTAAGGAACTACAATTCTTAGTGTTCATATGTTTTATATATATATATATATATACAGATATTCTGCTAAATTGGCTATTTCTAGGATGTACACTATTAGATATAATTGCCTTATCTACTCTCATTTGTGCTAGTACTTCAAGTATATTCTCCTTTATGGGTGCGCATAAAAACATTTCTAGTTCAGTTTGGATTTTCCGTTCAGTTTCCAGCTTCATTCGTTTCAAATCAGAAGCTCACTTGTTTCCATTAAAATCAATGAGCGAAGCAATGCTTTCTAATTTTGACTCTAACTTTGAGGTTTTTCATCCAAGTTTTAGGAAACTTGTTTGTTAGCATCAATAGTAGAGGCATCAGTACTTCAGAACCCCAAGAGTGGCGTGGACACTCCACAGCACCAACAGTGGGTTATAAATGCATTAAATAAATAAGCAATGGCATCAACATCCCAAGGTATTATAAGGAAAGTGGTACACATAGGGGCATGTACACCCCAAAGCACCAAAAGAGGGACAAGGCAGCACAAACAGCAAAATGAACATCTAAAGACACCAAAAGAGGTTCAAAGGCCATTAACGGTGACTTTGGCCGTCACCTTCTCCACCTATTTGTTCATATTAAGATCATCAGATATGATCACTACTAGATCCCACTCTCATTTGTACATAGAATTTTACCTCTATACTGTTCCGCTCCTTTGGGTTTTTGCAGCCCAAATGCATGACTGCATTTTTTAGTATTAAATCTGTCTGTCAAGATTTAATGTTGAAAAAAAAAATGCAGGGTTATGCATTTGGATTGCAAAAACCCAAAGAAGGGGTGCAGCATAGAAATTCTTCTGTGCATGAATCAAGAGCAGAATCTGGGAATCATATCATCTGATGATCTCGTAGTAGCCAATCAAGTGGCAAAGATGACAGCAAACGCCATAAAGATGCTTTGGTACACAAGGAGAGGAATGGTCAGCAGAAAATAGTTTATATTGTCCCCAGTGAGATCTCATTTGGAGTACTGTTTACAATTCTGGAGACAACATTTTTAAAAAGATATAAACCAGTGGGTGGGGGGGGGGGAAGGATGTGGTGATGACATCATCCTGAACAGTCGTTTCTGAGTCTCGCTCCCTAGGAGTCAGCGGCAAATTCATTAATAATTGCTAGCAATTCTGGTTTCCTACAGTAAATAAAAAATCTCTCTAAGCGCACAAATTAATGGACAATTTCATCATCAAAAAATCTAGAGAGATGGCGGGACGATTGAAAAGACTGGGAGCGGATAAAATTGTCAGCGCTGACAACAAAATGGCGCAGGATGCAGGCCCTGCCACGGAAGGCCTAATGGAGGCCATGCTAAAAGAGCTCTCAGTGCAGTATCTGCTGCGCTTACTATTCAGTTGCAGAAAATTCAGTCCTCTGTGGATGAGTTAAGAGACAAAGTGGAAGAATGCAATTTGATGCTTACTCGTATAGAAAGCAAAATCTCATATCACAATGATTGTTTGGAGACCCTTGATAATATAACTGCTGAACTCCAAGAGAAGAACAAAATGCTTGAGGAAAAGCTTGACTACATCAAGAACAGAAGCCGGCATAACAATCTGCGTATTTTGGGGGTCCCCGAGAAAATACAAGATGAAGCCTTGGTAACATTTTGTAAGCAATGGCTACCTGAGGTGCTGAATGTTGATGTGGCACATCAGCTGGGGGCGGGAGATTGACAGGCCCTGACAAATAATAAAGTACCTCAGTTACACTAACAAAGCAAAAGTACTTGCAAGACCAAAGAGCTGCAATATGAAAACGACAAGCTTCTCATCTTTCTGGATTTCTCAGCTAAAGTTCTCACCTCCAGAAAAAGTTCACTCCCTACTGCATGCAGCTTTATCGTAAGGGAGTTAAATTTTCGCTGCAGTTTCCTGCCCGACAAAGCATTTTATTAGGGAGAGGCCCAAATGCTACTGGCAAAGAGGCTAAAGCTTTTGTCAGCCAACTGAACTAGGATCTGTGGACTTTAATTAAATCAATTTTTGTTTGATGGTTGATTTTTCAAATGCATCTGATAGTTGAAATGATGTGTTCACGTTGTTGACCAGCAGATGGTTCTGGCAATGAGTTGAAAAAAGTCCGCCACATGTTGCATATGGTTGGATGAGGTATGATTGTGATGTGTAAGCTGTGTATGTGGTATGGCTGAGTGTGTTGGGAGTTCTACCAAAAATTAAGAGATGTTCACCTTTTAGCAAATAATGTTATTTGTTGTTCACATGGAAAAATATTGTACAGATGTACGTTATCTGTTATACTTGGTTTTCTCTTCAATAAAAATATTTAAAAAAAAAAAAAAAATATATATATATATATATATAAACCAGATGGAGTTGGTCCAGAGGGTGGCTATTAAAATGGTCAGTGGTCTTTCTCGCCAAGTGTATGGGGGCAGACTTAAAGATCCAAACTTGTATACCCTAGAGAGAAAGGCAAGATAGGAAAGATAATGGTAGAGCCATTTAAATATTTCCAAGGTATCAATCCACAGGATGCGGGCATCATTAAATGGAAAGGAAGATCTGGAACTTGGGATCATGGGATGAAGGTGAATGGGGGTAAATCAAGGAGTAATCTAAAGAAATACTATTTTACAGAGAGGGTGATGGATGTATGGACAATCCTCCCAATCAATGTGGTGGAGACAAGTAACGTTTCTGCATTCAAGAAAGCACAAGACAAGCACAGGGGATCTCGGAGTTGTAGATATTATAGAAATAGGCAGACTAGATAGAACATATGGTTTTTCTAGTGTCAAGTTTCTATGTTTCTACATTTCTATTGGCATCAACATCCGAAGGCATGAAGTGAGGGATATGGCAGAAAGGATAAGGGTATCAACACACAGGGGCATGTTTGCTGACTTTGTTCACTAAGAGCTTAGTGCAGGACTCACACAAGAATTAATACAGTATCAGTGTCACTAAAACTTTTACACAGAGAAAGCAAGCTGCCCCCCTGTAACAGACAGATACTGGCCACCCTGCACATACTGCAAGAGAAAATCAATCTTTATGTATGTTTCTTGTAGACATTTAGTAGAAAAAAGTGTAATGATATCCTGCTGATATACAGTTATGCTATAATCCTTTAACAGAGAGATTACAGTTGCTCTTGCTACTGGCAGTACAGCTAGGCCACAGTGAGAGTTGCCCATAAGAGCACATCTTTCTTTTTTTCTAATCTTTTCTTTAACTTTGAAGCAAGGCACTTCATAACCTCTTCCTTCTCTCTCTGAGATCCAACAGAGAAATGGCTGAGATCAAAATAGTCACCGGATGCTCAAAGTGCTCTTAGTTTCATTTTTACCTAAAATAAAATGACATCAATCCCATGCAGCTGCCACTTACGCTGGTTGAAAATATACTGAAACATGATTGGACTTGTTTCTTACTTGTCCCATCATCAACTGGCTCTACTTATGTCTAGCTTTGCTTTCCCCATAGACTTTAAAGGAACCAAACTGATAGGGGTCATTCATCAAAATGCGTTATGGCGTTAATGCCTGCGATAACTCGTTATCGCCATAACGCATGCAATAGTTATGCTACAGCATGGTGCGAATGAGGTGGGGTTAAGGAGGGGTTTGGGCTGGATTAATGAAAATGAGTGGGCAATATCGCACCGTGCGGTAGCACAACGCATGCTATCGCACATTTTTAATGCCAGACATAACTACACCTTTTTTCCTGGCATTAAGCTGTGTGATATGCCCAAAATGACCATAACACAATTAGCGATAAATATTGCAAATTACATTTCAGTCATTTCTGGGCTTGGGAGAGGAGTAGAGAGAGAGAGAACCTCTGGGGAGGCCTTCACAACAATCAACTATTTATATCTCTATAGGAAAGCCAGCTAATAACTCGAGGTGAGGTTTTGGTGGTGGTTTAAGGTTTTTCAGGCCAGTTTGACATGCAGAGTGAGACATACGAACAGCACAAGTGAAGATGTGACATCATTTGGAGTGAGGAAAGTCTCCCAAAGATGAGATATCTGTAATGATCTCTCGCCCTAGCTTGATGGACTGTATAACAGGGTACTGTCAAGCTCTCCTATAGCGATATAAATAGTTGACTACTATTAAGGCCTTATAAAGAGGTTCTCTCTCTCTCTCTCACAATACTAATAGCCTGTATCGCGGGGTATGAAAACTTTAATGCACCCGGCGATACACTACCTATGAGAAGCGCTAACATTTTAAAATGATCATAAACTCGCCCCTTTTTCTTATTGCGGGCTTTATCCATGAGAAATTATAGCATTTTGATGAATCTAGGGGTGAATTAGCTGAGAAGGATTTAGAATGTCTGGGGGAGGGGGAACTGCACCCATTGGGTTTGGATGACCCAAATTGAACTGAAAATTGACTTATTCAGATCAAATTTCACATTTGGATCATCCAAATGCACATTCTTGTCCTGCTCTGTAAATGGGTTTGCGATCATTTCACACAATTATTTACTGAATGTCCCTGTATCCTGCCTTATTCATATCACTTCCCCCTTCCTTCTGTAGATGAAAAGAAATGTAAGATTTCTGCCTTTTGCTGGTCCCACTCCTCACCTATTCCTTTTGATTGATTTATCTTTAGTTTTTCATTTCTCTCTCATATATCTGAACTGGGTTGGGTCTCTTCTTTTCTCTCTCCCTTGTTCTCATTTGTTTCTCTGGTTTTCCTGATAATTTTGCCCGTCCTCCTCCACCGGTTTGTATTTTCTGAATGCTGTTCTCTATGCTCTTACTACTTTTTTTTTTCCCTTCTTAGCAACTCATATTAGTCTGTTCTTTATTTTCCAGGAAGGTTGTGCTAAGTTATACACAGACCCGATGTGTCGAAAAGACTTCCTTGCTTCTCTCCCAATGCCTTATGCATTGTATTATGACTTCTTTATCAGAGAATAATAAGGCTACCTCGGAAGAATTATCTTGGATCCTGTCTAGAACAAATACATTGAGACAGGGAATAATTTGGATTGACTGCTTTATAATAGAACCCCCTTGTTTACTATACATTATCAGATAATTAACTGACAGGTTTGTAATTGGATAACCACCCTCAAAGTATAGCATTTAAAGAGAACAGGTAAAGGGAAGCACAGCACAATCTAGCTTCAGAGCGTTGAAATGAATTCTCCGGCCAGAAAAGATGAACTCTGTCATGCATGATGGATAAAATGTACAAATAGTTTTTCATGTAGGCGAATAGGTCAGGGATTGAGTTTTTCAGTTTACCAGAACTACAGATTAACCCCATTTTTCTGACGGCCTATGACTGTATTTGACTGTTCTGTGCAAGGCATCTTATTTTTGGGTCTTTGCTAGAGAAATAATTGGCTCCTGTGGCTTCAGCCTGCACATTGGGCTTGGTGTGCAAGCAGGTCAGTGTTCCCATAGCCTGTGTCAGAGACAAGTGGTGCATTTCTGTTTCTATAATTGCTATCACAAGAGGAGTTTCTCAGGCTAGACCCTACTGCATGATTTTGTCTGTGGACAGTGATATAAATTGAAGGTAAAAGGATAAACCTGGGAGCAAGCAGGAAGCTTAAGAGGTTTTGGTTTGTTTTTTTTTAATATCAGACCTGTCTTTCCACCCAACATTTCTATTCTTTCTGATGTTTGTAGTCCATAAGGCAGGACTATAAATCCCAGAATGCTTAGCAATGAAAGTTAAAATAACCAGGACTGACTTAAATCAGTGCTTCTTAACCTTTTCTATGCCAAAAACCGAATAGCTACTTTCCTTAAATTACGTGAACTGGTTGCAGCACTGATGATCATTGGGGGTTTGGGAGGGGGGAAGGGGTGTATACCAGAAAATTAAAGAGCAAGGGAGGGAAAGAGGGAGAAAGCTATCTCCCTCCCCCACCCAGTCTTTAATCTCATGGGCCAACATTTGAGGAATGCAACCATTTAGGGAACACAATATTAACTCATCTGGGAGGTTACTTCTGCCATGATTGTGCAACATACCTTATTTTTGTAAGCCATTTAGAGCTGTGAATAAGCAGCATATCAGTTATCGAAGTAAATAAATCTAATGATGCAACAAAAACGGTTTCAGTTACATCACCTGGGAAGCACAATCTGCAGGCTTCCAGAGTTTCTGAAATATTTTGTGGCTGTAGCATCTTCATATTAGTATGTCATATGTAATACAGGCATATTCTGTCAATCGTTCCTCAAGGAATGAACTATACTTACAGAGATACATATTCAGCCACCATGTGGCTGTGCTAGTTAGGGTTACTTATTCTGCTCCTCCATGGAACCCTACCGTCCACCCCCAGACTGCCTCCGATTATCTGGCTAGCATTTAGTTGGATACAGGCTAAATACAGTCAGGTAAGCTATTTAGACAGATAACTATTATGCTGTCCATCTGAATGGTGGTTGAATATTGTCCTCTAAGTTACTAAGGATTTATTTATTTATTTATTGGTTTTTATATACCGCCGCTCATCAGAGATATCGCGTCGGTGTACAGAGAACAAAAACAACATACACAATAGCGTTATACATAAAACAAGAGAATAATAGTTGAAAACTAGTACATAAAACACTAAAAATAGTAACAAGGTATACCTTAAAGGCAAAACTTGTAAGGAAACAATTATAACTTAAATTGACGGGGAAATCTAAGGGAAGAGGGGCGGGAGGGGTGAATGTATAAGATTTGGGAATGCAATGAATGGCGTTGCATCATAGAAATGGCACAAGAGTGAAGTAGAAGGCATCGATAGAGCCAAGTAGCGATTATATACAGGCATATTTAGGGTTACAGGGGTGCAGAGAGAAGGGTGAGAGAGGCGACACGTAAAGGATAATGTTTATTATGAATGAGGGGAGGGGCAGAGGAAGGCTAAAAAGGAGCAGGTGGGGTTCATGTGTAGGCTTGAGTGAATAACCATGTCTTGAGATTTTGTTTGAATATCTTAGGGGACAGTTCAAGGCGTAATTCAGTGGGCATGGAGTTCCATAACATGGGGCCAGCTAGGGAAAGGGCCCAGAAAGGATGAGTTTTAGGCCAAAGATGATATAATATCCCATCAGTTTTTTATTTCAAGCAGAAATATCTTCTGTAACTGCAGTTCCTTTCCAAACCTGAACACTCATACTGGATATTCAGCGATCCATATTAAAAACCCGCTGAGCGGGGTAAGTTTACCTGGATATTTAACAGAACTTATCAAGATAAATGTTCTACTTAATAACCCGATAAAGATCTTTAGGCCTGTCGGATGTGCAGACTGATTTGTCAGTGCAAATTTAGCTGGATAGTGCTCAGAATGGTGCTATCCGGCTAAATGTTATCCTACTCTTACTATGTTGCCAGCCCTGTCCCTTTTTTTGGCCAGGTAACATTGTCCACACACATTTTGTGTAGACAAAGGCGGGATATTAAGGGGAAGATTTATGCGAGTTAAAGCCAATTTTACCTGCTCAGATCTTTTGTATATCAACCTCTTAGTTTATCTCCATTCCCCTGTCCAAAATGTCCTTGTATTGTTGCAGGTGTGTAACATATGTATATATGTACAGAAACCTTTTAAATAAATAAATGTCAGGCTATGTCTGTCTCTGTGTGGCAAAACCAACATTTGTTTTTTTCCTGAGCATTTAGTTTGGCAATTTTTGCCCTATAAGAAGTAAAAGTGAGGACTGAGTGAGGAATGTGGACATTGAAATCCACAGTGACTAGTTCCAAAAAAGTAACCCATTCTGCAGATTTATATAAACTTCAAAGTCCTTTGTCCACACTTTTTCTACCCCTCAACAACCTCCAGTAAGTGCTTTCTGAAGACATTGATTCAACCCTGTAGCCACTTTAGAAGATACCAGCCAGGGCCGGCTCTTCCATTAGGTGAAGTATGCAGTTAGCTAGAATGCTAAAAGTTGGGTAGGGGGGCACATGATTTGGTATGAGAGGTAACAGTGTTGGAGCCACTTGGCAATAGTGGTCACAACATGATCAAATGTGACTTAATAACTGGAAGAAGCGCAAAAAAGAAATCTACTGCAACAGCATTTATCTTTCAAAAAGCAGACTATGCTATAATGAGGAAAATAGGAAAAAACTGAAAGGAACAAAGGTTAAGAGTTTAGCTCAGGCATGGAGGTTTAAAAATACCATCTTGGAAGCCCAGAACAGACGTATTCCATGTTTAGAAAACGTGGAAGGAAGGCTAAACAACTACAACATTGTTAAAAGATAAGATGAAAGAGGCTACAATATCTAAAAACATCTGTCGAGAAATGGAAAAGGGATCTGAATGAAGAAAACAGGGAATAGCATAAGCACTGGCAAGTCAGATGCAAAGCATTGATAAGGAAGGCAAAGAAAATGTGAAAAGAAGCAAAAACTCATAATAAAAACATCTTCAGGTACATTCGAGGTAAAAAGGCTGCGCGGGAATCAGTTGGACCATTAGATCATCAAGAGGTAAAAGGAGCACTTAGGGATGACAGAGCAATAGCAGAGAGACTAAATGAATTCTTTGCTTCGGTATTCACTGAGGACGATGTAAGAGATGTACCCATACAACAAAACTAATGTATGGCAAACAGTATACACTGGTCAATGTATGTTAACAATAAGATTATTAATTATAAATGCACTCACATAAGTGGTACATGTTTAAAGGCAAAAATACAAACTTAATATGAAAACAGGGACCTCGACATGGCCATGTTTCGCATCAGGGCTGCGTCAGGGGGATCAAACCTTTCATATATCTCGAGGGATGGAACATCTCAGTGCCGAGTACTGAAACAGACTATGTGCACTTCAAATGATGTACAGAAGATCATGGCGTAGAGACCAATATTGAAGTCTGACATGTGAAGCGGAGACAGCCATGCATTGGGTTTTACTACCATGAAGTCAAGCCGTGAGATGGGGGGGGGAGGGGCCCCAGCGCGGCATGGGACAGGTTGGTAACCTTTGAGCCAAATGATGATTTTGTATAGGAGATAAAGTCCGGGCAAGAGCAAACTCTTATTAATTCTATCTGAACAAATGACAGTATTGGCTTCAACCCGGACCAAGGCGGTCCCTTGGTGATTTTAACTGAGGATTCGGTAAGAAGAGTGCTGAATGGTATTGGTTTTGTTGTCTTTTCTCTACATGTATGAGCCTTTTACTCCGCTCCCCCCTTTGTGCTTTCGCTCAGAGATATACCCATGCCAGAAATGATGTTCAAAGGGTGATGATTCAGAAGAGCTGAAACAAATCTCAGTGAACCTTGAAGATATACTAGGGCAAACTGACAAACTAAAGCATAGCAAATTATCTGGACCAGGTGGTATATATCCCAGAGTGCTGAAAGGACTGAGAAATGAAATTCTGGATCTGCTCTTAGAAATTTGTAAACTATCAGAATCATCATCTATGGTAGCTGAAGATTGGAAGGTTACCAATGTAATGCCAATTTTTAAAAAGGGATCAAGGGGTGATCCAGGAAACTACAGACCAGTGAGTCTGTCATCTGTACCAGGCAAAATGGTAGAAACTATCACAAATCCCATAATCCAGTGGGAGTATTGAGAGGAGAGGATCACCTTGCTGGTGGCTGCAAGGAATGCATAAGTTTTGCTTGGGAAATTTTTTTTTTTTAAGTATTGGGGAGAAATAAACTGTTGGGGTATATTATTTTAGTGTGTTTGTGCTCTTAATTGTCAGTAAGGCAGCTAACAAGCAGAAGTTAGTGTGTTTATATTTCCCAACCCTCCCACCTCTCACCCACCCACCCCTAACTCATCCTTTAATTCATAGGCAGGTGCCATATTCACACTTAAAAAAAAAAAAAAAAAAATCAGCATTTTAACTTCACTTCACGAATTCCCCATACCTTACTGAGAATTTCATCATTCCCCTGTAGGCCACTACCAGACATATAATGAATTCAATAATACATTTAAAGGAAGCTAATTAGACACATTCCTGCTTCCATAGCAACCTAAACCTTAACTAGGGACTGAACAAATTTGAGATGAAGGCAGTAGTCCAGCAGCAAGAGGGGTGCCTCCCAGGCTTTTGCATTTGTGCCTCCCAGTCTTTTGCATTTGTATGATTTTTTTACCCGCCGGTGAGACGTTGTACGTGTGCATCCGATGCAAAGAGCTCCTGTTTCTCAGAGAACAGGTCCGATCTCTGGAGGCTAGAGTGGCAGACCTGGAGGAGCTGAGGCAGACAGAGAGGTATATTGATGAGACCTTCAGGGATATAGTAGCCAAGTCCCAACTTCAGACTGGCAGCCTTGGTGCTGCCTTGGAGGAAGAAGGTCTCATGATCGAAGAGCATCAACCTGGTGCAGCAGGAAAGGATCCTGTAGCAAGGACCTGCTCTCCAGATGATGCATTGTCCTTTCACACCGAGGAAGTGTCTCCAAGGGCTACTGCCCAGGAGGGAAGGGTTAGGTCAGTCGTCATAGTTGGTGATTCGATTATTAGGAATGTAGACAGCTGGGTGGCTGGTGGGTGTGAGGATTGCCTGCTAACATGCCTACCTGGTGCGAAAGTGGCGGACCTCACATGTCACCTAGATAGGATGTTAGACAGTGCTGGGGAGGAGTCGGCTGTTGTGGTACATGTGGGCACCAACGACATAGGAAAATGTCTACCCTTATGGGTAGAAATCCCTTGTGTGTTGAGGAAGAGTATAGTGATAGGAGTATACTACCGTCCACCTGGCCAAGATGGTAAGATGGACAGTGAAATGCTAAGAGAAATTAGGGAAGCTAACCAAATTGGTAGTGCAGTAATACTGGGAGATTTCAATTACCCCACTATTGACTGGCTAAATGTATCATCTGGACATGCTTGAGAGATAAAATTCCTGGATGGAATAAATGAGTTTTATGGAGCAATTGGTTCAGGAACAGACAGAGAGGGAGCAATTTTAGATCTAATTCTCAGTGGAACACAGGATTTGTTGAGAGACGCATTGGTGGTGGGGCTGCATGGCAATAGTGATCATAATATGAATTGAATTAATGACTGGAAGGGGGATAGTAAGCCAATCCATGGCTCTTGTGCTAAACTTTCAAAAGGAAAACTTTGATAAAATGAGAAAAAACTGCAAGAAGCAGTTACAAAGGTAAAAAGTGTGCAAAAGGTTTGGACATTGCTAAAAAAAAAAAAAAAAAAAAACCATCCTAGAAGCACAGTCCAGATGTATTCCATACATTACAAAAGGTGGAAGGAAGGCAAAACGATTACCGGCATGGTTAAAAGGTTAGGTGAAAGAGGTTATTTTAGCCAAAAGATCTTCATTCAAAAATTGGAAGAAGGATCCAACAGAAGAAAATAGGATAAAGCATAAGCATTGGCAAGTTAAATGTAAGACATTAATAAGACAGGCTAAGAGAGAATTTGAAAAGAAGTTGGCCGTAGAGGCAAAAACTAACAGTAAACACTTTTTAAAATATATCCGAAGCAGAAAGCCTGCGAGGGAGTCAGTTGGAACCATTAGATGATCGAGGGGTTAAAGGGGCACTTAGAGAAGGTAAGGCCATCGCGAAACGATTAAACAATTTCTTTGTTTTGGTGTTTATTGAAGAGAATGTTGGGGAGACACCCATTCTGGAGAAGGTTTTCATGGGTAATAATTCAGATGGACTGAACCAAATCATGGTAAACCTAGAAGATGTGGTAGTCCTGATTGACAAACTGAAGAGTAGTAAATCACCTGGATCGGATGGTATACACCCCAGGGTTCTGAAGGAACTAAAAAATGAAATTTCAGATCTATTAGTAAAAATTTGTAACCTATCATTAAAAACATCCATTTTACCTGAAGATTGGAGGGTGGCTAATGTAATCCCAATATTTAAAAAGGGCTCCAGGGCTGATCCGGGAAACTACAGACCAGTTAGCCTGACTTCTGTGTCAGGAAAAATAGTGGAAAGTGTTCTAAATATCAAAATCACAGAATATATAGAAAGACATGGTTTAATGGAACAAAGTCAGCATGGCTTTACCCAAGGCAACTCTTGCCTTACAAATCTGCTTCACTTTTTTTGAAGGGGTTAATAAATATGTGGATAAAGGTGAACCGGTAGATGTAGTGGGGCAGATTTTCAAAGGGTTATGCGCGTAACCCCCGAAAAGCTGCCCCTGCGCGCACCAAGCCTATCTTGCATAGGCTCGGCGGCGCGCACAAGCCCCGGGACAAGCGTATGTCCCGGGGCTTTCCAAAATGGGCAGGCCGGGGGAGGAGCCGGGGCGGTCCGGGGGCGGGGTCGAGTGCTCCAGCACAGTGGCCTGTGCCGTGGCATGGTGCACCGGCAGCCGGCCGGCGCGCGCAAGTTACGCCTGCCTCAGGCAGGCGTAACTTTTGGAGCAAAGGTAGCGGGGGGATTTAGTTAGGGATGGGGGGTGAGTTAGATAGGGGAAGGGATGGGGAAGGTGGCCCTCGAGGGAACGGGGAAAGCCATCAGGGCTCGGCGTGCGCACCTTGGATTTCATAACATGCGCATAGCAGTGCACACATGTTATAAAATTGGGCGGAGATTTGTTAGCGCTGGTTTTGTGCAAACAAAATGACGCCTGCGCGTATCTTTTAAGATCTGGCCCAGTGTATTTGGATTTTCAGAAGGCATTTGACAAAGTTCCTCGAGAGGCTTCTAGGAAAATTAAAAAAGTCATGGGATAGGAGGCGATGTCCTTTCATGGATTACAAACTGGCTAAAAGACAGGAAACAGAGAGTAGGATTAAATGGTCAATTTTCTCAGTGGAAAAGGGTAAACAGTGGAGTGCCTCAGGGATCTGTAGTGGGACCCGTGCTTTTCAATATATTTATAAATGATCTAGAAAGGAATACGATAAGTGAGGTAATCAAATTTGCAGATGATGCAAAATTATTCAGAGTAGTTAAATCACAAGCAGATTGTGATAAATTGCAGGAAGACCTTGTGAGACTTGAAAATTGGGCATCCAAATGGCAGATGAAATTTAATGTGGATAAGTGCAAGGTGATGCATATAGTGAAAAATAACCCATGCTATAGTTACACAATGTTAGGTTCCATAGAATGGGTAAAAATGAATCAGTTATTTACTCTTTCGGATAGTAGAAAGACTAGGGGGCACTCCATGAAGTTAGCATGGGGCACATTGAAAACTAATCAGAGAAAGTTCTTTTTTACTCAACGCACAATTAAACTCTGGAATTTGTTGCCAGAGGATATGGTTAGTGCAGTTAGTATAGCGGTGTTTAAAAAAGGATTGGATAAGTTCTGTTGGAAACAGGATGCTGGGCTTGATGGACCCTTGGTCTGACCCAGTATGGCATTTTCTTATGTTCTTGGAGGAGAAGTCCATTACCTGCTATTAAGTTCACTTAGAGAATAGCCACTGCCATTAGCAATGGTTACATGGAATAGACTTAGTTTTTGGGTACTTGCCAGGTTCTTATGGCCTGGATTGGCCACTGTTGGAGACAGGGTGCTGGGCTTGATGGACCTTTGGTCTGACCCAGTATGGCATGTTCTTATGTTCTTACAAATCTGGATCAAGGCAACACTATCCCTGTGCCTCGAACCATGTTACTTCACGTTCAGGGAAAATGCTAAAGCCTATCTCTTTGGCCACACCTTCCCTTATAGTTCTCTCGGCAGAAATGCTCAGTCTTTCCGACCTATCTACCTAAATAGCTTGTATTAATTAATAAATTAAAAAAAGATTATTATGCTAAACAGATCCACAGAGTAATATGTAATTCTAAATTGCTCTTTGATGTGGTTAAAAATTTAATTAAAGACCATCATCTTCCTTTTTGAGAAACTATAACTTTTCAAAGACCGCTTGTAATGAATATACCACATCTTTTTTAGATAAAATGAATAGGTTTAAAAAATCATTTCCCTGTCTGTTGTCTTACAAGAGCCCCTGAGGATTCCCATGGCCTGGTTAAATGGACTACATTTGACAAAGTAACCAATCTTGAAATTAGTTAAATTATTGCTAAAATTAATCCAGTGTGATCCAATCCCAGCCATTTCTTTGAAAGAAGTACACTGTGTTATTACTCCTTAAATCACTACCTTAATCAATCTTTCCCTTTCTGAAGAACTGGTTGCATCTGGTTTAAAACAAGCTGTAATAAAGCCGATTCCGAAAAATAAAACTGGTAGAATTAATGACTGGATAACTATCGGCTGATATCCAAATTGGTCTTTTCTCTCAAAAGTACTTGAAAAAGCTGTGTTATCCCAGCTGGTGAATCATTTGGAAGACCAAGATATTTTTTCCAAATCAATTTGGATTTAGAAAACGTCCTTCAACTGAGACGCCTCTCCTTAATGGACTCAGTTTTACAAGGATTTGATTCTAGTGAGTCTTATTTTCTTGTGCTAGTTGATTTAACTGCGTCCTTTGATACTGTGGATCATACCCTGTTATGTCGTCAGTTGATAAACATTGGGATTGATGGTAGTGTTCTCAGATGGCTCTCTTCCTTCCTATCTAATAGGTTGTTTCAGGTTAAATTAGGTAATCACATATCTGATACGTTTCATATAGATACAGGTGTCCCTCTCAGCAACTTTATTCAATATTTATATGCTTCCTCTCTGCAAATTACTGGTGGGTTTAGGGATTTCCTTTTTTGTATGCTGATGACATACAGTTTTACATTCCACTTTCTAAATCAATTGAACATACAGTGTCGACGATATCAGCCTATATGAAAGCTATTCAGCAAGTCCTGTCTGTGTAAACTAACATTAAGTCCTAATAAGACTGAAATAATTTGGTTAAGTAGAAATCCTTCTATGTTTAAACCACTGGCTCTGGACTTGGGGATTTTTCAAATCACTCCCTCAAATCAAGTACATGATTTAGGTATTCAGTTAGATGAAAATCTGATTATGCAAAAGCACATCAATAAATAAGGCAATATAGGTTATGCCAAGTTGTATATACAACAATACCTGAAACCTTTATTAACTTTCGAGGATTTTCATACTGTATTGCAAATTCTTATTTTCTCAAACCAAGACTACTTTAACTCTCTACTACTGGGTTTTCCCGCAAGTCTTTTAAAACCTTTACAATTATTACAAAACACCTCAGCCAGATGCTTAGAAATTTGATCACATTATACCCACACTGCTTTCACTGTACTGGCTACCAGTACAATCCTGAATCTATTACAAAGTATTAATACTAATATTCAAAATAATTAATTCCGGTGATACTGGTCTGATAGGTATGGAATTACAACTACACACTCCTCACGAGCACTAGGAACCCAAGGACTGCTGATTGTTCCAACAATATGGAGTGCACATCTGACCCAAATAAGAGACTGTGTGTTGTCTATAGTGGGTCCAGTGCTCTGGAACTCACTACCTGAAATGTTAACATTTTATACCAGATAGAAAGAGATTTAAATGTGAGCTAAAAATATGGCCGTTCAAAAATGCATATAATCTAACTTAAAATCAACAGCGTGTAAGAGAACTACTGTATCAAGAAGGATGCGGGTTTTTAGTTTGAAGCATGAGGAATAAAATGTAACAAGAGAGCGAGGGAATGTCAAAACTAAGTATGATGAAAGCTCTTTGGACTGGAAGCATATAGGACATGCAATGAAACCATGACTTACAATGTAGTGATTACTATTATATACTTACTAGCTGTTATATTATTTTCCTGTATCATTTGTTGTATGTTTTTTAATAAGCAGTTTAATTTGTATTGGATCATTTCAATTGATATGTGTTCATTTTGTTTGTTTTAAAATTATGAATGTTAATTTTGTAAACTGTTGGGCTCTTGATATGGAACGACGGTATATTTATTTATTTCTAAGGATTTTATACACCGACATTCGTGTGGAACATCATGCCGGTTTACAATTAACAATAAAGTTGGAGAAATTACAATGAACAGGGAGGGGGGAAAGGGAGAAGGCTAGAAGGAGAGAGAGGGAGAGTAACAGAGGGAAAAGAGCTAGCGATGGAAACTCAAAAGGAACAATAAAATGATAAGGTGTGGAGAACATAGCTTCTATAAGTGATTACAACAAACCGGAGATGAGTATAAACAAAAAAGGAACTTACAATATGTACAATCAGTGTGATTACAAAAGAAGACTAGATAAGTAAAAGCAATCTTACACTATGTACTATCTTATGTGGATAGGGTGTAGGGATAATTGTGGGAAAGGAGGCAGGGGACTGAGGAGGGGGTGGCTGACCGAAGGTGTCTAAATAAATAAACGGTCAAGTAAGGTCTCTCAATGCTGTCCATTGTAAATTTGATTCAACCTTGTTTGTAAATGAACTTTGACCAATGTACTGTAACTGTTATTTAAAATTTGTTTTGTATTTTGCCTTGAGGCCACTCGTGGAAAAAAGGCGGAATATAAAATGTCTATAAGTAAAATATAAATACATTATGATGTATCATTTCCAAGTACTTGATCCCCTCCTCTTTCTTTTCAAATAAATATGGATCTGCAATAGCTTTTACACAATTAGTGTTACCGGGAAGAGCTTGTATTTTGGACAAACTGATTTTATAATCTGATCTGAAAACAAGACAATAGTGTTTAACAGTTTAAGAATGGAAATACATAACTCAAATTATGTATATTTTTATACTGCTGTAGCTCGTCTTGAGAACTCACTTGGATAGGCAAGTCATAAATTGAACTAAATAAATCAAAACGTATCATCTGCTTAGATGGATGATTTACATTCAGTATCATTAGCACTTAACCCGTGAATTTCTTTAATTTGTCTCATAGCAATTGCTAAAGGTTCTAGCCCTAAATTAACCAAAAGTGGAGAGAAGGGGCATGCCTGTCCGGTATCGTGACCTAGAGCAAAGGAGTATGAAGGAACACTATTCACAAATAACTTTCTGCTAGGAACCCATAGAGTGTGAATATTATTTATATAAATATACAATACAAAATCTACTCAATAAAAAAGCTGAAAACATCAATAAATGTTGAAAAATATGACATCCATCCTAAGGATGCTGACTGCACATAATGAGTGTGACTAAGGTCTATTCAATAGCATCTATCAATATAATCATCGGTCATCAAAATGCAGTTCTTGTTTTTAAAGTTTTTATACTTGCAGATAAAATGTCCCAAAATTTCAGCCTGAATGAAATATCCACATGTATGAAATTCAGTCCAGCACTAGTTTAGTGTATTGAAATCCCACAGTCTACGTCATAGGTTAGGAAATGGCTGAACCAGCTTGGCATATCCGCACAAAGAAACACATAGGAGGTGCCATTTTTTTTTTAAAGGGACAAACGTCACGAAAACCGTCAACTAATCACTGTGCACTTACAATAAAAAATATCACAAGACTTTAGACTGGGGGATTTTGAAACACTGAGCCAGTGTCGGGTTGAATTTCGTTCAGACTGGAATTTTGGCACATTTTATCTGCAAGTCTAAAACATTAAAAACCAAGAACTGCATTTTGATGACCAATGAATTATATTAATAGATGCTATGAATAGACTTTAGTCACATTCTTTGTGTGCGGTCATATTTTCAGCATTTATTGATGTTTTTCAGCTGTTTAATAGAGTGGGATTTGTATTTTATATTTATTTTGTTTATCCACTCTGAGGTTCTTTCTATAGCATATTATTTGTATAAAACATTTTCCAAACCCAAACTATTCAGAAACCTGCAATAAATACTCTCACTTCACTGGATCGAATGATGAAATTGCCCCAGTCAGAACCTCCATCTCCTTAGCTATATGCAAGAGATCACATAAGAGCTGTGCATCATCTGGGGGTACCTAATGACCTTTAAAAAAAAATGTGACTGATCTATGTAGCATAATGCTTCCATGACTTAACTTTAAGATAATATTTTAGCATACATTTTACAGCCTACATTAATTAATGAGACAAACCTGCAATTTTGAGTAAGCAGGAGATCTCTGCTTGGCTTCTCCAATACTATAATCACAATCTCAACAAAAGAACCCTTAGGGCCGGATTTTAATACCTACGCGCGGGCGTAGATTAGTGCGCGCACAAATCTACGCCCGATTTTATAACATGCGCGTGTGCAAGGGGGTGCGCCGAGCCCTAGGGGAGCCCCGATAGTTTTCCCTGTTCCCTCCGAGGCCGCTCCGAAATCAGAGCGGCCTCTGAGGGAACTTTCCTTCCGCCCCCCCCAAACTTTATTCTATAAGTTGCGCCTGCCGGCCCAGTGCCGGCACACGATCCCCTGGCACAGCCGCTGTGCCGGAGACCTCGTCCCACCCCTGCCCTTTTCACAAAGCCCCGGGGCTTGCGTGCGTCGCCGGGCCTTTATAAAATAGGCTCGGCACGTGTAGGGCTTTTAAAATCTTCCCCTTAGCTTTTCCTTGGGAAATGGAATCTTGATATAGTTGTTTAAGTTTGGGAGTCAGCTTGCTATTAAAAGCTTAATAAATTCCATAAAAAATTATCCAGTCCTAGTAACTGAACAAGGAGTTAAAAATTTAATGGCTTTTTAACTTCCTTCTCTATAATTGTAGAGACCAATTTATTTTCTTTCCTTCAAATTTAACTGGGGCCAATCCATTGTGTTAAGAAATGTATTAATATGCTCAATGTTACATATAGTTTTTGATTAAAATAATACTCTCTAAATGACAATTTAATTATCCTTATAAATTAATGCATCATGTAATGATTGTACAGTTTGAATCTCTCCCTATTCCTTCTTGCTTTTAAATATTGCAGCAATAAGTGACCACTTTTATTACTCTTTGAATAATATCTTTCTGTAAGTAAATTGATTTGCCCACTTGTTGACTACAAATGATATTATATTTTTATGTCAGATTTTGAAGTTGTAACAAAATAGTAGCATGATCTAACAAATCCAGAAGCCTAGAGTTTTATCCTCTGATTGATTAGGAAGTCTTACATCCTCCCAGCTTAGAGATTCCAGTATGATCAACTATTACAATACTTCAGATTTCTGCCTGAACTACTGAAGGTATAAGCAAGAAGTCTAGTTTAGTATTGTTATGAACGCTGCTCACGAGCAGGCTCACTCACCCCATGCTGCTTCTTCCGTTCCCGATGCGGCAGGACACCGCTGTTGGGTCTCCTGTGCGGCCAGAGCCGCGGACTTAACTCCCTTTGGCCCAGAGGCCGCCCATGTCTCCCCCTTTTCTCCGCGGCCGGAGCCGTGGACTTTCCTGCCTTCTTCGCGGCCCAGGACCGCCGCCACCGCCGCTGATACCATCTTTGCAGCTGGAGGCCACAAAAGCCTCGGTCTTTCCTGGCGGCTGGAGCCACCCTCAAGGCTTCCTGCAGCGGCTGGAGCCGCTGCCTACGTCGGGCCTGCGTCTCAGGCCAGCCCTGCCTCTTCTGCACGCTGTGCGTCAGTGCAGGCCACTGTCCGCGGGCCTGCACAGCTCTTCTGCTTCCTCTAGGTGCACGGCCGCGCCTCTCTACTACATTTAAAGGGCCAGACACAGGAAATGTGCTGGCCCCACCTTTAATGGGACTTCCTGTACCAGCCCTATAAAGGGCTGCTCCGTCAGTCAGTCTTGGCCTTGCATCGGAGTTGCTTCACTCTGGAGGCTCCTGCCTGCCAGAGCTCCGTCAGGTCTTCATCTTCTCCATGGAGTTCTTGTTGTCACGCCATGTCTTCGTGCCTGAGGTCCCCTTCCAGGTGTCTTGGTGTTTCGTCTTGGTCTTCTGCTTCCTGTTGTTCCTGGTTCCTCGATGTCCTGCTCCTGTGTCTTCGTCTTCAGCGCTCCTGAGCCTTCTGGTCCTGTAGACCGGGGGTCCCTCGTATGATGTCTTGCTCGAGCATGGACTAGCCTACAGGTGGACTGGTGTCCTGTGCTCCTGAGCCGTCATGTCCTGCCAGCCATTGCTGGAGCTTCGGACAACATCGGCTCCGTCGGAGTTCCACTTCGACTGGATCCTTCCCTGCGCTCGTCTCGTTCTCAGTGTGGTCCGTGACCAGCCTCCTTGGGCTATGTAGGGCGCGCAGTGGGACAGGGCGGTCTACGACTCAGTTCCGCAGGAGAACTGAGTAGGACACCCTGAGAGACAGTGCCAATGTCCTTCCACCCAGCTTCTCGTCTCGTCCTGGATGCTGTTGCATCACTCTTGGTATCATGTCTTGTTCCTGATGTCATCGCATCGACCCTGGTCTGGGATGCCGTCGCATCGACCATTGGTCCGTGATGTCTTCACATCAGCCTTGGTGTCAAGTCCTCGTCCACGATGCCGTTGCATCGATCCTGCTTTCATGTCTTCGTGTCAAAGCCCGTCTGCCCTCGACCTCAGGCCAGGCCTGCTGTTCCATGCAGCAGGTCTGAAAGGGCTCGGAATGGTCGGAGGACCATTCACTTTCCAACATCATCTGTTGTTGGCCATGGGAGCTTGCAGGCCTGGCGGGAGGGTATGACCGTCAGCCATGGTGGAACACGCCGTCAACCCTCGGTTCGGTCCTGGATCCGTCTGGGGTCGAGCTGAGGCCCAAGGGCACACTAAAACACCCGCTACGTGTATGTGTATGTGTTGGATTCTTCATGGGTCTAAAAGCCCTCCCTCCCTCCTCTGTGACTTAATCACCTTTAGAGATTTATTATGTTTAGACTGCCTAACACTAAATCTAGCAGTTGACTGAAGTCCTCTCCTATGATGATAATTCCTGAAGAGGAATCTGATTAGAAAAACAGAGAGAGTTCTGGGGAATCCATTATTGGAACACATACCCTTTCAAAAAGAATGTTCTCTGTTCCTAGAATTGCAACGCCTGTTTCCTACCTCCCTTCAGTATCCAATGTTTGAGAAATCAGCTCAGGGTTTGATGATGTTTTAAACAAGATAGCCACTCCATTTTTCTTGTCCACCACTGGTAGTAAAGTTACATTTCTTGATCCACCCTCTAAGCGGGATGCGCTTCTTGAAATAACTTGATCAGGTTTCTCCTTATTAATATAATGTAAACTCCTCTTTTTAGTTGGATGATTCATCCTATTCATATTCAGAGAGAGATCATTATTGCATATAATTCTTGATTTCTGTGCCTCCAGATTGGGTACAGTATAATGTGATTTCCTTGCAGCTAGCCAGAACTTTTGCTGAAAAGTTCAGGAAGAGCAGCAGCTTTTCTCATTCAAAGTTCGGGTCACTTTGCTTTGTACAAGCTACCAATAAACAAACGTTAGGAACATAGTTCAGAACGTTTGCAATTATTTGCCTTGGTTTATTATCGGTTTTGCAGTGCTCATTCGAAGAGAATTTTCTACCTACTTCCACAATGCCTAAGCCTTCTGGCATCAGGTCCATATCGTAAGGCAGTTCCAAAATCTGGACCAAGTTCTGCTTCCCTCTGTTTTCCAGGTCTCTCTTTATACCATATGTTCTTCCTTTTAGGGCCGCTATCTGGATGCTCATGTTTTCTTCTGCTGAGACCCTGGATTCTATTTCAGTCAATCTTGTCATATTTGCATCCAGTTTTCCATTTATCTTGTCAAGAGATAATTGTAATTTAGATAGTTTATTCTCAAGTGCAGCCAAAATGCACTTAGACATCACTTTAGCAGTCTCCTCTGGGATATATGCCATGTTCAGGCTCAACTGCCATTTTGTGTTCTTGCAACCTTACCTTCTCCACAGCTCCTTTCTTTGATTTAGCAGATATCCTGCACTTCTTCTTTTATTAAAAAAAACAAACAAAACTTGCCCATGATGTATTTATGCACATTTGGTACATCTTGAGAAGCTCAGTTCCAGCTTCTGACCAAGTTTTTAAACTGATGGGGAATAGGTACAAGCAGAGCTTGATAAAGCAGAACTTCACCAAGAGACATCAGTTCACTTCGTAATCGTCGCATGACCCTGGACGAGTATTTCTAATGAATAAAGAGAGATTTGGTTTAGTGTGTCAAAAGGGAATTTGATTAGTGCTGTATGGCATGAATGTAAGGAACATTGTGCCCATCTGCACAATTGCTCAGCTCTACAATCCCTACTACTCCCGTATAAATCTCCTGTACTTGTACCAGGCTTTCTTGAATTCCGATTCTGTCCCAAACTAATCAGATCCTAGTTTAAGGCTAGCCACTACAACTTTTATCCTCACATTCCCTGACCGTTTTAGTAGCCACCAACTAGACGGGCTTCATCCTGTTAATATCCTTTTGAAGGTCTGGTCTCCAGAACTGTACACATTATTACAAATGAGGTCTCAACAGGGACTTACCCAGGCGCACTATCACTTCCTTTTTTTTCCTGCTTATTCCTCTCACTATGCACCCAAGCATTATGGCTTTTGCTGTCACTTATCCACCTGTTTAGCAACCTTGAGATCATTAGATTCAATCACCTCTAGATCCCATTTTTGTTTTCTGCATAGAAAAATTTCACTCCCTACGCTGTACTACTCCTTTGGGCTCTTGTAGCCCAGATTTTTTGAATGCATGACTTTGCATTTTTTAGCATTAAACCATAGCTATCACTCCAGAGCAATCCTCAAGCATTGCTAGCTCCTCGTCATTTTTTTTCACACTTTCCTGGCTTCCTACTCTGCTGCAGATTTTTGGTATCATCCATAAAAAGACAAACTTTTCCTG